>NC_136631.1:23623937-23998937 GCF_933228915.1 Telmatherina bonti | reverse complement strand
TAAATAATGAGAAATCTGTTTTACAAAGTCCTCTGGGACCTGATGGGGATTTTTTCTTGGTGGTTTCAGACAGGGTGTGTCTTCCTCACTCGGGTTAGCAGCAACAAAATCATTTAAACTGGTTGTTGTTCCTTCTGCCAAGCTGTCCAATAGGGACTTTCCCCCATCCTGTTGTTTATTGAAGACTGAAATGGGATTTTGTGACCATTCAGGATGTAAATAAACATAAACTTCTTTGAAGAGGGAATACAGTAGGTTAATATGTTGGAGTGCCGTTTTTATTTTATGCAACACTTGATCTGATTAATTAATTTTCAGCTCCTCTGCTTAATTGGACTAGTGCTAATATGTAAAAAGAAAAAAAGTGTCAGGTTTACAAATTTACCACCATCAGCTGTCACCAGCACTCTTAGGAATATCACCTTTAGAAAACAGTGCAGTAATTGTTTTATCTGGGCTAGATCAAGCTCTTTACATTATCATTTCCCTGGAAATCTATTAAATCTGTAGAGTACTGGGTTTCATTTTATTTTCATAGCTCCACATCATTATTCCTCTGGATTATAGCGCCAACTGGGAAGACAAGGGCCCATTCAGCAGACTTTCTTTTGCAGTACCCTTGCCATTACTATAACGTGTGTGTGTAACGTGTCTGCAGCTGGCAGCATCACCACTTTCTCTGGAGAGGCCAACCTGTGTCCCAGATGCAACAAGAAGGTGTATTTTGGTAAGTAGTTCCACACCTGTATGAAACAAGAGGGAGCAAAAATTGTTGGAGTAAAAGGTGTGAAAATGCTTCCTAAGTGTCTCACATATGTTTATATATATATATATATATATATATATATATATATATATATATATATATATATATATATATATATGTTTGCACTTGTGTGGTTTTTATTACAGCTGAGAAGGTGACATCACTGGGGAAAGACTGGCATCGGCCCTGTCTGCGCTGTGAAAGGTGCAGCAAGACTCTGGCTCCTGGCAGCCATGCAGAGGTGGGAACACGTCCCAGTCAGATTCACTTCATCTCTGTAGGGTAACGGAGGATAAGCAGGACAACAGCCGCAGGTGGAACAAATTCACAGGATAACGGAGGAGAGAAAACACTTAATGACTACCATACACATCATATCTAAAAATTATTTATACAGGATGTATTCGGAAAAAAATCATAAATATTTTGAGATTATAAGGTGGTTCTTACACGTTATATTGTCTGTTTTCAAAGAGAGGCTCATTTGTGGTGCTCTCGGCTGCCTTAGACTTTTATTTTTAAATGCAGACAGACGTTTTAAAAGCAAAGCAGAGCCCTAGAGGCTGATGCTACATGTTGGCTGACTCAGTTCAGGAAGTTCATACTCTGGCCAGCAACAACTGACATCATAGCAAATATACAGCAACAGAAAGGAAACGCTGGAGAAAAATACAAACGACGGCTGCATCTTCATTATTAAACAGTATTTTGGAGTTTCAGTCCACGCAGCACACAGCTGCTCTTCCAAGTGGTAGCAAAACACTAAAACACAGAGCTGAACACAGAATTGTGATGTATTTCGAAAGGTGAAAATTAAGTGAGAAATGCAGATCAGAGGTGTAAAAACATGTCAAAACACAAATATAAGAAAACAGAAGAAAAAAAACATCTTCAGCCAGATAATCTCCTCTAAAAGTGTCACGTTGTGTAAGTTTACTTTGCCTGCTGATATTTTCAAGTAAGTTTCATTCATGAAAATGTTTTACAGCAACACAAATGTAAAAAAAAAAATTGCTTTAGAAGTTTAATATCTGGTCACCAGTAGCTTTACTCTGGCCCACTGACTGCAGCTGGCAATAGCACAGTAGTCCTGTTTGGCTCTAGCGTTGATCGGTTTGGTCCAGCAGCTCATCTGCTGCCGGATCCTCCAGCTTGGGAGCAGATGTTGCAGAGCTCTGTTAAGATTAGTGGGACTGACTGCAGTTCTGGGCCATGGAGATGGAAAGACTTTAAAGGCCAGGCATCTAAAATACATCAAAGATAACCAGTCCAGTGTGTAGGTTAAAAACAAGGACCTAAATGTAATCGATGACATAGAATCAAGCAAACAACCATTTGTAAAAGTTTCCTCATAACTTCTGAATCTGAAACGCGTTCAGATGACATCACATCCCCTCCACTTGAGTCTAATCCACTTTACAGCAAATTCACTCATGAGTTCTAAGTTTAAAAGGTCACCGCGCCGTGTTTGTCTCGATGTGGATGTTTACATCTTCATCCTCAACTCTTCGTTCTTCACATCTTCAAAGTCACATCAGCTGCAAGTCTTAAAGGTCGCTCACTGGTATTAACAAGACGAAGTACCTTTAGGCTGACTTTATATTTACACTGATATATTTGCAGTGGGGACTGAATAATTTAGCCAGTGATGGTGTAAGGATATTTAATTGCCTTATTTTGGTGATGACGTCAGTAAATAATGTTTTTGTTGACCTTTACCGTTTTCCCATCAGCTTCTGTTTAACTGAAACCATCTTGCTTATCTTCAGTGTAATTAATCGCGTTTTGTCATTCCAGCATGACGGCCAGCCGTACTGCCACAAACCATGCTACGCCGTTCTCTTTGGGCCCAAAGGTAACCGCTAGGGGGTGCTGTCAACCCACCAGTTATCAGCCACACTTGAAAGAGAATGTCACACAAGTGTTTCTCAAGAGTCATTTCATCATGAATGCACCACAGCGGCTTGTTCAGAATGAGACTAGCTGCACAGGAAATATTTCTCAACCTTTCCTGCTCATGTTGTACCTTGTCTGATCCTCTCTTTTACCTTCTCCCACCCACTGCTGTCCCTGTGGTTTTTCCAGGTGTCAACACTGGTGGTGTGGGCAGCTACATCTATGACAAGGAGCCCAGTGCAGTGACCCAGCCTTGAACCTTTGTCCCCCTCAGCCTCACCCTCTTCTCTACACAACACTTTCCATCAAAGACTATTTGTAGCCTTGAAGTTTGTTTGTTTGTTTTTTTAATCCTTCCCCATCTGTAGATTCATACCTGAGACAACCAGCCTTCTTCTCCCTTTAATCTGTCCTCAGTCAGATTTAGCAGCACAAGGAATGAATTACTGAAAACAGCGGCTGCCTGGACACGCGTTGCGTATATTTGCTTGAGGAGAACAAACACATCCATTATTTCCACATGAGTGTTGCTCGTTAGTGCACACAAACAACGTTTCTGTCGAATTTACACATAAAGAATCATGTATGTGGATGCATTAACAAAATATATAGATAAATGTGTTAAATTTCACCCATGTGTTTAAGGTTTTTAGATGATGTTGGAGAAAAAAAAATCAGACTTAAAATGATTCTCAGGTGTGGAGAAGTGCATTGTGGGTAGAGACAGGTGCAGTTTGTTCTCTGCTGAGAGCCAGAGGAATTCCACCTCCGACTGCTCCACGTACAGGTGGTGCTCAGGAGCACGTTGCCAATAAATCTGTGTGTTTTTTGTTTTTTTTACAAATGCCACGTTTATAGTTTGGCTGCGGGATGACATCTGTATAAAGACGAGAAAGTGCAGCTCCAAGATGGCTGCTACATGACTTTGAACACACCATGAGACATTTGTTAAGTGTACTTCTAAAACTAATGTTAAAAAATGTAGTTTAAGAATCAGGATAAGGAAGAAAATTATAAAGTGCTAATGAAGAACAAATTTCATCTCCATTCTGTTACATATAAAGGCAGTTTTGATATTTTTCTAACAGCGAATGGTGGCGGTGGGGGGGTAGTTTTGAGAAGGCTGCACGGTGGGCAAACGTATTTATTTGCTTTGAATCAAGTCCTTTAAATTTCATCAGTACTACTAGCCTTTATGTGGCAGATTATGAAGGATGTGTAACATGGAAATGTCAGCTGTATAAATCTATGATCAAGATTTTTTTTTTTTTATAATGTTCAAAGAAGTAACCCTGCTGTTGTGTTCCATGACTCGCTCTTTGAAGTATTAAATTTTTTGCCAGCAGCAAATGCAGTAGTTTAGCTTGTAGAACTAAAGACAAGTCATTCTGTAAGAATGTGCATTTTAGTATTATTGTATGACTGTTACAGTGTTTCCTACTTAATAAACACCGCAGGGCTTGTTGTTGGTAGAGTTGAACCAGCATTCATCTTTTTGACTCAATGTTTCATAAACTTTTCATCTGTGTAACAAAAACTGTTTGATTTTTGAACTTCTTTTTTTTTTCTGTTCCTGAACTGCAATAAACAAACACGACATGTGTTGTGAGTTTGTCTGATTTGTTCCCGTGGGAGGTTGGATCAGAGCTGGGGGTTAAGTGGCTGTTTTCACTTATTAAAAAAAATAAATAAATAAAAAGCAGGAGGCTAATGTGTCATTCTTCTCAGTTTAAAAAAAAAAAAAAAAAGACTAAAATAAAATATGACTGCATTCTTGTCCTATTCATAATGCAGATGTTAACTTTTGTAGATGAGGCTCTGCTATAGTACATTACGTCTCATCTGATTAATTTGCTGGCATCAAGTAGCAAAGCGTAGCAGCTTTATTACCATGAAAGTGACCTGTGAGTATCTGTAAGCCTGAAAGAATAACTACTTGTTTGAAATGAGTATAAAAGCGTTTCGTATCTAAAAATGATTGGCAGCTACAAGAGCGGCTTTGTAATTTCGGTCTCACATCTTCCCTGAAAAAGTTTCACTGTAAGACAGGTTTTGTTGCATTTCTGCTGCATACACGCACTTGAGATGAACAGTTGCAGCCTATGTGGTGATTTGAGTCACAAAATAAAGATGTCAACTCCAACTTTGCCCATACTTGTTCATCTCATATCATAGTAAGGAAACTTCTCTATACTCTTGTGCTGAACCGCACCCTAAGGATTATTCAGAATGGTTGCTGGGATACAAAACAACAGTGTGTGTGTGGAGTGACAGAGCCGTCTACAGAGAGCTCTTTTTTTTGCATTGGTCTCACACACACCTTTGGACAACTGTGGCCCTGAAAGGATGTCTGCCAAGTAAATCCAGCTGTTTGAGTCAAAACGAGACACACAGGACTGGGAGAGAATAGAGTTGTCAGCACTTCGGGGATGGATTGGCCCACATGAGCAGAAATTAATATCAAGCTCATTTCTGTTCCAGATCTAAAAGTTTGATGAATGGGAAATGTTTTTTAGATGAAAATCATTTTCAAATATTACTGTTATAAATGAAGCTGAGTATGTTTGTGAATGACCCTTCCGTCCTAACAAAGGAAGAGCTCAATTAGTTTATCTTCTAACAGGTATTGTTTGCTTTTGCTTTAAACCAAAGAGGAGTGCTGGTTCTGAGTTTTTCTGCTTGTCTTAAATGGAAACAGCTGTACAACACTGCAGAAGTTCAGACACATGTTTAGAAAACTGAAATGAAGAGACAACTGGCTCAGTAACAAAACTGACTTTATTTCTTGTATAAATTCCTGTTTTGGAAACTTGATGTTGTTACTGTTATTACAGGGTATTTAGTAATTAAATAAAGTCAAATATGATTATGTCTGTGTCTGCTTTGGTTTTCTTTTTCTCACCTTCTAATGGTGTGTAAAGGTGTGGGTCGTAACAGGTGACCAACTTCTTTCTACGCCCTTTCCGGACATCACAGAAAGTCTACACAAGCCACATGTGTGGCTGTATCAATAGCCACTTAATTGATATGTCTTGTTTTTGTATTCCATTTATTCTACCTATTTTTTATTTGCTCCAAATGGAATAAAATCTTTACATCTGAGAGGCTTTGCCTCTCTGAAATGCTCCTTTAATACCCAGTCATGATGGGCTGCCAACAAGTTTTAAATAAATCAATATTATGCACAAAATAAGAAGGTGTGTGAGCTTTAGCATCTGAAATATTTCTGTTTTGGGATGAAATATGAGTCAATGAGATTCGGATATCACTCCATTTTGTTATTTTCATTTTACATTTTTTTTTAGAAAGTGGTGTGGTACTTTTGTACCACATTTCAGTCTGAATCAGGTTGCATTTGCTGCCAAAATATGACAAAATTCTTACACTGTTTTGTAACTTACTATGAAGTTGCCTTAATCTTTAATCTTATTAGAAATGTATTCCTAGTGGGAAAATGTACAGATATGATGTCAGAGTTTATAGTTTGTGTTCAGGGACTCTTCTGAACAAGCCAACTAATGCCATCACACTTTGGGTTCTCTAACTCTCTGAAAAAAGGGGCTTTTTTGTGTTCAACCAGTAGGACTTGTAGAAGATTGCAAATCCTACCATCTCACATCAAAATATGTTGAGTTAAACATTTAAAAGTCAGTAAAGAACCGTATGAAATCAAAGTTTAGCTCTCATTATGCTTTTCTTTCAAAACAGTTTAACAAGGAATTTTCAATCACAATTAATATCTAAAGAGCATAAATCCACTTGTGTTGTCTGATGATGTGTAGGCATTGTGTAACACCCTCCCATCATGCCTTCCCTCCCACATGATGTAAATGCAGCAGTAAATCCATGAGGAAGTTGAGGGGTTTCCAAATTATTCTGGAAACGATTCTTGGTGACGTGTGTATGTGTATGAGTTCTCCTTAATTAACCTCATAGAAATCACAAAGAACATAAAACTTAGCTTCCTCAGTTGGTTACAGTAATTGTTACCTGACATCCCACAAAATGCGACCAAACAGACTTTTTTAATTTACGAAAAGAGCTAAAGGGGTTTGAACTCACTGCAATGTAGCCTGGGAGAAATAAAGGGACAACTTTAGCAGGTAAAACTGGTCATTAATGGGTGCTGAGAATATCTTCTTTTCATCCATAATGTTTCTTTCCAAAAAAAGAGTACATCAGCTGGCCTCCCTGTCTCTGTGTTTTCCTCTGGACCGTTTCTTCGTATTTAAGGGAGTCAGACTTTGTTTCACATCATAAAACAATATTTCCATCATCGTATTCCCTAAATAGATCCTGCACATTTCCACAGACTCAACACCTCTACCAAATGTCTGAGAACTTCAGCAAAGTGACCAAAGCCGCCATACTGGAAAGGAATAGAGGTCACTTTACTGGAAGTGGGACTGATCTCCAGAGATCTCTTTGTCACTTCTTCTGGCAGGCGAGTCTGTCAAGCATGAAGCAGCCACTTCCCATGACCACAAGTAGTTTCCTGTCAAAGATGGCTTTGCTGCAAAGATATACAGAAAACTGAGATTCAGATCAACCCCCATCTTAAATACATCACAACAGCACATCAGGGTATTCTATGAAAATAGTGGTGCATTTAGCTGCAGAAGAGCTGTGTCCCTTCATCAGGAGTCATCAGGAGCTAATAAAAAAAGTGAATATTTAATGAATACTTACCAGATGCCTGAAAACAGTTCAATGAAATAATCGTGTTTCATCCACATCCAGAACTGCACCAGCTGATTGGTCGGTGTTGTGTTCACTGACTCAGTAGTCAAAACGTCAATGTTAAAACCAGTTTTCTGGCAGCAACATTAAACCGAAACCGATCAGTTTAGTTCCAGGCACCACCCAATGACTTGTGTTCTACCACAGTAAGGTCAGTGGGTTTACTGGTAGCGCCTGACATTAATATAAAGAGAAGAGACTGAAGGCAGCCAGTATGGTAACAAAGGAGCACTATGCTTTTTCTTTTTTTTTTTTCTTTAAAGAATTGTTTCAGAAATCTTAGAATAAAAAGCCCATCTGTTATTCACTTTTTTTTTTTTTTTTTTTTTAGCTTTCAGTATGGGATGTCCAAATCCGGTCTATGAGGGCCACGTCCTGCAGGTTTTAAATGTTTTCCAGCTCGATGTAAATGAATGGATAGCTAACAGGTTTGTGCAGAAACTAAAGAGCTGCTTAGTTTATTTATAGAAGGTTTAACCAGTATAACGTGCAGTAAGCACATTTTATTGAGGTTATGTAAGTGTAAAGATCGGCTGCACCTGTCAGACTTGCAAAGGGAGTCCACTCTTGCAGCGACTGTCTACATTGCATTGACTTGCTTTGTTTTGTTTTGTTGTTTTGTTTATTTGCTTGTTTTTTATTTGTCAGCCTAAAGTCTGTGTCATGGACCAGAAGTCAAATTGTTCATTTAGTTATTAAAGTTTAAGTTTAACCTTCACTATTAATCCAGGAAACATTACACATAACAACTCTAGACACTTACATTGTCATTTGTTTTTTTTTGTTTTTTTTAAAAAAAAGTAAATAAACAATAAGAAGGGAAAAAAGTTATTAGGCTTTTTTATACAGTTGGTGGAGGTGAAAGAGCTAACAATATTTACAAGTCAACATGGACATTAAAATACAGTATGCTGCTTACAGATTTTGGATCAAATTATACGTTTCCAAATGATGTGTTATGGAAGACTGTCTCTGTCATAAAACTATTTAAAATGTTTGTTTTGTTTTTTTTATACAAAAAAATGATACAGTAGTATCTATCCATCCATCTTCTGCCGCTTATCCGGGGTCGGGTTGCGGGGGCAGCTGCCTAAGCAGGGAAGCCCAGACTTCCCTCTCCCAGCCACATTTGCCAACTCTGTTGGGGGGATCCCGAGGCGTTCCCAGGCCAGCTGAGAGATATAATTCCTCCAGTGTGTCCTGGGTCTTCCCCGGGGTCTCCTCCCAGAGGGACGTGCCTGGAACACCTCACCAGGGAGGCGTCCAGGAGGCATCCTGACCAGATGCCCGAGCCACTTCAACTGGTTCCTCTCGATGCGGAGGAGCAGCGGCTCTACTCTGAGCCCCTCCCGGATGACCGAGCTCCTCACCCTATCTCTAAGGGAGAGCCCGGCCACCCTGCGGAGGAAACTCATTTCAGCCGCCTGTATGCTGAGGCTGAAATGAGATCTGTATACGAGATCTCGTTCTTTCGGTCACGACCCACTGCTCATGACCATAGGTGAGGGTAGGAACGTAGATCGACTGGTAAATCAAGAGCTTCGCCTTCTGGCTCAGCTCCTTCTTCACCACGACAGACCGGTGCAGAGTCTGCATTACTGCAGACGCCGCACCGATCCGTCTGTCGATCTTGCACTTCATCCTTCCCTCTCTCATGAACAAGACCCCGAGATATTTAAACTCCTCCACTTGAGGCAGGACCTGACTGATACAGTAGTATCATAACTTAAAACAAAAAGTGGGGAACTTTGTTGTATGTAGATTTTTTCTTTGTTGCAAGACTGCTTCTTGGCGATAAGTCTCACACAGTTAAAACACCTATTTATTTTTATTTATTTTAAGTTTGATTTATGCTAAATTTGTGAGGGAAAATTATTTGTGAGATGAGCATCAGAGTTGAGTGTGTGTGTTCTGCATCCATGATAAACTTGCCAAATGTGACAGTGTGAGGTTGTCTTTGCTAAACAATGTAAACGACATCCATCCATTGTTGTAACCGCTTCGTCCAATTCAGGGTCGCGGGAAACTGGCGCCCATCCCAACAATCATTGGATGAGAGGCCAGGTACACCCTGGGCAGGTCACAACGTAAATGAAGAGAAATATTGAGATTAGATACTGCAACCAGTGGATTTCTCCGATCATCACAGTCTGGGGATAAACTCTGTCCCCCCCAAGACGACAATGCTCACCTCCCAAACAAAGTCCATCTGAGACTAGATCCATAAGTTGGGAGTGAAGATGGCATGGCCTGCCTGCAATCCAAACCTCACCCCATCGAACACTCATGGGATCAGTTTGGGCTTCTGTTGTTGCCACAAGCAACGGGAAAATGGGATGCCATCCCATTGCAGTATGTAACCAAACTGGTTACCATTATGAGAAGTAGGTGCCAGGATGTTGCTGGTACATGGTCCTTCCACATGCTACTGAAGATTCTGTTTGTTAAATCAACAAAATGTTCAACAGATCTATGTAGATTTGACACTTTTAGACTTTAGAGATGTCCACAATGCCCATACGCAACTCTGCAACTCATCACAGACACATTATCCTTATGAATGTGTCTCCATTCAAAAGTGACTTAAAGCTTTCTAACAGTATGAAATATATTAACAAGCAGTGTTGTTACAACAGAGAAATAATCTACCACACACAAATTTCTTCCCATTACGCATTGTGTTTAGTATAAACAGCTGATTGGAACCACATGAATTCTGCTCATCTAAGTATTAAAACATAACAAACACCAAAAAATATAAAGGGCCTGCTCTAAATTCCATCTTTGGTCCATCCCAGTAGCAACATGGAAGGAGAGGAGACTGATAGATTCTCTACATAGAAATAACTTGTTATTGGTGATAAAAAAAAGTTTAAAAAAAAAATCTCCTGTATTATTCTAGATCAAAGAACACATTGTTATGAGTATTATGTTCCTGCTAATCCATATTTCTGCATGGTGGTGACATGTTGAAACTGCTACAAGTTTTATTCCTAAGAGTAACTTGGTCTGACTGACAGCTGTATAGAGGTCTGAAGCTGCTCTCATCCATGTTGGCTTGACTTGAGCCACAGTCAGATGCCCTGCTGTCACAGTTTTGTTTCCATGTCGGCTAGAAAGGCAGAATAAATACTTGTGGTGCCTTTTGGTGATTAGATTCCATGTTTCAAATTGCTTCATGGTTTTATGTAATTGTTGGAACTTGCAAATGATGAGAAATTTATATTATATTATAGTTGTGATTAAGATTCTACTAACAACCATCGGTCCGCTTCATAGTTTGATAAAGCAAAACATCTGAGAGGAAGCAGACCCCCAAGAATCAAATAAGTGCCATCACAAGCCTGGTTTCCACAAAGACTCAATCTTAGTGCAGTTGCATTAGTGTGTTAGTAAAAGGCTCTGGCAGCTTTATAAACAACATGATTCTTGTCAAAGTAACAACCATCTGTATCCTGCTAATGATTCTTCAAAATCTCCAAATACAACTTTGAACGATCATCATGCCACTTTTTAGCTTGTAAAATATGTCATCCGTATTAAGAGTGTGTTATGATGTTATAAACCACCCGTTTTGCAAGTCAGAGTGTTCTCACAGCTGCTGCAGATCAGACCATGAACATCATCAGACTCTTTCATTTAACGTATAAAAGCTGAAGGGAAGAAGCTGAATCCCAGAACCTCCTTGCTACCCTAACGGCCCAACCTGAAGCAAAGTCTCTATTATACTGCCCCCCCCCACCGCCTCTATGAACAATCACCCGGCACAGGTGGGCCGTCTGCTGTTTCAAACAGATGAGAACAGCAGCAGAGAGACATGAAACCATGGCAAGATCTCACTGTCCGGGCCTGAAGCCAAAACCTTCCCTCCCTCTGCCTCGTCTCTGAATCCTCCACTTCCCTCCCTCCCACAGGTCCCTCAGGGCCTACCCAACCCACAATGAAGGGATTTTCACCATGCTTACAGTTAAGAGCGCTCCACTTCTCACTCATATCTGTAACCCAAAGAAGCCCACCGCCTTTATCTGGTATCATGTTCCATCACACTTACAGGGTCGAGGTGATTGGCAGCTCGTGGAAAAGACAATGCCGATAAGCTTTCACTTTGACTTGCAACTTTTTGCTGCCGAAACAAAACAGAGCTTGATTAACAAAGTATACAGAGATGGTCTCTTTGGTGGTGAAACCCAAGAGCAACAGCCCAACTTTATGTTGTCACTCATCTGATCTGTCAAAGCAGAGCGGTTGAAAAACGCAGCACAGCCTGAGAGGATGATTAGAAAAACAGCAGTTTGTGCTGATACTGCAGAGATGTCTTTGAAGCACTTTTTCCCTTCTTTACAGTCCTCTTTCCATTCTATGTCTGAAGCAAATAAAATCTAAGTGAAACATGTTTTCGTTGACTGAAGAGGGGCTACGTAACGCTCAGCCCCACCCTCAGACAGGCAGGAAGCCGCTGCTGCCCCAATCAGATGGACCTTTTCACTGCTCATCATCACGTCTGTCCTCAGTTGTTTCCCTCTTATGTCACCTTTTCCTGTTTTTCTCTTCCTTATTGCAGCTTTCCAGGGTGTATATTTCATGACCTCCACCAGGTGATGTTTTACCAACCGTTTATATGTTTGTCTGTTTGTGTTCAAGATCACTCAAAAAGTTATGGAAGGATTTTCATGAAATTTTCAGGAGTTGTTGGAAATGTGAAAAGCAAGAACTGATTTAATGTTGGTGGTGATACAGATCCGCTTTTTGATCCAGGAACTTTTTCAAGACTTTTGTGGAGGTTTCCTCTCTCCGGGTGCTTTTCTAGCTTAGCATGCATCCTAACTAAGAAGGCCCACAGGAGAGCCGTTCACACATGAATCACATGAAAGATGGAAAGAACAAGAAATATGGTTGTTTTTACAGGATCCTTTGCAGCTTCTATTGTCATCTTCTGTCTTTTATAAAGAAAGCTCGAAAGTAATTCAACTTTTTTTAGTTGTTTTTTTTGTTTATTTGTTTTTATTCTACTGTGTGAAGTCAATTGGAAAGTTGAGCAAGTAAAGGATGAGATGAAGGGAACATGTTGTGGTGGGACTAACTGATGTAGTGTTGGCTGGATAATGGACACTGATCATTACATGATCCGTTTGTCAAAAAGAAAGCAGTTGATTGATGGCCTTTAATTCTGTCTGTCTGGCCTTATTAATGTAGTCACTGATTTCTGTCATGGTACCTGAATTTGATGGAAGATACAAAGTTATAAATTAGGAGTGGGGAAATCGAATCGGAAAATCGAAAATCAGCATTTTTTTGCTTCACAATTTTAAAATCCATTTTTGTTAAAAAATTGATAAATGATAAATAAATTTATTGATAAAAAAAATAATCCATTATAAAAATTTTTGCCATTTTTATTGTTTTTATTGATCTTTTAACTTGTCTTCTTGGCCTTTTTAGCAGCAGAATGATGGTCTGGCTACTGTGTTGCTTTTTTCCTAATTGAAATTAAGGAAAATAAGTTTAATAAGTAAAAAATAAAGTTTCATACATTTATTTTTTACAAAAATCATCAAACCATAGAACTGTGAGAATCGCAATTTAAATCGAATCGGCACCCAAAAAAAATCGGAATTGAATCGAATCGGGACAAAAGCATATCGTCACAGCCCGATTATAAATGGGAGTCATAAATTTCAGTTTTGCATGAGTGGTAATATGGCTGGCTGTGGCTCAGGCGGTAGGGCCACTTGTCTTGCCTGGTTCAAACTGGTCTGGTTCAAGTCCTACTCCCCTACGCTACTGCAGCCTTGAGGGGTACACATCTCTGATGGCCGGTCCCAAACTCAGATAGATGCAGAGGGTTGCATCAGGAAGGGTATTCTGTGTAAAACATGGTGCCAGTTCCCCAATGCAATGACGACCCCTTCAGAAGAACAAGTCAAAAGGGAAACAACAACAGCATGAGTGTTAATGTATTTCAACAGCAGAGTACAAAAACAAGCAGCTATTAGGTAAAGTGCATTTTTGCAATATTGTCCTGTTTCTATTATAACTGAATATTTTTCACCAAAAAGAAGAGTATAAATATTTGGGAAATTGTCACACCACCGTAGCTGCTATAAACTTCAACCATCTCAGAAGAACTAACTGTATTATGCAAATATAATCTGATTATATTTTTAAAATACAATTCAAACTGATTATGCTCCCTGTGACTGTGTCAAAGTTAAAATCCAGTTCAGCAGTAACACAGACAGGTTAATTAGTACAACTTGATCCTGTTCACTACAATAAACTGAAGACTCAAACACTATCCAAAGCTTTGTTTAAACCTATGAATTATTAAACTAAATGAGACAGAAGCTTATTATTTGGTTCCTTAAATATGTGTAAAGTCTTTGCAGTTCTTATCTTTAACTGTGCTCAGATGCAAAAACAATGACCTGATGTAGGGCCTGAAGCCTAGCATCACAAAGAGCAAACATTTATTATCAAAAATTTTTTCCTGTTTTTGTTTTTTTGTTTTACTTTTCAAAATGTGGTTTTCAGACATTTTCACATAGATGACCTTTGTTTGCGTCTGTCTGCATTCAAGGGCGCACCCACTGACGTAACAGCTGCTTCCCTCATTGTTGCGTATCCGGTGAATGGGCAAAGCCTCTGTGTGTACAATGGACCCAGTGTGCAGCTGCCAGGCTGGGATGGAAAATGAGCGAGGAGGGGTGTTGAACTAAAATACAGCGAGCAGTTTCTAGCTGCTTGTGGAGGAGGATGAGAGATGACTGGAATGCCAATGAGTGGAGATGACAGGTAGACATCAGTAGCGAAAAGGACAAAAGAAAATTGTGGCTAGCTCAAAGACTTCACACACCTTTGCTGATATGTCATCTCCTTAAAGCAGAACAAATAAAGCTGCTGTTTTGTCTTCTCTCTGGTGAAATGTATTCTTTCTTCGAGCTGCCTGAAGCTTTAAACGTTTTTTGTTGCTTTGCATACATATAACACAAAACATCTGCTCTCCATTTCAGCCTGAATGCAAATTGCAATACAGTAGATGAAACAAAAACCAGTGTGAAAAAGAAAAAAAAAAAAAAAGCAGAAACTGACAGGATATCTGCACAGAGCCCAGCTGTTGCTCTGATATTATTTCACAGACTACTTCAGTGGTCACAAAGTGTTCCCACATTGTCAGAGCCCACCACAGGGACTCTGCAGAGCCCATCACTTGGGAAAACATTTTGTCCGCTCTTGCCTTTTATTTGCCAGGCCAAGAAAATCGAGGTCTGTTTGTGTTATCGGAGGCGGTTGCCACGGTGACGCTTGGTTTCTCAGACAAGCGGCATTCCAAGTTATTTTGAACATCTCTGACTTTTGTATGAATTGGATACCTTCTTTCCCCACTTTATTGGTGAAATTAGGATTAAGAGTCAACCCTGTTTCATATTCTGTGATGAGGATAGTGAAAGAGTGAGATCCGATCAGACATAATTACATTGCCGGTACTCCAAAAGCAATCACGTCTGAAGATTCATACTTATTACAGAGCTAACTTACTCTGCGGCGGCACAGACTTGGTGAGGCTGCCAGACATGTGGCTCAAAAATACCGCCACCACAAGAGGCTTTATTTGATTTGGCTCAAGTGGAAATTGATTAGGGACAGCCACAAGATTTTTATGGTCCCCACCCACAGGAAAGAAAGTATCCTTTCTGAACAATCTTTATGTACAACGTTTAGGAAAGTTTTGTTGAGTATGAGACATTAGTTCCTCTAAAATAACCACATTATATGACACATTTCTGTGTTTTATTAACTGTTTAATAATTACCATTGTTGTTATAAAAACTTTTTGCATCAATTTTATTGGTAGGTTTTGGAGTTTAATTAAGAGTTTAAAAAATGCATGAAGAGACTTGGATTTCATGCAGCTTCTCGTGTCCTGTTGGCAAGCTTTTTAAAAAATCATTCGGTCACTATTATACAACAGACATCTGTATAACAGATCACAGGACACTTTTTTTTATTGTTTGAGTCATGACTTTTTAAGTGAATTGTATTTCTTTGACGCCACGGCAGTGTGAGGTTTACAAGCAAACGGAGTCTGAAGGATGGAGTAGAAGGAGAAATGCTAAAGCTCCATGCGAGAAGCAACACAAAGCAGAAGCTCAAGTAACCAATCACGTGTGAGCACAACAATGATGGTACCTTAAACTTAATATTTTGTTGTACAAACTTTTGAGGCAGTCAAATTTTCCTGTATCCATCAATGAGACTTCTGCACGTCTCAGCAGGTATTTTGGCCCACTTCTCATGAGCAGACTGCTCCAGTTGCCTCAGGCTGGAAGGGTGCCTTTCCCAAATGGCATGTTTCAGCTCCTTCCAGAGATGCTTAATAAGATTTAGGTCATGGCTCATAGAAGGCCATTTTAGAATAGTCCAGTGGTTCCTCAAACTGGGCGGCAGGCCCCCCAAACTGGGGAGTTTTTACACTGGATGAATTTGTAAAAGTACTCATAGGAAATGATGACAAATGTACAAGAGAGACTTCAAGTTAAAAAAAGAAAAGAAAAGAGAACAAACTATGATGGAGCATATCTGTCCCTGCTTGACCAGTAACAGTAATGACCAATGGTGGGTAATAATGAGACCACAGTCTTTTGCATGTACCAAAATATTATCATCTAATATAATGAAGTATGAAGCCAAAGAAGTTTCAACACCACATGGGGACTTTTCATCCTCAACACAAAGAAAAGCCCGCAGGTTACTTTAGAAATAAACTATTCAACTATCATATATAGCAAAGTTGTTTTACTAAAGCAGCATCGTCTCATTCAAAACTCCACTCACTTAAAGTAGTTTGCAGAGATTCCTGGTTTAAAATGTTTTATACTTAAGCAGAAGAATGGATAATAACACAGTTTTAATTATAGTTATCTAGCCACTAAAACTAACGAGGGATTTCTTAGTATGTTTCTGTGGTTCATGTGTCGGGAGGGGGAGTTGGACATTATTGTTGTCAATGGAAAAACGGACCCTGCAGAAAAGATTTGGGAACCGCTGGAATAGTCCAACGTTTTCCTCATAGACATTATTTGGTGTTTTTTAGTACAGTGGATCAGGAAACTCGACTGTGAAATCCTCAGTGGTGGTAAATGTTTCAGCTTTGGTACAGTCAATCTCAAGTATACCTAGCAAGAGTCGGAACCCAACTCTTTCCAAATGGTTCATGTGAATATGCCCCTCTTCTCCTCAGCAGCAGTGTGGCAAAGCCAGCACCCCCCCAACCTCCACCGCCTCAGGCACAGCACCTAAAACTGGGAAAAAAATTAAAAAAGACTAAAGAGTTCCCCTTCCCAGTTGTTTATGATGGAATGAGCATGAAAATGAAGCACACATACACATTCAGACTTTCCTGGACAATGTTGAGGCTAAAATGCTCCACAAAGGATATATTTACAAGTTAAGTACTGTCAGAATCCATTTACCTCCACACCTGCTTCAAACACCTCTCAGCATCTGGTGTCCTGGTCAGTGCAACACCCAGATCCCTCTGCTCAGACAGAGCTCACACAGGGGCGTTGTTGAATTGCATGAACTGGATCAGATCTTACGGGACCATTACATAAATCTGCAACATAGATTTTTTTTTTTAAATGGGACCACCTTTGTCTTGTGGAATGAATGGTTTCATGGAGGGGAGCTGTATTTATTGATCTGTGTGTTGTCAGGCTTAAAGCCACAAATCTGAAGCTTGATGACAAGGTAAACACTTTGCGTTTAAGACTTTCAATGACAGTATGTGGGGTTTTTTTTTTTTTGCATTTATTCCCACAGCTCATACGCTTCTTGATTTACTGGCCTTTAATGGGCTGAAGAGACCAACAGCAGTCGTAAACAGCAGACCACATTGTTGGAGACCTGCCAACAGGAAAAAACAGTAGAGTCAGGTTTCAAGTTGTCGTAAACTCATTAGTATCACAGATTCCCCCCCCCAAAAAAATACACCAAGTAATGCTATTGTTTAAAACAGCTACAATGAGAAATGAGATGCAGTGCTCATATAATGAAATAAACTTTTTTTTTTTTTTTACAGTTGCAATACAGCCTAATTTTGTATAATCCAACCTTTGCCTCGCACTCAGTTGAACTTCTATCCAGATCTCCGCGGTATAATGTGAAGCAGTTTTAACCTGAGAGTTTATGGAAACACAGACCAACAGACGTGAACACCAAGTGATTAATAGAGCCTTGAGTGCAACCTGATGTTCACTACCATTCCAGCCTGATTGGTTTTCCGGGAGCGTGGAGGCATAAAAATCATGAGACTTTTTTTTCTCTTCCTTACTTCTCCTTTCGCTCTCCTGTTGCAAAGAGAATATTGTACCTCGGTTCTAGTTCCAGCATTTACTCAAATCAACCCACTAATAAAGTAAAGAAAGGTCACTTGGGAAAGCATGAGACGGAAGATGATGGATGATTTTTAAAGTGGGTAATGAAAGCAAAAAAAGGTATTTTAATCATTCATCTCAATGTAAGAACATCTGCTTTTCTTAAACAAAGTTTAAGAATACACCAGTTTTATTTAAATCAAATGCCTTTTTCAACTATTTAATAAAGCGTAACACTGCCAACTGTTCATCATTTAATCTACTTAATTTAAAATAAAGTGTGCTGCCAGCAGTAAAACTTTACCGTCCATCGTTGGTGGCTGTTGCCTCATGTTGACATGACATATGAGAAGCAGGAAAGCACCAACATGTGATTTTGTGCTCTTCATGAATCACTGGTCTGGTGATTTGATCTGAAGCAGGATTCATGTGGCGTCTACAGGATAAAGATGTAACCATTCAAAGCGCTGCAGATGATGACCACTTAGTGCTCGGGATTTGAGTGCAGCCTCAGATGAGACTGAAACCAACCGTGAAACTTTTAAAAGACTCAAAAGCAAACCGCTGTGTGGTGCCTGTTGGGAAGTAGTGAACAAGTACTTTCCAGACCTTAGAAAACCCTGTAAATGTCTGCATCCTCCATCCATTAAACTACAGTTTCGAAGCTGCTTTGGGCCTGAAATAATTATTCTGTCCAGTAGCCACTTGCTCATAAATAACTCAACTAGTTTAAACATATTTAAGATGGCGTGTTCATTCAAAAGCTTGTAAAAAAAAAAGTTCAGATGGGAACAAATGTTAAGAGTAGCAGAAACCACAATGCTTATAATGAGATAGCAAAAGATGCCACAGAAAACTTGCAGGAAAATGTACAAAAAACCAGGCAAGGCTTTGGAAAAAGGTGTGAACTTTCACCAGCATGAATTATATCTGGAAATTTTTTATTACCATTTGGATGATTACGACAGAAATCTTTACGTATCACACGCATATCTGCAAGTCAGCTAAAATCAGCCAAACTAGAATAAATCTGGCTCTGACTCCATAGCCATTGTGTGACTCGTGTATTCTCTGGACAGAGCACCTCACCTCAATCTGTAAATAAACAGAAACTGAAATGAAGGAACAGTATTACATAAATCATAAAAGAGCCTTCGATCATCTCATCTCTCGTTATTTTAGCGAAACATTTCCACAGAAATGCTTCTTCTGCCAGTTATTGCCCTCCAAGGTCAGTAATACAAAGCTTGGACAAAGAAGTTGTCCCCAATTATTGTAAAATGAAGTAATTAGAAGCCATCTTTTGTCCAAGTTGAGACCTGGTGGTGTGGTGCAACATGTGCCCACTGCAAACCATTAGAAAATGTCAGTAAAAAAGAAGAAAGCCAGCACGGTGCTGCCCAGCTTGAAATGCTTTCAGGCATGTCATGTTTTGATTTGTTGCCAGGTTGACTATGAGGTAAGAGAAGTGAAACATAGGAAGTAAAATCAGACAAAAGCAACTACAAATCCCATGTCTGTGTTAATTTGTTCCAATTTATGCTCCACAACGACTTAGAAAAGTTTCACTGTGGCGTTGTGGTTATGAAGCGAGTGTCCACCGCGGCCCAATTTAGACTCCAATGAGCAGAAATTTTAAAGGTACCATAAGGAGAGGTATGAAGAGCTGAGAGGCTGTCAACGGGTTCTAAATTATAAGGCCACAGTAATGAGTTATCTAACACTTTTCAGTGAGAAATGCTTTGATTCACAGACTCAGTGAATGGGGAAATGTGTGGAACGTCCAGCAAAGAACATGTGCAGACCAGTGAAAAAAACAGGGATTGTTTTGATAGCTTATTGAGATGGATGGTGAACATCCAGTCCAAGGCAAACAAAGCTCCAGCAATCTGCATGTGTAGTCTAACCTCTAATCAGCTACTGCAAGTGGAAAAAAGGAAGCAATCGGTGTTCAGGCAGAGGACATTAAAATAAGTCATTATTGCCTTTGTTCCTGACATTACTATTTTATTTAAACCACATGGATCAGAGGATGGTGGTGTTGGTTTGCCAGGTCATAAATTTCATGCATCGTTATGACATTTGGAGAATATGTTTATGTAACCAATATAATACTGATGTTGACATTTGATAATTTGGCACAACTGTTGTGTAAATTACTATGAAATATGTCAAAGTGATGCAGGATCCCAACCTCATTAGGACATTTTTATATTTTGTAGCAAAATAATCAGAACGTGGTTTTTTTTTTTCATTGAAAACAAATAAAGAAATAGGCACAAAAACACAAATATACATGATTTTTAAGTATGCACTCACACTAAAAACTTGCTTTCTTGTGCCATTATTTGCAAACTTTCTGTTTAAAATAATAAATGGGGAAAACTACTTTGTAAGTTCTTAAAGTCTCTACAAACTGTGCAATCAGGTTGGGGGCAATGCTGATTTCAGGAACTTCCCCATGTACAGTTTGGTACATTAGAATATATGTGCATAAATCTGTATATATTTATCTATTTGTTTTTAAAATGTCTTTTTTTTAAGAATGCTTAATCAGCACATGCTTAAAAATCTGGGTTGCAAAACTAAAATATCGTTGAAAAGCCATCAAATCAATGGATTTATTCTACACTTTTATTCTGCTAAAAGCTGTTTCTGCCTTGCTTTAATTCCCATCTTTAGTTCTTTTATAGAAAGCAATTGTGGAAAATTAGAGTCATGCTTTTGCAGAACAAAAAAAACTTTAATTTGACTACTAACTAACTAGTTCCAGCAAGCCAACTTTAGAGAGGAAGTTCCAGGTTGAATTCTAAAATATATGGTTTTGTATAAGAAAGAAAGAGAAAAATGAATGTTGGAAATGTATCCGCACAGTTTTTGTCAATTAGATAAATACCACTCTGTGAAAGCTTATTGTATTAAAAAAAAAAAAAAACAATAACAGAAAACTTGCAGGTTTACGGTGCAATACAAAATATCCAAAGCAAACTTTGGGAAGCAGAATGCAGAACAATGTCACTGATCTAAATGTTCATGTGGGGAAGCTTAGTCTGACTGCCGTAATTTGAAAACCAGATGTTGATAAACTACAGACACTCCTGGTAAAATAATGTTTCTTGGGAGTATTTCGCTGCTTCTTTTCTTTGATTTAGTCATTGACAACATGATAAATTCATGATTCAGCCTATAATATTTCATTGCATTTGTGACATGATACTACACCTGTCATTTCCACAGTTTTTAGCAATGTTGCAGTCAACCTAGATAAGTAATGTTGGTTTTAATTTTCTAGTTTCTTATTATATTTTTTCAAAACACTCTTTTTGTATTTATGCATCGCATTTCCTGTCAGCTGTGTCACCCAGCAGGAGTCAAAAGAAAGAAACTTTGCACATCTTTGACTCTTTGATCCCAATTGAGTGCTCAAACAGAGTTGCCTTTTTGACCTCACCTGCAGTACCAGAAGCCCAAAATAAAAGGCAGCAGCAGAGTAATCTGTTTGACATTGGCAGAGAGGAGGTGGCTTGTTTTTCATGGGAGCAACCCTTACGCACACACACACACTAAACCAGGGGTCACCAACTCTGATCCTGGAGAGCTGCCATCCTGCAGGTTTTAATGTTTCCCTGCTCCATCACACCTGACCCAAACAAAGACTTCAAAGTTGTTGGAGAACCTTTTGTATTAAATCAAGTTTGTTGTACCAGAAAAACACCAAAACCTGCAGGATGGTGGCTCTTGAGGACTAGAGTTAGTGAGCCCCCTTGCAAATACATTTTCCATACATATGTTGCACCACTTAAAATGAAAATGGAAAAGCATTCCAGCTATATAAGAAGCTTTGTTATAACAAATAATCTATCAACCACACATTTTCTTTACTTTTAAGCTTCTTTATTTAATAGAAACTGAGCCAAAATGCAGATATCTGTGTAATGGATTCCGCTCAAACACACTGGAGGGCCCACCTCTACAAATGCAGATGTCTTAGCAGTTATCTGATCAGGATTATAAGAACATTTCCAGAAGGTTTGGAATGGGAAAGATTCAGAACCAAAAACTTTTAAATCAGCTGACGTCCCAGCAGGTGAAGCTGGTTCAGGAAGCTGCAGCAGGTACGACACACCAGCAGCTCATTGGTAATCACCAAGCTGTACCTTTGTAGGATTAAGAAGTACATATGACTAGTTTGTTGGAGCTGCCAAGAGAAAACTTCTCCAGCTCAACTGGAATGTTGTGACGGGACTTTCAGAAATAAATGGTTGCCTAAAAACCTCCACGAACCAGGAAAAGTAGGTAAGAATTCCTCCACATGGTTTTATCTGTCATCTCTATCTCTGTCACCTCGTGTGTTTTGGTTGACATTTTTTCATGCCTTCCTTTTGGAACAGCTTTTTAGTTCTGGTCATTACAGGAAGTTTTCAGATGGCACCCCAACATCGTCTGTGACGCATCGATTGCCCCTCAGATATGGAGCTGTGCTCCGCAGTAGCAGGTCCTCCATCATCTCTGATGTCTTGCCAGACCTCACTTTGTCAGTCCTTACCTCTCAGCTTTCATCAGCTCCACAAAGGCCCTATTTTGTTTTTCCTAACAGCCATGTCAGGTTGAAGGTTGGAGTTGGTCATTTCCTTTGGAAACTTGAGTTGTTTTCAGAGGTCACTTCTCATTTCCCAGTTGTCTGCCATGGTCAGGGTCGTTGTGAACCCAGGCCTCCCCTTTCCTCCTTCATACCCCGAGGAACTGCAAAAGATGAAACCATTTGTGTTGTTTTGCCTGCTTTTCACTCCTTTCCCTCAGCCAGCTGGGTCAGCACGTATTCGTTCCACTATCGGATTCTTCCCACTATCAGACATGTTTCACGTGATGATAGGACGTTTTCCAAGTGAGCTGCTGCTCCTCAAAGTCACAGCTGGAGTTTTCACTTAAACTCAGGACATCACAGACAAAAGAAACATCTAAAATCTAATACAAATAAGGCATAGACAGTGTCTGATCCCTGCATTGCTGTCTCATATTAAGGCTGAACTCTGAAATACAAACCTGCAAAAACATAGACATTTAAAAATATATGTAAAGAAATAGATCTTTATTCTAAAGCCAATGTATCGCATGTTTTCTGATATCCTGCTTGTCTGTCTCGCCTGTGTGCAAGCATTAATGTCTGACTTAATGTGAATTTTCTGTCATGCCTTCTAAAGGAAATTATCTCAGACGCATTCAGCCTCCTCATTTCCTGTTATTGAGGAACTTACAGTTGCCATGGCAGCAAACACAACCATCCTGACAAACAGTTGCCAGTTGCTAAGGAAATTGCAGCTTAGTACAGTGTTTATTTGTTTGACATTTCTTTTTTTTTTTACTAAATAGTTGAATCCCTGCCAGAGCCCAGTGCATAAGAAGCCCTAATGACAATGGTTGACTGGAGCTCAGTGGGTTTAAATTGCTGCTTTGAATTTGTACAATATCGCTGTTCTTTCTTCTTTTCTTTTTTTTTTACTTTGCTGTTGTATCTTTTGATCAAAACTGTGGCCACATTGTTTTTACTTTGATGATACCCAGATTGGCTCCTCCACCGTCAACAATTCCCATGTATGTTAAAATACTTGACCCCAATTGGTAATATTTGCACACAGATATGTGTAATTGTGTGTGCATGTCCATGAGTGTGTTTGTTTTTGACTGAGGGCCCATGGCTGAAAACAGCCCGAGATAAACATGTTTTTAGCCTGTCTGCCATCTCTGATTCCTTGCAGAGAGAGTGTGGAATATTTGGGTGACACTTTGCAGCCGTGGGAAGTAGAAGACACAAAAAAACTCATGACTGAAGGAGGCTGGTTCAAATCCTGTTCATGCAATCTTGTCTGAATAGCAATTTCCAGCAGCATCACAATACGAAGTGAAAGTGATGATGAAGATGTAGATGCAGCTGAGCTGTGAGCAGACTGTGGGGAGAGGCAACATGATGAACTGTGGCAGCGGTGCGTCTGTTGATCTGACCCTAACCCGTCTCCAGACAAAGTTTGAGAAATTACCAAGTAAAACATGATGCAAGCGTTGGCGTTGATCCTCTGCTTTCTGTCAGCTTAGCTCTGCACAAAATCCGTCTAATCAGTATCAACTTCCTCCGGTGGTTCTCCAACCTCTGTAGGGTGTTAACTTTAACCGTCTATTAACATGGCCCCTACATGGAGCACAAATCACATTTCCTAGGCTGGTGTGTAGTTTCTTCAGTATTTGTAGCACTGACTTTCATTTTGTTCTTCAAAAAATAAAAACCAAGCTTGTAATTTTCTGTAATTGTAAAGAATAAGTAATTATTACTGAATAAGTAAAGTAAATTTAGGTATTCAGAAAAAAAAAACCGTTTTCCTGTAATGAAGGCAGAAAAGTTGGCTACCTAAGATGGCATATTTAGAGCATGTCTATTTATAGCATTGCATTGTGAAGAGCAGGGTCAACGTGTGCTTGGCATTAACTTTTACTCTGCTTCATCACAGAGCTCTGACTTTCTGATTTCACACCCAGCCTAAAAAAATGAACAGAAAAATGCTAGAAAACTCTTTAACAGTTCCTCACCTGTATAAACCACAGTTCTTGTCTTTTTACATGTCACACAGCTATGGTCTTTTAAATAAATGTTCTCATGGAAATATCTGAATCTGCTTTATCTGACTTTAATAAGAAACAGCTTTAGCACAGAAGTCTTCAACAAAGAAAAGAACAAGATCTAAGACCTGGAACAGATGAGAAATTTTCCGGCAGTGATACGTGTTGCATGAGAAAATGGACTTCACTCTCCATATTTTTACGCTGTGGAAAAGAAAACACACTTGTGAATCATCTTATGTTAGGGATCTAAATTCATTCGGTGGTTTAAAAACCACCAACTGTCATAATCTGTGGGTTTGGTTCTGTTTCAGGTTTAGTTCATGTTGTAATTTCTGTTTCTGGTGTTATTTCCACTGTCAGATTTTTAGTATTCTGCTTCGTTTACTTGCTCCCATCTCCCACCTGCTCCTTATTTAGTCAGTTTCTCCTTTGTTTTTTTAAGGGCTGGCAGTGGATGGTTGGTGGTTCAAGTCCTACTTCCCTATGAGGAGGATTGTTCTCTGAGGGCTGCTCCCAAGCCTGGATAAATGCAGAGGCTTGTGTCAGAAAGGGCATCCAGCATAAAATGGCACCAGATATAGCAGGGACAAGCCAAAAGGGAAACAACAACTCATGCTGTTTATTTTCTCCTTGCTGGACTCTCGTCTGTTTTATTCTTTCTCTTAAATACTGGCTTTAGTTTCAGAAGGAGTACCTTTTTTAATCCTTTCACATTCTATTTTTTTAGGTCCTTCTTCCTTTTGACGTTTCAATAATGACTTCTGATACTGCCATCAAATCCAGAGTGAAGGTTTGGTGACTCCAGTGAAGCGCTGCACTGTTTTGCAGTGGCGCAGCCGTGCACCATCATCCCAAAGATGCCATGCATAATGAGCAGGAGGCGGCGGCTGCTCGTCACTATTTCATGTGTCAACAGAAAATCTTCTCTGCTGTCATTATGACACCTGGGTTCACTCTCTGTTACAACAACATCCACTCAGCGGAACCTGCTTCAACATGAGCATTAACGACTCTCCGTGTTTGAACAAGGTGAGTTTACTCAACGTGATGACAGAAAAACAACAAAAAATGCCTCCAAAATGATGTGATGCGAGATGAATGACTACGCACATGTCAGTGGATGAGTGATGGCAATCTTTACAGCTTTTGTAAACAATCTTTTTACACCACATCACTTGCTATTCATGTGTCAGAAGTTTTTTGCATTGAGGTGGAAAAAAAACTTGCATCTAATTATGTCGAACTATGTGTCTCATTATGGGTCAGCGTGCAGTCATGGTATCGTTTCAGTCCTGATTGACAGTACAGTGCAGAACCTGCCAACCCTCATACCTCTGATGGGAAGATAAAACCAAAGATCATCAATCACCACGGCAACCACAGCAATGCGCAGATGTTCCCGTATAACTCTGGTAAGGTCAGAACACTGGAAGAGGGTGAGGTAACTGGAGCATCAAAGGCAAGCTGAGATAAAAAGCAGAGAAGTTGTGGAAAAACCTGGAATGTGTGTGTTTGAATGGGGAAAAAAAGTTTAGATTTTTTTATGAGTTGAAGAAATATTGGAAGGAAGAAATGAGCAGAAAATATGCCGTGCCAAGATATGTAAATGTAAAGCACACAAAGAATCCAGTTTATCATGAAGGCCAGAGGAATGCATCGATAATACAGTTAATGTGTAGCAGTATGTGCCCCCCCCCCCCCCCCCCCCCCCCCCCATGCCGCACTGACAGTCAATACTTCACTGAACAAACAGAAAGTCTTCATCCAACTTGCGGAGGCACTTCCTGACTTCATCTTTCCAGCTTCATCTCCCTCCTGGCCAATTGTCAGGAGCTGTTTCTCTGAAAACAGCTCATGTTTGCTTGTTTTGTGCATGGACCCTGATCCCATCGCTGTGTCTAATCACCCCGCTGCTTAGATAAATTCAACAAAAACCCAGAAGAAAATAAAAACCAGCAGAGCAGAGTTGATTTTCCAACCCCCAACAAGAAATTAATTGGGCTCATTTTGCTGCTCTGCAAGACATTTTGGAGTGTTTCCATGGATTATTAATAGTCCGCCTAATTAGGAGATGTGTCTCATTTTCTCTTCATTTTCTTGTTAATACAGATGTTGGATGATGTCTCCATCAAATATCGCACGTAATAATGTTATGCAACATATTTAGCCAAACTTTCTTTTTTTAACCGGGCAGCAGCCCCAGTTAGCTCTGTAATGCTCTACAGGTCTACCATGGATCAGATGAACTGGCTTCTTTAAAGTTTATCACAACCACCTGGGACGTAGCGGATCCATCCATTCGGGATACGTCCATCCACCCATCTGCTCATGGAGTATGTTACCATGGTAACTGACTCAGATTTCATCTGAACTCACTCTGTGAAACGGAAAACTCAGTTTCCTTTAACTCCTCTTGCAATGAAATGAAGTTTGAAGTTAATATACTTCCTATTACACTACAAGTACATGGTCCATAGTATTCTTGCTATACTCAAACTTGTACTTAATATATACTTAATAAAATAAACTTGAAGTAAACAACCTTTGCTAAGGAAATTACGAGTCAGTGACTTCGTCTGATTCTGTATTTGGATCAAGAAATACTAGGTATTACTACACTGTAGAAGAAAGAAGTAAAAAGTATACTAAAATACAAGTATTAGCTTTGGTATTAAATTATATACGTAAGTTAAAGAAATAAGACTTTTTTTTTATACTTCTCAGTATAAGCCAAGCATACTTCACTTTACAATTTTTAAATATAAGAAATATAGTTTTTGTATATATTTGCTTGTGTAGTACAATTGAATAAACTACATATTGCTCAGGGAGGCTAAGTCAGCATATTCTTCCACCGTTAATAGCTAAAACATGAACATTTAAAGTGAAATTCCCATTTTGCTTACAGGGTAAAGGTAAATCTGATTTATTTTTATGTACATGTTCGTGCAGAATGACCGCAAAGTACATGTATGTGCTTTTACAACCACACACATGCATACTGTGTCCTCATGTGGCATCGGTTCGCATGTGCTCACTGTAGTTGATTAGTGATGTAGAACATGAAACCTCTTTCTGTTCATCTTGGCTTATTTAAGGAATTGATGCAAGACATAATTACAAGGCATCAACCTCACAGGTTGGACAAGAGCCGGAGCAGCGAAGCAGAGCATGTCACCTTCATCCTCACCCCAACCCCGCCCATCTGCCTGGGTGGCGTGGAGAGATAACGTCACTGATTAGTCTGAAGAAAGTAGAGTTTCTGCAACCCTGGAAATTGTCCCGTAAAGAAAATTACATAGTGATCCTCCCATTTCAATGACTTTGGAGAAGCAAAACGAAGGTAATGTCAGTGTGTGTTATGAGCCAGTTATTGTGAGTGTGTGTTCCCACAACATCCCCAGCCCCAAATTTCCATCACTGACATTTAAATCAGTCACGCTGTTAGCATGGATAAAAATATGTTTCTATTTCCTTTCACTGCTAACATTTCTTCCTCTCAATTACATAATGTTGGCCTAGGTCCTTAAATGTAGACATGACCCCTCCATGCTTCCTGCCTGCTGCTTGGTACTGCACCAACATGCATCAGATCATGTGTTCATTGTAATTGAAAATGACTTGTTTCTTTTAGAGTGTGCAAATAAAACAAAAACACACTTATGTTGCTGTCATGCAGTGTGTCAAATCATCAAACTGTTATCTGTTAGGTTGCCATGGTGATTTTATTGCTTTGGGCCTTGGAGGATTTACTAACTTTTTAGATGTCACTCAAGTTGTGATGAAAGAAACTTAAAGTCTATTTCTGAAGGTGTGCATGTCCAGCAGTCAAAGTCAACTCATAAGTAACCATGACAAACCTACATTCAAATGCTACAGAATGCCTAAAAAACTTGCAAATCCATCCTTTGAAATGACTGAAATCTGACCTTGTGATAACCTAATGAGAGCTGTCTACACCAGATATCATGAGACCATGATTGAGCCCCTGAACTTTGAGCATGTCAAACCTGCAGCCACGAGAAATACTTGTTTAGTTTTATTGTTCCCACATCTATGTATTTGCTTCTTTTACCCAGCATCACAGCAGAGGGTTAAATAGGTGTGTTGAGTAAAGAGACGACAGATTTGTGTAAAAATAGCTTAAGCCCATTCTGTTTGTGGCACACAGATGAAGCTCAGATTGCACGTTACGACCAGTTAATACAGTTTTTACGACATTAACTGCTCCACAAAGCTCTTTCTGCAAAACAAAAGTTTATGTTTAATCACTGCCAGCGCTGTTGGTTTATGTTGGCTTGGGCTATCAGTCAAGCAGGTTACCTTTCCATTCAACAATGAATAGACAGGAGTCAAACAACAACCAGATTGCAAAATCAGCAGCAGGGTGGTCCCTTTTTTATTGTCGCTTAGCAGGTTAACAACAAAGATATGCCCACAATAAATCATGCAATCATTGTCCACATGGCTATGCAACAGATTTTTCAGCTAAGTCTAAGTTGCCATGGAGAATTAAATCTGAAAAGAAGCTCAAAACACAATCCAGAAAAGCTTTTCTATTAGTCTACCAGGAGGTGGAACACACCCCTGTATTTACCTGAATATTTATTGCATGCAGGCACGAAGAGGCGGTCTCATTCTCAGTAAAAAAAAAAAAAAATTTTTTTAAAATCATTTTACACCAGGTTTTTACTACACAGTATTGTTTATATCAAAATCTTAATGTTACTGGTAAAAAAAAAATTGTATAATAATCACTTCATCCCACATTTGGAATAAACATTTTAGTCTTGTGAACCATTAGCAATTAGCTTGATTGTCTAATGAAACTTTAAGATGCCTTTGCATTTTTTTATGTCTTATTTGCCTGATGGAAAAAACCTCAATCAGTATGTCACAAGATATTTACAGGATAAATGTATACAGTAAGGAAAAACAAAAACAGAACTTATGATCATCTGGTGACTTCTTGCCTTGGGATCTCTGTGATGGTCAGTGTAGGAGTCCAGTGCCTAATCCAATGCAAACGTCATGTGTAATTTATAAATAAAACACACATGCAAATAAGTATTTGTATAGTTTAGAATAGAAAACAAAGTGTGTTAAACATTTTAAAGTTATAGTAAGACAGTTTTAGTTGTCGCAGCTGACTATTAGTGGGTCATGTGACACTGAGACGGCACATCGTGGATGAAGCCTCTCCCACTGTGAAAAAAACAGAAAAGTTTCAGTTGAACTATTTCCTCGGTCCTATAAATACAGGAGGAGCGCGCAACATCTGCACTTCACTAAGGTGTGGTCAGTCAGAGCTAACAGGTGGGACGTCCACACCGCTGCACTTCACTCATCTCCATCCGCAGGATCTACTTTCTATCCACACACAGCTGCAACAACATGCCGAAGTGCCCAAAGTGCCAGAAGGAGGTTTATTTTGGTGAGATTTCTTCTCTCTTTTTTTTTTTTTCGGTGATTTTTTTTTTTTTTTTTTTAAGTTTACTTGAGAATAAAAACATGTGCTTGTCGTACGCAAGGCAACATTTCCTGCTTGGTGAAATCTAGGGGTTTTTCTACATAAATGAGGAAATAGGAAGTGAAATTGAACCAGCAACGTAAAAGTGCGGGAGCAAACAACAAAGCAAATAAATTAAAGAGAAAAATAATTACAATAAAAAGGAAATTGTGTGAGGCACACAAAACAGGAGTTTAAATAAATAATAATATGGATTTCTTCCATGTTTTACAGTACTAGAAAAACTTTTTAAGCTGTTCATAAAATGTAATTTATTTCACTCAAGCTCAAGTCAAAAGTAAGCTATTAAGCATCTAAATGGCCCAAGTCGGTAATGAATTATTAATGACTGTTATCCATGTATACCTCTAATTTTATTCGTAATATCCTTTTTTATTTATATGTAAAGTCTTTGAATGCACCACAGTTTGCATAACTTTAATTTCAAAGTAAACATTTAAAACAGTGGTGAGAAAAATGCTGTAGTGGAGAAGCTAAAATGTATTCACTTACAAGTATCACAAAATTGCACTTATTACAGTTGTTCAAGCGAAAGTCCCTCCATCCACCACTGAAAATGACTTGTAGATTTATTTGCATGCAAGCAGTAATGTAAATATACATTTGGTTGAGGTTAGAAAATGCAAACTGTAAACACTGGTGCGTTGCATGAATAATTTTAATATTTCATGTTGCAAAAGGAAGGGAGTGAAAATAAAGGGGGCAGCACATTGCTCGAGTTGCTGCACTTCATCATGTATGTATGTGTTTCTGCAGATTAATGCTCGGCAACCTCGAGGGGTTCCCTGCACTGCATAAGCTTTCTTGTTGTTAGGTCATTTTGGACTCCAAAGTATTTGCTCCCACTAAGAACTGGATTGTCCTCCCCACTGAATCGTGAGCTCAGAGTAATAACCAGACGGAGCAGAAGAAGCAGGTTTCTTCTTGTTGAAATGCACCTCCAGCTTCCATCTCTTAGGGATACAGTCAAAGCAAAGATCAATGCCGGATCCGGGGAGGAATGCATACAGCTTCCTTTTTTATTTCTGTCTTAATCCGTTTACCACATCGGCTCCAGCTAAGCGCTCCAACAGATAAATCTTTTCCAGTGAGATGTTCGGCTGCAAAGGCCAAGGCGAAACACAAAGCCAAGTGTTTGGACTGTCAGTCAGACAAATGGACTGTGGGACTGGGGAGCCGGCCTTTTCCACTCTCCTCTTTCATGGATAAACTTTTCCCATTTGGCCAATACAGTCAAACTAATTAGCTTCAGCCAGAACAAGCCATTAAGTCTTTTTCCAAAGAGGAAGTTCACTTCCAAATTACAGCTGAGGGACAAGTAGCCTGAAACAAATCTGTTGTGTTCTTTTCTCTCTCTCTCTTTTTTTTTTTTGCAGATTCAGCCATTTCTCATTGTTTTTAAACCCACCTTCCCTGCAAACTCTGTCTAACACCTTGGTGTTGTAGTCTGTGCTGTCCATCACACCTCCTAACTGTAGCCCACCCTCATTTTTCTGTCTCTGCTACTAAGGTCTCAGATGGAAGCAATCAGGCTACCTGCCTGAATGATGAAGGTCCAAGTCCAACAACGGTAGAATACTTTTCCTTTGCTGGAAACTCCTACAGCGTATCATTCTTTGTGCAGCGAGGCTGCAGTTGGCAGCACAGAAGGGGGAATGTGTTGCTTTAGTTATGGCGTCAATAGAGGCAGTGTCTTGGAAGCCATAAACCAGCTCTGCCATGAGTTCCCACAAGGAATAATAATCTTGATATTGTTAACATCTCCAAACCTCAAGAGCATCCCCCTTTAACAACCTAAAAGAAATGGTGTATTTACATAATTATAATGACGTAAAGAGTGATAATGTCGTGCTTATTACTCTGAATGCTTGCTGCTTTTTAGCATGACAAAGTGTTTCGTTTTCATTCATTTTTCTGAGCTGGAATGAAACAAATGGCTGAAAAGCTTCTCCCTCAAATGTTTTCCAGTCTAGTTTGTGGGTGCTGTGCTGCGTCCGCAGCATTCCAGGCAAGCAGAGTTGGTGCAGGGAGCAGATGGGTTTTACCTCTGTCACCTGCCACACCCTATTGTCATGTTAGGTCAGTTCAGATCAGCACACATATGCGTCATGTCTTATTAAGATAGATTTCTTATTTTCCATTTACTACTGGGCTGAGACCACTGTTTACCCAGTCCGGAGGTTTGTTATGTGGATTAGGTACAGTTACTCCTACGGGTTAGGCTTTTCTTCCAAACCCCACCACATTCATCAGCTGGATGTTTTCATGGACCTGGCCTGTTAGGCTGACCCAGTCTGGGAGCTTTTACTCCATTTCCACTGCCCAGTGTGTATTCTCATGCCTCATGCCACACTGGACTATTTTTAGGAAGGAAATATGTCATTTCCTGACATTTTGTGTATGTTCAGAGTCCAGCAGCCTGGTCTGCAGCTGGAGTTATTTCCCATTCTTTCCTGGATCTGCTGCCCCTTCCTCATTTACTTTAATCTTTTTAAAATCTGCAGATGTTGATCAAGCTCTGTGCTCTTTATTTCCAGCCAAGTTACCTGACAACATCCTGAGCTTCGCCTCCATCTGACCAGCCTCTATTTTTCACTGCATTCACATCATGTCACAAGTCTGAAAATTCATTTCAGCTCCGTCTCCTAAAGCGCAGACCTCAAACGCAACCCTATCACGACTAATTCCCTCCCTTTTATCTTTTACAGTGCTTCTGATTTGCGTTTGCGTTGATCAGCTAGATAAAGAATGTCCTTATCAGAGTTTATGAGGAAGGAGAAAGACATATTCCACAGGGACACTCTGTCCTTTTTTTCCTCTAGCACCGACACCCAACAATGTTCTACAACTAATCTGCAGTCAGTGCATCTTTGTGGTTTAAAACAGACATTGGACTAAAATTCGCTGCTCGATGAGCTCACATGCCCTGCAGTGTGACTCCTTTCCAGACAAAAGCATGTGTGTTCGAGGCAAACGTTAGAGGCCGTTGTCATTAACTTTGTCCTTTTGTGTGTTTGGCAGCTGAGAGGGTGACGTCACTGGGAAAGGACTGGCACAGGCCATGTCTAAAGTGTGAGAAGTGCAACAAGACGCTGTCGGCTGGTTCACACGCAGAGGTGAAATATCTGATTCACAACTTAAAATGTCTCCAAATTATCTTTAGAATTATCTCCAGCTCCAAAGGGTCATCCATGTTGAAAAAAGTTTGCTTTTTTTTTACAGCATGAAGGCAAGCCATACTGTCACAACCCGTGCTACGCTGCAATGTTTGGGCCAAAAGGTAAGGTGCAAATTCTCAATTAGTCTACATGAAACCTTAAAAAACTCACTCTGAACGCTTTACAAAACCATACATAACCTAACGGCTTTATAAATAGCAATGGTTTGGTTTTTTTTTAGTTGTTGAGTCTTCTCTGGTTGTTCCACTTTATCTCTAGGCAGGGTCAGGAACACCCTGATGGAGGATAATGTTTATTATCATATGTTGAGGCTATAATGCTTCTATCAGTACAGGCTATCACCTGACTGGGTCACAGTCTGTGAACTTTCCAGGCTTTTTTTTTTTTTTTTTTATTGTCAAAGTTTAGTCAGAGCCTTAATATGTTTTTATGTAAATAATAAATATAACTCTTGCCCTTTTCCTTGTCTTTCAGGATTTGGGCGCGGTGGAGCTGAAAGCCATTCCTATAAATGAAAAGGTGTCATTTGTATGCACATTGTTAGTTTCCTCTCATACTTTTTCCTATTGTTTACATTGACTGTGTTCAGATCAAGTTCATCTTTGAACATTTTAGGTTGTGACATGTTTTCTGCGCTTTGTCTACAGGGTCGGGCTCCACGGTGAAAATGATGCTTAGAAACAAGTTTGAAGTCGCCAGCAAAGAAGTCGCAAAAAAAAATAAATTAAAAAAAATAAAAAAACTGCAAACAAAGTGTGCTCTCATTCAGAGGAGACATTTTGCTTGTATGTGCTTTTTTTTTTAATTTAATCTGTTAGGACTCTTCTGATATTTTTGTATTCCCATGATTCACTTGGAGGTGGATGTTCTTTACTGTCATCCTGATTAGACACTTGTAAAATTTGTGTTGTTTCTATTTTCTTATTTCATAGTATCTGTTGAAAAACTCACCCTTACCACACAGCAGTACTAAATCTATATCTCATGGCTGGTTGAAAACCCTGTTTTGCCTGAAATTACACAAAAAATCATTAAAATCATGAAGCCCTTTTAATAATATTTGTTTTTGTATTTAACCGAAGTTTAAGTGTTTTTGGCTATTTCCTAAACATCAAACATGCCCTAAGTGATGATTCTCAAAATTAATGATAAAACATGATCATTGTGTGTGATTTTCCAGGATCTAATAAGCTTTTAACTGGTTTAATGAACTGCAACGCGTAAAAGTGGCTCAATTCAGAGAGCAATGAAAGTCCCATGATAACCAGATGATTACAGGCATCTTACAGTAGTAGGCCTTTTTATAGCCATAATGATCTCATAAGGTTTCATGATGGTGTCATCTGCAGACAGAAACTGGTCAAACTGGAATTTTCACAGCTTTTTTAAGTAATCATGTCTCAAATAATATGTAAATATGTATAGTAGTTTGTGGAGATCATCAGATGCTTGAGGGGTTAATGATGTGAAACAAAGATCTATTTCTGGAGCTACTAAAGCACTCTAATCTACAGGGAGAAGCAAGCATTTGTAGAATTTTCCAAACATGATGTGGAACCATGGTGACATCAATGCAAAATCTTCCCAAAGGAATAAAAATCCAACATATTACCTCTTATTCCTAAAAAAAAAACCCAAAAACATATTATGTAAATTAGAAGCAGAATCTTGTTAATTTACTCCAAACATGAATTCTGTCCCATCTTTTTTACTTTGATAAATAATTGTGCAATTTCCAAATTTAAATTCAATTTAAAATATTCAGGGGAATGTATAAAATCTAGGCAGCAGAAACCTTTGATTTCAAGCAACATGACACTTCTGCTGCACCCGTGCTCCTGCATTGTGGGTATCAACCACACGTTTAGAGCAGCTGAGGCTGGCTTGAGTCTTCGCTGATCCACCAGATGCTTCCTCTTTGGTTCTCTCTGGACTGACATCTTTATGCCCGGCATTGCTGACAATTGTTCATGTAATATCTACCATCACTGCCCCATCAGTTGCTGTGGCGACAGACACAAACAGGCCCCAACAGACAGCCAGTGTGTCTGTCCGTCTGTGCTGTCACCCTTTTCTGTGCAACAAAGACTCTCAGTGTGACACAAAAATCTGCAGCCAGGCGGTAGACGTTGCTGAAAACACACAGAGGATGTTTGGCATGTTTGAGTTTCTTCTTGAAACTGCTTGTTAATACACTTTTATCAGTTTTGTGTTGTGGAAAAGGACACGTTACAACCTTCTGCTGACATCCTTAACTCTTAACCAGAATGTGTTTGAGACACTTGCTCACTATGTGGTTCTTGAAGCCTTCACTGCAGTTCTTAGAAATGATTTGCATGATAAAGCCTTGCATCTCCTGTGAAAAGCATAAAAACTAGCCGTAAATTGCTTCATGTTTCAGCTGGGAAAATGAACATTTGTATGTCTAGATATAACCAATTGGAAAGTATGACAGCAAAGCTTTTTTCTTTTTAAATGTGACGCAGTGGTGCATGTTTAGATTCGTCCTCTGATTATAATCATTTGGATGAATTTCTAATTCTGATCTCCCTCATTTCTTCTCAGGAAATACCCCACCTCTGTAGTCATGGTGATGCATCCAGATCTTTGTGTTATCTCACACTAAAAGTCAAGCTCACACTTTGATCCTCAGCCAGATAACAGAGTGTAGAGTTTTGAAATGCAAACATGAGAGAATTGGTAGTAGCAACACACGCAAAGTAAAAGAAGAAGAAGCAGACTGCTGCTAAATCACTGACTCCTCGCAGCACATAATGCGATTCATGATCTTGAGGAACCTATGTGTTCAAGTCAGGATCGTTTCCACACTTGAACATACTGAGCAATGTGCAGCCAGAGAACACTTTCATAAAGCATTTGTGATGACTTCTGCCGAGCTTAAAATGAGGTGTTGCCTGTTTTTTATTTATCTGCAGGGAAGGAAAGAAGGAAGCCAAAGTAATTTGCCGATGGAGACCTGCCGTGTCAGCACAAATCAGAGGCCCAAAGTCAAGACGTTGTAAAATTAGAGCCATGAACCTATTAATGGCTGGAAAATAAGTGTCTCACAGCTACCATAACCTAAGCACACAGATGTGGGTGGGCATGAAGTCCAGAGGACATTAGAAGGCGTGCATGTTCACTGAGAAATGGCCTGATGTTTAGGCCAAATCCTTGGATTTTAAATATTAAATGCAACATAGATGGGGGGATAAATGTTAATTTACGTTTAAAAGAAACAACACTCAAACTAGAACAGCTGGAAGTACTTCCGGCCATGCAGTGCAGTGGGATCCGGTACTCTAACTTTGGTGACTCCTAGTGGTCTAAGGGCACATGTGGATTAACACATGTTTGCAGCTGTGGTGTTTGGCCTTTTATTCAAGAGGTTTCTTTTGCTCTAACTTGAGTTTAAATTCCCAAATTCCAAATATTAAACTGTTGTAGGGTCATCATTTATGATGGAAGTCTTCCTGAACTCCTTTTGTACCATCTATCTTCTCTTTCCAGAGTATGTCCATAAAAAAAAGTGTCTCTTTTCTTTGCACATGCTGGTTGACTGCTGAGATTTGACCTGAGGAACCAGATCTCCTGTTGAGTCATGTGTCAGTAAAGTAGTTGTGCACTTGTGTTTGGGCGTGTTATGCATGGTGCGTGACAGTTCTTTTGTGTCTGAGAAAGTTTTTTGGTCTAAAATGGACAAGGATGTTGTGTTTAGATGAAGTTCAGCCACACCTTTTGGGTTATAAACATGACTTTTCAATGAATTTGTATAAGTTTCTCTATCATAAATCAGTCCTGTTATTTTTTTAAGCACATAAAAGGTAAGAGATGCGTCGTTTTCTTTGTTCAGAAGCTGCTACTTCACTTTCTTTTTTTTTCTTTTTAAACACATTCAGGTTATAAAGTTACTAGCCTGTTATTAGAATCCAAGCTGCAGGCTATCAACCACATATGAAGCAAGCATTACATCACACCCCTCCACAGGCTGTTTCACCAACATTTGGACTTTGAAAAACCTTGACACACCTGGAATGACGACCACTTGGATAAACAGCCCACACGTGACAACGCCCCATACATTAACATAAGGACTGGGTGGATGAGTGACACATGTGATCTCAACCAATCTAAAGGTGCTGATCTTCTGATGAGAGTTAGGTGAAAGAAAGGAAACCTCCTGAGGTCCAGTTTCTGTTCTTGTAAAGTACATAGAATTGACACAATGACTGAGTTAAAATGCAGGGAAAGAACAAATAACAAAAAACACACATTTGTTATCAAATGTGCCTCTAATTGCATCCATGTGTTCATCACAATAATGGTAATGGTAACAATCCACTGCCTAAGATTTGTGTGTTTGATCATAAAATTAGGGGAAAGGATCAATTAAAGCCTGGATTTGGCAAAAAGTCAAAAGCTTTTCACCATGTGCTGAGATATCTGAGGCCCAAACGTAAAAACAAGATGGTTATAAGGAAAGAAGAAGTGCAAGAAGCGTTCAAATCCTTTATGAAAGTAAAAGCTACACGGCTGCGTTGCAAAACCACTCATCGCAGGAGGAGTCTTTTCTCTATTAGACAGTTCACGTGGACGCATTGGAGGTCATTTAAAAAGACGCCCACCGAGTAAGTTTCATTTATTCCACTCAAGCAGACTTCTTCAGACAATACTGCCTGAAGATGAGACCCCCTAAAGATTACCACAGCATGTTTTATGACAGGATATTTTTTAAGACCTTCTCTTAGACAAAAAAAAAAAAGGAAAAAAAAAAAGTCCCATGAAAGATCACAGCTGACTCACTGAGGGAAAAGGATATTTCGTATCCTTGTGTTTAACAGCAAATACTTTAAACTGTATCAGATGTGTGAAGGCACGGAAGTTATAAAGTCAAGCCTGCCAGTTTTGACATGGACCAGTGAACACACACAAGCCTCAGCCATTATGCTAATATTACGCTGAACATCTGTTTTTTTTTTCTGCGACCGCTTAGAAATAATTAAGAGGATTTGTGAAAATAATTTTTGAGGTGCACGCCCAGATTTTCCAGGCTGCTGTCAGCTGCTAAATCTCTCAGTGTGATTTCTAAGCTTTAAAAGGAAGCTCTGACAGACACATCTCCTCCAGTTTAAACTGTTTTCCACAGTTAATTAGTAATAACATTTAATAAAATATATCAGAAGAGATTTTTCTTTTAGACATCCCACATAGCTGCTAATATGAAGGTGGATTTTTTTCATAATCACCTAAAACACGAGCAGAGCTCTTCATGCTTTCTTTTTGACTTTAGTAACACAGTTCTTCACTCCACCATCATCATTTCTGGCCTCGCTCAGGCCAAATAAAGTTCCGAGTGTAAAATTTGCTAGACATGCCTTGCACAACCTCATCTTGAGAAATCATAAAGTGGGGAGTGCGAAGCATCTCCCAACAGCCTGCTGGAGTCTGGTGGCTTGTCCGTCTAGCAGCTTGAGCCTTTATGATGGAGTCAGACGTCATTAGGAGGAGAGAATCTGCTCCTCATTTCTGAAACTGAATATTCACAACTGTTTCTCATATGTTGTTTACAGTCTCTGCTTCTTTCATCCCCAAATCTCTTCCCTCATTTCCCCCTTTTCTTAATCTCCTCTATGCTTTCCTGTTTCGGTCTCCCTTTCTTCATCCCATTTTGCATTACTCCCTTAATTCCTTTCTACTTGCCTTCCCATCTCATTTACCAGTATTGGACTGGAGTTGATTAGTGCTGCTGCATGTATCTGTTTCCACTGCAGCGCTCTGTCTTCCCAGATGTGTATAAATAGCCCCTCTGGCATTGTAACTGTTAATAAGGATCCAAGATGTGTGTGCAGAAACGATGGGGATCTGCCAGCTCCCTGTAAATGCATGCAGAGAGGAGGGAGTGCATCAGCTACTTCAGGCCCAGGAGGAGGCCTCTGCAGTGGGCTGATAATAAGGCTGCCAGGCCTCTGAGCTTTGGCCTACTCTTTGAAAACAGAAAGAGAGAAAAATGGTGCTTCATTTTTGTTTGCTCCCCTGTTTACCCCAAAGGGCAAGAGTCTGGCAAGCAAGCCTGTTTTTCTGCAAAGCAGCCACAGAAACAAGGGGCCTCCCAATTAGACTGCAATTAAACATTTGACACAAACAGCAGTTTAGTCCGTTTTATGCACTTTGAACATAAATTTCTCTTCATTTGGGTAATTATGTTGTCTCTGACTGACAATATAGTTTATTATTTAAATCAATCAAAAAACCAAGAAGACTTAAGCCACCAAGAGAGGCTTTGTAAAGGCTGCACAGTTGTATTGTATATCGTAGGCATGGCGAGGTTAATTTAATGTTTAGAAGGTGTGGTGTTTCATAGGTTCACCATTTATTTTGCATGTAAGTTTTACCAGTTACATCTTTTGAGAAAACTGACTATGCTTTAAAAAACATGCATGGTCTTTACTCCCATGTCAACAAATACATTTCACAAACATCAATGCAAGCATCATGACTATAAAAGCTGTGTGAAGCAATAAAAAATTTAGGATAAAAAAAGACATCTGTAGTTATATCTGAGAAAACGTCTGCACACAAGGAACATGACCAGAAACCAAACTAGAACTATCCCGGTTTAGTTTGTGTCTTTGAACGCAGCTTGTTGTTGCATCCAAAAATATAAATAAGATCTTAACCAAGAAGATACACTACCAGTCACAAGTTTGGACACACTTTTCTGTTGGATTTAATGGTAAAGATCCAGAGATGGTCTCAGTGTCTCGAGGCCGATGTGGTCAAACAGATAAATGTAAGTACAAAGAGGAGAGGAGCCGTCCAGCTTGTTAACAGAGATCATCAGCATTATGTGTTTATGAATGAACACTGAGGAGTATAATCAGGACATGGAGACACATGCTGCAATCCAGACAACATCTTCATCCTAGAAGGCCTTGCATAGTTCAGCATGCTGATCCAAAACCATTTTTTGTATGTTACATAACAGCATAACTTTGTCATTATAGAGTCAAAGTGCTGTACTGGTTTTCACACCAGACAGGATGCTATAAAGCAGGGGTGCCAAACTCCAGTCCTTGAGGGCTGATATTCTTTAGGTTTATGTTATTTTCCTCCACCAGCACAGCTGATCCAAATCAAATGGATCTAGCAGCTCCTTGTCAACCTATTTATCAATTTCAGTCAGGTGTGTTGGAGCATGGAGACAACATAAACCTGCAGGATACCGGCCCTCGACGACTGGAGTTTGACACCTGTGCTATAAAGTGATAAACATCTGACTATTACAGCTTTCTGAAAGGGCTTGCCCTATTTTAATTCAGAGCGGGTTCCTTTTCCCAAGACATATTTTCCTTTTTCTGCACTGAAAAGTCGAAAAAAAGAGTCACCACGAGATAATAACTCACCGTATGAAACTATCAAACTCAACATAAACCCAAATAATTGTTAGATTGTTGAACTTTTAGCCACAGACTGAAAACATTCATCAAAGTTTGGCTCTACTTTTCCCAGGGATCTCATAGTTCTCCTCTCACTGATCCATACAGGATTTGGCAGGATGTATATATCAGTAGTATCCTCATTACACCTGCTGTTGGGTTCAGCAAACAGTAAAATATCAGGCTTCTGTAATAATGACAATATATATACATCCCTACAGTAATTTCCTCTTGTTCACGCACTCTTGGGGAAAGCACCTGGCCATGCTTGTCAGGTTTCTCTCCACACGTCTTGAGTCTCGGTAGGATTTGAACTCTATGAAGACTGTTATAAATAACTGTGCTCCCTCTGCGTCCGTGTGATGGATGCTCTGCAATACCAGTCCAGATACAAGTTATCATTAAGCTGGAGCAACTTTCAAATGTAAAAGATTAATGCATTTTTGCAAACTACACTGAGATGAATGGATTTAAATGCAGCTTTCGAAACTGCGTTTCCCCATCAAAAACCTTCCAAAAGCTTCATTCTCATCTTTAACTATCTGCAGCTGTAAGATAGTTAGATAACATTCTTGTGCCAGGATGCCTCTCCTCCCTTCCCTCCTCGTCGTCCTCCTCCTCCTCCTCCTCCTCCCACGGTTTGGATCAGGCAAAAAGTGAACGCGAGGACACATCTGAGCTGCATGCTGTTCTTGTTTGCCTTTCCCAGATTGCCATGCTGCTCGCCATGGTGGTAGTGGGAGTAAGTAAGCAGTTCCTCCTGAACATTTTCTCTGCACTTGCACTTCATGCTGCACCAGTTTTCTCCGAACCGTCCTACGTAGACATGGCCGACAAAGAAGCCCCAGCTTTTAGATGTTGCACATGTGAAAGGGAAAACAAAACATGGTGGCAGGTCTCAACAAAAAAAGAGCAGCAACAAAGAACATCAAGTCTTGAAGATGTATGTAGAGAAAAATGCTCAGTTATTGCCCTTTCCTCTTATCTTTAAATAAAACTTTTTAAAAATACGCAAAGGAATTAATCATGTTAAATTCATCATATTACCTGAAGTTACAGGTTTTATTCTAGTAGTGAAACATGGGAAATTCTGAATTTGGGAAGTGGGCCATCTGTGTTGCCAGAGCTTCACATATGTTGCAGTAACACACATCTAGGTTCCACCCACAGAGAGGGGATGCCACACTGTGCTGCACATTGAAATGAAAACACATTACTGTCCCAGTCTCCCATCGTCCCTCCGTCTTCCAGTCTTTTACTGATATTGATGAGCTGCAGCAGTTTTATTCCTGCAAGAAAAATCCCAAATAAGTGATTAGGGGATGTAAGGTAGATGATCAGATCATTGAGATTGTTTCAGAACATCCATAAGACAGTGGAATATACCAAAAAGAACCTTGGACTCAAAATTAAATCTTTAATCAAAGTGCATCAACAAAACCCATACAAACCTTACAGGAATACTGCAGATGCTCCGATTAAATAATTGAATAAGTAGCTGCACGGTTCATGACTGCAGCTCCAACAACTCCCTCCTTTTTGAGCTCTTTAGTCATGCCTGTAAAGAACTGCTGCAACAATGCTGCCCCCTTGTGCTTCATAGTGAAATAGCACCAGAAACAGCCTTCCAATTACTAATACTGGAGTTTAAACAGCCAGCTTTAATGACTGGTCACAGCAGGAGATGAATAAGAAGAAAGAAACAAAAAAACATGCTGAATGTTTTAAACCTTTAATATACAGTGTTTCATAAACCATTACTAAAAACACAGGTGGTAAAAATCAAATCAAAACAAATAAGTTACACTGTAGTAAAAAGCACTTGAGATTCCTTTCCTTTTCATTAGTGTGAACCCTATATGAAAATAGCATAGAAAGTATGCAAACATAGAATTCCATTCATATATAATTCTAATCTTTAACTAAATAACCCTTTTGTCCCCTTAATATTCCCTTAACCAACTGGATGAAATGAGAAAGGTTTACAGCTAAGTGTTTGTGGCCTCATTTTCATCCATAATTCAGCTTTGAAACTTTTTTTTTTGTGACAACGCCCCCCCCCCACAAGAACCTCAAGACAAGCCCGAATAAAAAGTAAATATAAATTAACATAAACATGTGAACAGTCTGTAAAACGTTTTTTTTTCCCTCCACCGACTGGCATACAGCTCAACACTGACCTCACAGCGCTCGTACACACCTCACACAAAGGATGCTTCACACACGCACACACACACACACACACACACACACACAAGCACGCACACTCACACAGAACAGTCTTTGCATTGACCCAGGCTTAGCTTGTGAAGTAACTGGAGCCCTTTCTCCCCGCTTCCCCCAGCTCCCCACTGCGGTTTGTCCTTTAAAAAGGAAAATAACCCTTTAACCCATCTGTTGCTATGGCAACGGAAACTGGCTCCAGGCTGAAGGGCTTAACGCAGAGATATGCGATGATAGACAAATCAGAAAACACGGTTTGCATGGTCTTAACTCAGCTCCTCGTTATCAGCGATATGGTAAACAGGAACTGCAGATACACACTGATCGCTATGACGACGTCGACGCCATGCTGGCCTTTAACCGCAACATCCGATGGGGAAAACTCAAAGATCATGTCAGCTGCTTCAGTGAGCTATATTTTGGCACATGGAAGCTATGTCACGCTGCCCTTTTGTAGCTCCAGACCCTCATGGTCAAGGCGTAAGTGGAGCATGCGTTGCCGTGACGGCAGACACATTTTCATGCCAGCAGCAATCTAAATTTTCAGACGAAATTTATTTTAAAGATGCCAAAAATCAGCATACAGGGATTTTAGTGCAATAATATAAATCCAGCCGTGGCACTATAAGAGTTTCTCCCATGTAATGTCTTTTTGCAAGCAGTTTATTTACCTTCTGTAACAGTCTGAAAGGTGCAGAAATAAGTCACAGCTGAACAGTGAGAGGACACAATGAATTCAGCATTTGAGACTAGAGGAAAATAACAAGGTGTGTGTGTGAGAGGGCATTTAAGTATTGTGAACCTTCAGGTGAAAAAAGCTCCAGAATCTGATCTGAAAGTTTTTCTAAAAATTCTTTGAAAAGTTGCAAACAGCCTGTGGAAAATACAATAACCAAAAACTGAGATAGAAAGCAAGTACCAGGTTCTAAAATCAGGAAAAAGTCTCATTTCTGCATTTAAAACTACTAAATCTTCGACATTTAAATTGCAGTTTAAGTTCATAAAAGTTTTTGCCTTTTTCAGGGCTTATAGTTTATAAATAAATTATTTACTGGGAACAATTTAAAAGGACGTTTTACAAATGTTTTGGTCCTAGAATCCAAAAGTCTTTTATAATCTACCAAATCTGGAGTTTGGTTTTTGTAATCGGTGTCAGCCTGCGCTCCGTACTGATCAAGCTGCCATGTGCACAAAGAAAAAAATAATAGCCAGAACATTTTGGCCTTAACATGCCATCAACACTGAAATGTGTTTGAAGTTGGATTTGGCAGTCTGCTGTGTGTATCTGCAGAGACCTGCGATTTCAACAGTCTGAGTCAGAAACTCCGATCAGCTACTGGGGTTTGACAGAGAGGCATCCAGAGCAGCTGGTTGTAAGCATGGCGAAGGAAAAAACAGGAAGGGAGGGGGGCACACAGGTAACAGGGGCATGGGGGGGTGTAACTTGTTCTATTGCACATATGTTTCTGCCTCTTCTTAATTTCTTTCTTCCCCCAGCGGCAATTTAAAAATATAAAATAAAAAATAAAAAAGATCTCACAGTTATCAACAGGCAGCAAGTAGCATTATTTATGTTTTGTTTAAAAAAAAAAAAAAAAAAAAAAAGGGGGGGGGGGGGGGAAGCACTCAATAAAGTTGCAGTCAAAACCAGGTTGCTGTAATAATAATAATAATAATAATAATGATAATAAAAATAAACAGGAATATTCACAAAAAAACAACAATAACCACATATAGCTACACAGATCAGAAAAAGTCATGTTTGCCTGTATTATGTGTATTAAAGGGGGGAAAAAGCGAACAGTGTAAAACTGATTGTCATTTCCAGATAAAAACCATTGTAACATCCAAGGCATCAACAGTGAAGAACAAACGGGCTAAAAAAGAAAAAAAAAAAAACGATTAGCAAATTCACAGAACTAAAGCCCAAAGAGAAACAACCCATTTCATGCAAGTGAAAAATCTTTTGGCAGCCGTGAGCGGAGAGGAGCAACATCGTCAGTCTGTCACAGAGCAGAAAAAAAAACAAAACAGAGTGGACCGCCCCAGCTGTCAGACTTCACCGTCCATGTCGTGAAAAAGTCGTCCGATGAGTCGGGAAGCAGATAAAGCAGGTATGTACCGTGGCTCGTCGTCAAAGAGGAAAAAGAAAAAAGTGCATCCAACAATCCTGACGGAACAAAGCAGGGCGAGACTCAAAGTGCAAAGGAAGGCCGCGGCTTGGGAGGAGGACAGGACAGGACAGCGCTGAGACGAGCGCCATGGCTTTGCTTTCACCGAGCCCTGTGAGCAAGAGAGGCTTCTCTTGAAAAGCTTTTCAAGCGGAGTAAAGGGGAAAGTTGTGGAAAGCACGTTTCTCACACGGTCCGACCAGAACGTTGGAGATCATCTGTCCCTGAATGTGCCAAACAACGGATAATCTTTTTGTTCTACAAAATACAAACTTCACTGGAGGGTTTCTTCTTTTTTTCGTTTAAAAAAAATAACAAAACAAATCATCTTTGACCATCCGGGACGATAATCCGCCGTTCCTCGTGCAGTCAGTATCTACAGTATTTACTGCCAGTCTTCATCATCCTCATCCTCTCTGTCTGTCGAGTCGTCGTTGGCGCTGTCTCCGCCCACCTGACGCGTCCCGTTCTGCTGCCGCGCGGCCAAGATGGCGGCGGCGGCCTCGGCTGCTGCGTTTGCCGCTGCCCGCTCCTCGGCCTCCTTCTGCCGCAGCGCTGCAGCCTTCTTCTCCTGCTCGGCGTGGCTCTTCATGTGGGCACTGCGGCTCTTCACCTTGTAAAAAATCCTGCCGGATTGAGGAGAGACGAGGTTAAAGAGGTGTTCAGATGAAGAGGCCATAACACAAAGAGGACTCAAAGTCAGCAGAATCCAATCCGAACAGCTAATAGTAGGGGTGCCAAAATCGAAACGAAAAATCAGAAATCTGGGGGGGTTTTTTCTTCACAATTTTAAAATAAATGTTTTTGTTTAAAAAAAATCTATTTTTTCTCAAGTAAATAAACTGAATGCACAATAAAATTTTTGTCATTTTTATTTTTCTATTGATCTTTTTACTTGTCTTCTTGGGCATTACAGCAGCAGAATGATGCTCTGGCTACTGTTTTTTTCTTCCTCATTGTAATGAAGAAAAATGACAAGCAAAAAAAAAAAAGTTTCATACATTTTTTTGTTTTTAATCTACAAAAATCAGCAATACTGAAGAATTGTGAGAATTGCAATTTAAATCGAATCGGCACCCAAGAAATTGGAATCGAATCGGGAAAAAAAGCATATCGTCACACCATTAGCTAATAGCATTTTATAAGAGTGGTGGACACAAAGGCACTGATCATTTACCTGCTCTGCAAAGTTATTCTTCATATATTTGTTGAGGGAATTGGTAATCAGGACTTAAAATATGCTTAAACTCATTTACAGCTTAGTAATACACACTGAATTCACGTCATCTCCTCATAAAGACTGTGGGAAAAGTCCAGCCTGATCAAACTGATGTAAGTTTAATAATGAGAAGATCTTTTCACTTTTCAGCTTAAATATTTACTACAAAAACGTCAGGATGCAAAAACTCCTCTTAATCCTTTTGAAAGATTGTTTCTTTCAATCAGTTCAACAAATATCAGATCCAGGAGCACCTTTTTTTCTCTCTCTGTGTACTGTTGGATCATTTCTAACGACAACACACTGAGCCAGTTTAACACTAAAAGAGCGCACTCTTGTGAAGTCGCTGGGCAGAGCTGCATTGACAAGAGGTGCGAGGTGCCTTATCTACTCTGTGCTTCAGTTGCTAGGACACAGTTGGCAATAACAGGGCCGGTGTTGCCAGAGGACGAGCTGTTATTCAACCAAGTCTGACAGGACATTTAATTCTTTCAGACACTATGAAACACTTGCTTCTATTTACTAATACATATTCCAAGTAGGGAAATAGTTTCCTGCAGGCATTTTGCATTTGGAGCCACTTACATAACTCCAGTGAAGCCAACTGTCAGCTTTACATAAGTAAACAGCACTACTAGTGTTGCGACACAGCAGCAGGGGTTTTTATGATCACTGACCTGCCGCATTTCTTGCAGGGAAACTCTCCTTCCTGCCCGGCGGAGCCTTTGTTGCTCGTCGTGGGGCTGGTTTTGCGTGCGTTGCCGTCATAGCGAGGTTTGGAGCCGGGTGGAGGCGGATGAGGGGGGTGGATCCCCCTGGTTAGCGGCTCTTCCCTCACCACGTTCTCCTGGCCCTTCATGATCAGAACCGTCCCAGGCTGCACACGGCCAGTAAAAAGACAGAGGTGTCGTTAACAACGTTGTCGGATGCAAACGGAGACAATAATGAGCCTGAGATCGCTTTACAAGCAGCTTTTATGGAGGATGGTGTTGCAACGGCATGCAGACGTGTGCATGTGGACATACATGTGGAAACACATGTTTGAGAAACCTGCTCTTTTATTTATTTTGTTATTATCAGCCATTAGTGAAAGACAGAAGTAAGAAATACCTTCTCTAAAAGCCCAGTAGGGGGCAGCAAATCCAACCCTCATACACTTAGACTGGCAAAGTTCAAAATGACAAATGCGAGATGAAGCCAAATCAACTTTCTGAACTAAAAACATGTGAAAAAAAGTGTTGCAGTAAGTATGTTCTCAAATGATGCAATCTCTTTTGGAGGCATACATATACTATTTACAATGTTCTTTGTTTTTATTTATTTATGGAAATCTACATACAACTAATATTTCATTATCAGAGAAAGCAGGTGCGCTCCTGGAGCTGACAGTGCTGCGTGAAGAACACAATCTGTACAGTACTGATTTCATTTAGGGGGATTTTTAGGAAAACGTGAACAAAACAACCAGTGTATAAATGATTTTTTTTTTTTTTTAACAAAAATCTCTATTTCTTATGGAGAACTGATCTGCTTCTAATTGCAAATTTGTCTGAACTTTGCATCCCCAGTACTGGAGGCTCAGCTCTAAAACTATGAGGTGTTAAAAGGAAAACCTTGCAACTGCTAAAAAAAACATAAATAAAATGATATCTCAGCTGGCTTGTTATTAGTCTGCCTGCACCAAAGGAGAGGATTTAAAAACAGCCAAAGTCTCAGCAGCAGTGCAGACCAGTGAAGGCATCATTTCCTTATGTTTTTTTTTTTGCTTATGATGTCTTAAAGTGGCTTAAAGTGGAACAAACTGGACTTTAAAAAAATCTTTTCAGGCTGAACCAAATACAAATGATCGGTATCATCTTCACATTGAACAAATTTCTGCATTTAGTCACATCACCACCGCATCACGCAGAGTTCCTTTCACACTCACATTCTCAGCGGTCTGCAGCGTGTGTGTCACCCTGGTTGGACAGACATCCTGTTTCCTGTCAGCTGAACCTTCCCACTTCCTGCTGTCCTCCTGCTGTGGCTCCAGCCTGTGAGAGCCCTGCTGGACACATGAAGACAATTAATAAAAGATGCACGTCCGTGGAGGGAAGCAACTCTCTGCTTGTTGCATGCAGCCTTTCAGAAAATATCTTCCACAGTTTTTCCTCCTTTGAAATATTCCACGTTTACATCAGCAAGAAAATAGAGGGTGACTTAACAAGATAAAAGCAGGTTTTTACACCTTAGATGGTTATGAATGTACGATTAATCCGATTAAGTTGGGACAACTGCTCTTGTGACAACGCTAGTAGCTATATTTAGCTTCTTCTTTTTTTTTTAAATGCCCCTGCTGCAAAATGAAATGTCGATTTGAAGCTGGCACGTGACTGACCTTGTGGTCGGGCTCCTCCTCAGCGGTCCTGCTCTCCAAAGGTTCCGACTCGCCAAAAAGTAGCGTCCCATTCCGGCCAATCTTTACATGTTTCTTGTACGTGTAGTAAAACTCTACACACTGCGCCACCGTCTTTGTCGTTACCTGCCAATCAAACCACGCGCACGTTCACATTTCTGCAGTTTCAGAACAAAACAAGTCCTTTTTGTTTCATTTTAAAACTAAATACAGACTGGAAAAGCTTTACTGTTTATTGAAAGTTGACTTTTGCTGCTAATTAATCTCTCATTTTGTTTTTCCCCTTGACAGTTATATCAATCAAGAGCAAAGGCTGTGTGTGGAAACCACACAAAGCAGACTCATAAAACACGTCTAGAAAACTTTACTGAAACACTGGGAGGGTCTAACATAGACGTTCTTTGACCCCCACATCAAATCTTCTTGGCGCTGTTGTGGAAAAGCAATAATAGACAATGACAGCGCAACTATTCAGTTCAGAAACGGAAACACTGTTCCGCTGTGACTGTATTTCCCTTTCCTCCACCCACTCAACGGGAGGAAAACGACAACATCACACATTTCTGTTCAGTGCAGAATGTGTGTCGATTCCGCCGCAAGTATCTGGCCTGGTCTTACCACGACTCGGCACTTTCCTTCCCGGGGCTCGTACCTGTTTCTGCACCATGAAGAAATCCTTTTTGTAGGCGGTGATGCCTTTGTTGAACTGCCGTCTCTCGGCTGCTGTCCAGCTGTCTGACCCTGTTCGAGGGAGGAGGTATAAACGTTTTAAACACAGAGACGCTGTTGTGTGGCGATCACGTCGCTGCTTCCACATAAAAATTCTGGGCGTGTGGAGGCACAACTTCAATCCTACCCACTCATCCTTAAAAAGCTCTTGCCAAATCACCAGATAAACAATGGCTGTACTGTCTTCTGCTTGGGATTAACCACATGCTGCTGCACACGCTGCTGAAATACCCCCCCCTCGCTGCCGCCGCCAACTCCCTCAAGCCCTCTTCACATTGACCCCGACAATCCTCCACAGTCATCCAGGACAGCAGCACCACACACTCGCCCATGCAGCTGCCTCTGCTTTGAAGCACAGCTTCCAGGCTTAGAGAGTCAAGACAGGACTTACCTGAGTAGTGGTAGCTGGACAGATGGTGACACCTGGGGAAGATTGGATTCTTCAGCATCAGCAGGGACAAAGCAGCCTAGGAGGGGGTGAAGCACATCAGCTTTAAATATTATGCTTTCTACACCTGTAAAACACACCAAACGCAAACAATGAATCAGCTCCTAACAGACCAGTGAGTGAGATAACCACCGCTCTCACTCCTCTGCTAATACCACAGTGCATCATCTCATGCTTAACACACTTTCTGCTGGTTTCAAACTAAGAATCAACTCTTTGAGAGAAACCATCTGACTGTGCATGAATGCTGCAGAATGGCAGTTTGAGCCGGGCCGCTGCAGAGAGTGGGCGCTTTCACAGCCCCCACCCGGCCCCCTCGTAGTTTCCTAGACAACGTTGGAACAGTCTTGGTTGCTAGGGCCTGAAATCTCCACTTGTAGCATAATAAAGCACTGGGAAAGCTCTGCATCAGGCTGGGAGTAAACTCCTGCTGTTATATCGGTAGTGTAGTTGGACACTAGTAGGAATTTTTCCAGATTAAATTCTTCTGGAGCCTAAACTCCTCCCATATTTAAACTATGTTTATTGCATAAACATTTTATAAATGATGATTAGTATGAGAATATCCTCTGCTGACAGGCTGTGAAAGTACCACTTGAGATGCTGCCTCACACCATTTAACAGCAATCCACTATTCAGTCTCATTAGAACAAGTGCAGAGCATATTGTTCTTCTGTTTTGCTTATTTTAACAGCAAACACAGTGACATTTAGCATCATACTGACCGTTTTATTTGAGCACTGAAAGCGAGTCCTTCACTGTACTTCAAGGATTCTAGCCTGACAGATCTGCTCTGCAATCTTACCAATCTGTGATGTAATTACTGGTCTGGTTGAGTATTATGCACAGGATGGATCACAGCTGCATTATGGGTGGAGCCCCTATCTATCCAGTCAGGTCACGGTGACCATAATAAGATTAACTGTGAGGTTTATAACATTAAGGATTTTTGTACTGCTTTTTTTTTTGCTGGAAAGCTGCATCAAATATTTGCAACTTTTAACTCGGGAGATGCCGATGAATGAATTCTAATGACGGATGAATGAGTTGTTATAGCTTCGACAGCACGCGCGAGGCTCCAGATGAACCTTCCTCGGGTTAAACAAGCAGTTTTAGCTTCACAGCCATCTCAGACCACAACAAAAGTTTCAGGACGGAGCAAAGTGAAAATCTACAGATCAGTCACTTCCGTTCGGCAACGTGCAAGAGCTCAGGCGAAAACCTTCAATGCCTTCATTTACATGCACACGAGGAACCGGGTTACTGGGAGATGTCTGGTTCGGGCAAAGCGCTGGAGAGCAACTTCCCGTGCAGATTCCCTTATATTTCCAATTTGCATGCAGCCACACTAAAAACTTTTTATAATTCTGAAATGAAACGGACTCTTCCTCTTTTTTCCAGTCCAGCACTTGAACACAAAGCTAAGAACAATCCTTTTGTTCTTCCAAATGCATGAAGAACAGCAGTAGTGTTTGGCAAGCAACACCAACAACATACAAACAAATCTTACTTTGAAGCGCAGACACCATTTGATCAGCTGATGGTGAGATTTGCTTTGTCTTGAATTCTATAAACACGCATTATCAATTGTTCTTGACGGCTTAGATTGTGATCTACAACAGATAGCATGCACATCAGATGAGGATGTGCAGACGCCCGTAAACAACAGTGGGCGTATGCTGCTCTTTTTGGGTTCCTCTTTAATGTAAATTACCCTGAGATGGCTCTGAAGGGAAAAAAATAAAACAAACAAACTGATGCGTTCCACGCATGCACAACAGAAAACATGGCAACCCCTCTGACAGCAATAAGTAGAGCTCCTTCATTGCATTTGGCTGGAGAACATAAATGAGAGAAAAGTGTAGATAATCCAAAGATTTCCTTTTAAATCTGGAGATTTCAATCATGGCTTCTAATAACAGTGGCTATTTATGCACGGAATAAAGACTGGAAAGGGTCCGAGAGAGGGGATTTCTTTAGGAGGAAACACGTCCGTGTGCATGGTGAGAAGAAAACTTGGCTTTTGTGGTTATTTTTTTCTATTATTCAAAGGAAGTCCTGTCAGTTTGCTTTATTCTGTTGCACCCACCATTATGTCCCCTTTGCACTCGTACAGACAATGGTGGGCTAACTCCTGGTTGGTGCCTCCTCCAAACAAAACACTGGAGCAGGCCAGGTGCATGAGGTCTTCCACTGAAAGACAAAATGACCAATAAGAGACCAGTGGTCCTTAAACATATCACTTAAACTCAAATTACAAAGCTGATTCTGTAAAAACCTATTAAACTCTTCCACAGACTACATCTGCAAACGTTGATGCTTCTGCTTTCAGGGGATGAAATAATTCAGACTCATTTCACTGGTGTTTGTCTCACCTTTTTCATGGGAACCAGGTTTTCCTTCAAGTTCGGTCAACGGAGCCCAAACCAGCTCGGCTCGATGCTGATCCAGCTCCACGGCTGTCCGCTGCCTCAGCTCTGGAACCTCTGCTTGATACCGCAACCCAATATTTATCCGTCTGGGGGCAAAAAAAAAAAAAAAAAAAGAAAGAAAACACTTTAATCATTTCATTTTTCTGTAAAAAGCTCTTGTGTTACGTCTGACATCATATTTTCATCCTGCTTTTCATTCAGTCTTCTTTAAATAAACCCAGAGAAACTGTTTCAGGTAATCAGTAACAGCCTCAATATACTAGAAAGTTTGAGACTGAACAGAGTTTCATTGGAAATACTTGATAAAACTGATGCTTCTCCTGTGTGGGATGAATCTCAACGTTGACTGAAAGCAGGCGTCTCTGTGTTTTAGTTACAGGAATGAAGCTGCTACCGCATCATTTAGGAATACCCCCTTCCTTCCCCTGGACTTCCAGAGAGCCTTCGGGATTTCCAGCGAAGTGTGTGTGTGTGTGTGTGTGTATATATTCTGGCCGTGGAGGTTATCATTTTTGGGAGCTTACCAGAGAAAACCAGAAGCATGATTTATGGAGAGAGTTGCTAGCTTGCAGCTGACTCACTACTGTGGGGCTCCTATCAGCAACAACTTGCACAATGACCCTCCAGAAACTTCATCTTTGTGTTAAAGCAGCTAAAAATGTCCGCTGTCCGTGCCAAACAAATCCCAGTTTACGTTATTAAAATAACTTGGGTTTTAGCAAGTTTTTCCTCGGTTAAGTTACCTCAGTGCACTGGTGATCACCTTGATTGACCTTCAAAATGAAATTCTGCATCTCTATGAAGTCACTTGTTTTGGGGGTTTTGGACTCCATAACCACACAAGTAAGAGGGCTCCATAGAACTAACCAGTACGACAGGAAATACACTGTCATCAGAAGCCACGAACTTGGTTAACAGATAGCTGGTGTCAATAAAGTAGAGGGCAAAGTGGTCTCAGCTCCAAACTAAAGGAAGCAAAGAAAACAAAAACAATGCAAAGCTTTTTGCTGTAGGTACGTCAGCATCCTTTCTTTCTACCTTCCACTGCAAGTGGACGTAGCTGAGACATGGGAGTTAATGCTTTTTTTTTTTTTTTTTTTTTACTTAAAGTAAAAGTACTTTTCCCCGTCATTTTTTTTGTCTTTTTGTGACCCTTTTCTGCAGCAATTCCTCAAAAGATGCATTTAAAATGTGGTCTGTTCAATGAGGACTGCAGCAGCTGCATTTAATGTCAGTAGTTTTCTCCGATGCAGGTTTTTATCCACCTCGATGGGATTTGTTATGAGGAGATGCGTTCTGCTGGAGAGACATCAAGCCTGCGTGGTGAGACTAAAAGGACTAAATGCTTGCTGTGGATGACGGGGTTGAAGATTCCAGCGGTAACAGCGGCGTAGCGAACAGCCGCTTTAATCGGCAGGTTTACGCTCCGAACGCAGAGCTGCACTCTGAATAGGTGATTGCAGGGCTATTATTCCTGCTTAGGTAATGCATGCTTGTGAACACCCATATCATTTCGTTGAAAATGCCACACAGCCCCCCCCCCCCCCCCCCACACACACACACACCCCTTCCCCCCAAACCCACCATTTCCACAATGAAAGACGGTGTGGGAAATACTCACGGCTCGATGCTGACTGGAGTGGCCTCACTCATAGCAGACAGAACTGGCGGCGTGATGTCGCAGCTGTCTGGGGATCACAACATACAGAAATGTCACTCAGTGACGGAACCAATGAAGAGCCAACGTGTAGAAAACATAAACCTGAATCTGTGATTCAACCCATTTCTATCATAACTGGCTTGAGACTGGATCACTGACTGGAAAAGTTTCTATTTGTTTAACAAATGCACACAGATTCACGTTGCTGAAAACGTCCTGCTGCTAATTAAACTTACTGGAACGCAACAGGCTGCGTGTGGCCGACTTGGGCGTTGCGGGCGGCGGTAGACCCGGACCGCTCGCTGCAGCGGATGAGAGGAACGTGGAGAAGTAGAGCCCCGAGCCTTCACGAACAGGGCTGAGGATGGGCGGAGGCGTGTAAGGGGGGATTGTGATGGGGTTGTCGGCGAGGCGGACGGGGGAGCGCAGGTGGCTTTGGTAGGAAGTGATGCTGGAGTAGACGGGCGGGGCGATGAATGAACCGGGTTTAGGTGGCGGGATGAAGAGGGGCTCGGGCCGGGGCCGCCGCTTGGACTTTTTGCCGTCGTCATCTCTTTCCCCATCCGCGCCGTCATTCTGCAAAGGATGGAAGAATTCAATTAAGATAACCCATGCGACAAGTGCAATGTCTGCCGGCTTTTCCTTCAAACTGTCAGTCAGAGTAAATCCAGACAAGATAAAAACAGATCTGAAGAAGAAGACAGAACGAAACACCCCAACCCTCAGCTGTATAGTACATAATGTACAGTAACATAGTGTTAAACCCTGCTAATCTGCCTGATCTAGGACAGGGCAACCAGTTCACCAAATCCCCCCCAAATGCAAGAGGGGAAAGGGAAGAGAAGTGTGTAGGACTAAAATGGGGGGTTGGAAATACATGGAACACGGTGGGGGGAAGGGAGAGTGTGTCCGTGGAGCAATGTAAAGTGAATTCAAGGATTCCTGGATGGAATTAAGGACACGTTCACATCAGCCTTTTTGATTTAAATCCTCGTCCGTTTGCTCGGAGAGTCCACTTCGTTTGGAAAGCTGTGAATGCGACAAATGAATTCTTATTCGGATCAAAGAGGACTCAGTCCGCCTACAAACGCAGGTCTCGGTTCGCTTCAAGTGGAGAAAATACAGGAAGCAGACTACAAAAAAAAAATCACTTCCTGCATTTGAGGTAGCATTGCATTGTGGGTAAATACATAGCGATCGTGTTAGGGGTCCTCTGCGCCGTCTGTTGTTCATACCATAGACATCATGTATACATAGACGCCGCATTGTATCACGCCGCCTATACCAGCTGACGTCTCATCGCGCCGCCATCTTGGATGGGTCTCCCATGCGCCTCCAATGCATTTATTTGTATGGTGGAGGCCCAATCACAACAACTTCACCAATTTTTACCTGATTTTTCTCACAGTTTGGTTTGTTACAAAGGGCAGAGATATTGTTATGATGCAGATTACTGTAAAACGACGCGCTTCTATGCTAACATTTTTTTATAATGCTATTTAACGTAAGGTAGCAACAATACAAATAAATGTATAAATGAATTTGATACGAACATGTTTTTTATTGATGCATTTGGATTTATCTATCTATTTTTATTTGTTCAAATAAACTACTATTCAACATTATCATTACATTATTGAAATGTAATTCCACACGATCTGCTTTCAATATTTCACTGGTTATTACAACCGTGTGCTGAACAAAATATGGGAAGAGTTGCTGGCTTTCTCTTGACTATGGTTGACTCTTTTATTTACATTTATTAATTTATCAATATAGAGATACAGTTGTACAGAGTCTGAAAATAAAGTATTGTATCAAAACTGTGCAATTCAGAAGTTACCCAGAAAAACACTCGCAGAATGTAAACTTAAGCCAGGGCCATTAAAAAGTTCCTGGATCCAATCGGTGATCTGGATCACCACCAGAATTACACCAGTTCTTCCTTTTCATGGTTCCAACAAGTCCTGAAAATTTAATGAAAATCCGTCCGTAACTTTTTAAGATATCTTGAACACAAACAGACAAACAACTAAAGTCGGTAAAAAACATAACCTCCTTGGCGGAGGTAATTATGCTACCATGTAAAACTGTCTTTGTTAAGCATTAATACATTTTTCCATAAACTCCTCACAGGAGTAAAATTCATCATTTGCATTTAGTAGATCATTCACTGTTTTAACATTATTTATCAACCAATTATGTAGAATAGTGTTTTGTTTGTGTGTAATATATACGCGTTGTTCCACAGAAAACAGTTATGTGGGGAAACTACGTTGACTCTGCAGCAAAACCAGAGGCGTCTACATATATATGTCTATGGTTTATACTGCATCCAATGTTGCAGTATATTTCTGCAGTATACTTGCATTAGACAAAATAAAAAACCCAAAACAGTGATAGTTTTGTCCCCACATTTGGCTTTCAAGTAGACAAAACAGTTTACTTCTTTACGCAGTCTTGTCCTGTCTTTTGCTAAATACTAGTGCCTTTGGTGGGAATAGGGATATATTATTCTAATGGTTTGGCTCGTTTGACCAAAGTGCAACATGAATGCGATTTCGGTCCGAATGGATACACACTCTGATGAAGACAAGAAGATCATTTATTCCTTTTTGTGAATCAGTTTAGAGAATATGTTCTGGTTTTGAAGTTAAATTTGAGAGGGAAAAAAAAAACTTAAATAAATGAATATGTGCCTACCTGCTCTGAGCTCTCGGACAAGGAATTCCTGAGCGAGCGCCTGCGGGTGACGATTACGGAGGGTTTGTGATCTGTGTGGCCCAGGTCCTGGGGGTTTGAAGGCCTGGTAGACCAGTGCGATGCCAGGGCTGCTTGGTCTCGGTCAGGAGATGAGGGATCCTGCCTCCGGACTGGAACGGATACGGGGATGACAAGTGGAAGAAGGCTGTCGTCTCGAGGCCGCTTAGCGTTCATACCATCTGGCTCAGCGGGACTCCAGGGCCTGTGTGGCTCCTGATAATAATAAAAAAACAGCAGATCAGAAGATGTAAAGTCTTCTGTATTGTGAAGAAAAATCAAAATGCCAACCACACTCTGAAGCAGCATTTTTAAGCACACCAAGCATGAAAAAGCATTTTTAACTCAACATGCCGCTCCCTCACAACTACTTGCATGGCTGTGCTCTGATTTTATACTTCTAGGTGCAGCCCTTAAGTCAGACAGTTGACACAGACGTCAAGGCAACTGTTCCCCTTTGCATTCTTCGCATTTTTTTCCTTTGGAAACCACAATGAGCACGTATCAGCCGCTCGTGTGCTTCAAAGCAGCCATCGTCTCCGGACAGCAGCGACTTAAACTAAAAAAGAACCAAACAAGCATCTGAACCACATCATAAGACACTGGAAGGCAGATGCTTAGCCGTCTCCCACACCGCCACTGACAGAGAGGCACGCAGCGTCGTGGCTACGCTGGATCCGTGCTTATTATTACTGCTGGAAAACTCCAGTCTGTACACCAGAGCGGTGGAGAGAGATTCTGCTGAGCACTGCAAGCAAAGCAGCCATGCACCCCCTCCCCTCTGTACAGAGGCAGAGGGGGCGGGGAGGCCAGGCCAAGCTGGAGTTTCTCTCTCTCTCTTTCTCTCATAAAGTGAAGTGAGGGGGGGGTTTGAGGTGGTGGGGAGGTGTGCAGGCATGTAACCAAACACAGTTTTGTATGATAAGCTACCCATGAGGCAAATTCAGGGCACAGCCGTGCTCGGCTCGTAACAAACACACTGCTGTTTGGCAACGGCAGCCATTGCGCAATCCAGACATTCGGCTCATAAACAGATAAAATCTCCTGCTTTATCTGCGAGTTTAAGTTGCAAACCTACAGCTAAACGTGTTACTTTTAACACATTTAAGTTGCAGAAGAAGCAGCTTAAAGGTGGAGTACGTAAGAGTTTCAATATTTTCAAAATAAATTAACTTATAAAATAACTACAATCATAATTAGATGATGACCATATGTGTGTCACCACAGAGTAAAGAAAGGTGTGTTTAAAGGTGGAGTATGTAAGATTTTCAATATTTAAAAAAAAAAAAAAAAAAAAAACTACAATCATAATTAGTTTTTTTTTTAACATGTAGGTTCCAGTCTGTCCATATTTGATGTGTTATTAAATTACAAGTTTAATTAATGACAAATGACAAAAAGCACTTTTTTTTTACTGGTAGGTAAACATTTAAGAAGGGTCTTTGTCATTAATTAAACTTGTAATTTAATAACACATCAAATATGGACAGACTGGAACCTACATGTTAAAAAAAAAAAACTAATTATGATTGTAGTTTTTTGTTTTTGTTTTTTTTTAAATATTGAAAATCTTACATACTCCACCTTTAAACACACCTTTCTTTACTCTGTGGTGACACACATATGGTAAGAAGTTGTTTTGGCGCGATGTTTTTCCCCTACAAGGCAGAGCCAGAGCAGCTCAGTTTGTTGCTGTACACTTCACCGGGTGCTGATTACACCCAGCATCTCTTCCACCATCGTGTTAATCAAAAACAAAAGCTACGGCACACTTTTTCTGGCAGTTGCATTAGGCCAAATCGCTCCAGTTTGCTCTCCTGCTCTGGGAGTTTAAGTCCCAGTGCAATTATGCCCTAGATAACACTCAAAAAAATTGTTTTCCCCTTCTTTTTTTTTTTTTTTGTATCTCATTGAAATTGTTTGCAATGACGGTTTCGGACCTTTTGAGATGATTGTAGCTTCAAACTGCAGTGCGATCACTACGATTCCGATCATCCCGTCCATTTCTATAAATGTTTTTGCGCATCTCAAAGAAACAGGCGAGTGTGCACAACAAAGGGGAACAACGGAGAGAAAAAGGAAAAGGTTTCCGGATAAAAACTCGCCGCTTACCTTGTCAAGTGTCGGAGACTTCCTTTCAGAGGCCTCCTGAGCGAGCATCTCCAGGTTGACCTCCTGGGACACACGGCGCTTCCTGCGTGTGCTTTGGATCACCCCCGTGGGTGCTGCCTGGACGTCCCGAGCCCCGTTTTCAGTTCCCTCTGAGCCCGGCCCCGCCTGATCCGAGGGCACGGGCAGAAACGGGTTATCAGACGGCGCCCCACCTTCCTTGGACAGCCGCCGAGATCTGCGGAGCTGCGTTTGGGATTGGAGCTGCGTCTGAGGCTGCGAAAAGGCCTCGGGATGCAGCGGGTCAGACGGCTGCTGGGGTTCTGGGGTGATGTCCTGGATGATCGGCTCCTGGATCTTTGGGGGAGCTGGAGCAGAGGACTCCTGGGAGTGTACCACCACAGGCTGCGGGTGAGGGTGTGCATTTTGTGCGCCCGGGTAATAGTCAAGCACATTGGGTTTTTGTTGCTGCAACTGCTGATGTTGCATTTGCTGCTGAATCTGGAGGTGTTGCCGCTGCTGCTGCTGTTGTATCTTTTGTTGCTGCTGCTGCTGCTGTAGCTGCTGCTGCACATGCTGTTGATGCTGGATGATTTGTTGCTGCTGCATCTGTTGATGCTGCTGAATCTGCTGCTGAATGACATGATGTTGCTGCTGCTGCTGCCGTTGGATTTGTTCTTGCTTCTGCAGCTGCTGTAAATGATGTTGGGATTTAGCGTTGGGTGTCGAGTAGTTCGGCGGGTTGGGTAAAGTGGTCCGGTTCCCTTGAAAGGCCTGGTAGTACGCTGGGAGGTGCTGCTTAGGCTGACCAAATGCCAACTGGAACGGCTGCAAGACTGAGCTTCCTCCAGGGTGGGATGCGCTCTGCTGCTGAGTGTTCAGCACTCCGGGTTTCAGAGTCTCTGGAAACGGCTGGGACTGCTGCTGCTGCTGCTGCTGATCCCAATCCAAGCCTCGAGACTTGGCTGCGTCCCTGTACGCTTCCCCTGCAGGTTTGTCTCTGTTAGAAGGCTGCTGATGCAAGCCAGATGTCTCGTGCAAAGATTTCACAAATGCGTTCTGAGTCCTTGAATCTGTTGTGTTAAGTCCTCCGATGTAATTTGCAAAGTTTTGCCCCCAGTTAGGCATGGTGGTCCACGTGGCGGCTCTCTGCTGCTGGGACAGCGACGGCTGCTGCTGACTGGGCTCCTGGTGAGCCCACTTCATTGGCACAGTTTGTTGATAGTGACCCCTGCTTTGGTCGCCCTTATCTGGACTGAAGATGACAGAGTTGAGGTACATGTGAGGGCCCTCAGGGTTGGAAGTCACTGTGCTTGCAGCCTCACTCTGTCCAGGGTCTGAGGCAGTGCCACTGGGGACATAATAGGTCCCTTCTGGGTGCTGAGAAGTCTCCTTCATAGCCACAGTTTGATCGCTGAAAAATGTGATCCGCTTGCCTGTTCTCTTGGCGCTGGGTTTCTGCTGGGCTGGTACACTCATGACTGGCATGAATGACCCGAAGCAGGTAATCCAAGCGCTCCGATGGGTGTTTCCTGGCTTTATTAGTCCAAAAACTAAAAGCCAGAAACAAAATAAATACAGTAAAGCACACCCTTTTAGGGCAAGCACAGTAGGATGAAGTTGTAAACTTCAGATCAGCCAAGATAATCTCTTATTCCCTCTGAAGCTCTTTGTGACCTACTCAGAGGTCTCCAGCTGGGGGGGGGGTGAACCAATTTGAAGAAGCTTGCGTGTTTTTCCTCATTCATGGGCAACACCCTGTATAGAGAAAAATGAAACAGAGGTCAAGCTTTGAGCTGTGAGACCAAAGGGGTCCCCACAGGGGGGGGTGTCTCATTAGCATCCCATGTAAAAAAAACCTGCTGTTTGCTTTTTCAACAATAGGCCTCCACTGAAAGGTATCAGGTGTGAGAACAGCACAGGGGAGGGGCAGGTCTATTCGCTGAGCTCACATGACACGTGGATTATGTCCACCATGCAGGTTAGCACACGGCGTGCGACCTGGACCTGTAAAAACTTGCAGAAGATAGCTGATGGAAACGGCTTAATCAATAGTTTGTGGAGATGTCATTCCAGCGTGTTGTTGCACCACGTTAACAGCTGCACTGAGATGCAAACACTCCGAGATAAACACTCATCACCGACTGGCTCACTTACAGCTCCATCACCCTTATCAAACCCCTCGCCGCTCCCACGATCTGCGACCCAAATGGGGCTCTCTTTTTCCCGCCAATTTCCCCGTACACCTACCAAGCCAAACGTGATAGAAACCACTCATTTACAACTTTGTGACTCATCAGAGGTGAACACAAAAAAAAAAAAAAAAGGGGGGACCTGTGCCCTTTGAACTACGGCTGTCGTCTCAAAAAGGAAGGGCAACTGAAAGTGAGCATACATGAGTCACGGTGCAACGATCTATGCAAAGACGAGGGAGAAAAAAAAGAAACGACAACAAAAAAAGAGTGGCCTCAGAGAGCCTCTGTTACAGCAAAGATTGACAATTACCGTGGCAACCCATTGTGATAACAGATAGATTACACGATGGCCAGGTTTCAGAGCAGATTCTAGCACAGCACAATCTGCCAGATTTCAAGATGCACGCAGATGCTGACTGCTTCTGCTCACATTTCTATTCTTCCATCTGTGCAAAAAACCCTCCAATCTAGAAGGCAGTGTGATTTTTTTTTTTTAATCAGCAGGAATCAACATGTTTGAGCAGTTTCCAGCTGCTACACTGCAAAAAAACCAAAAACAAAAAAAAAACATTTCAGATTTGTATCATATAAGATCGATACTCTAATCTCCTCATGGTGGACATGGTAAAGACCATTTTAGACACTGTAGGAAGTGATTGACAATTGTCACCCTTTGCTGTGGTGGCCTGGAGAAATGCATGCTTCCTAAAATAGACAGCTGCAGCTGTTCAGGTCTTGTACTGGGCTCAGAGGCACCACTGACAGAGAGAGAGAGAGAGAGGAAAGTGAATGACCACGCTGCGCGCACCAGCATGGCTATGTGACGTTAGTCATCCCTATAGACATGTCAAATCCCGTTGGGCCAACCTACACGAGAATGTCCTCGCAAATGCATCCATTTTCCCGCAAAAAATACTACCTGCAGATGGCAGGGCCACCATGCCTGTGCGAGCACTCCTGGATTATGAAACGTCCATCTGAGGAGAAAGATGACCATGACGCATCCCAAGTGCAACCTTACACAAGCCTAGGGATTTAGCCCATAACACGATAAATTGGCTTAAAATAAATGTCAAGCACCATTAGCCGCCCTAATCCATCGACATTTCCTAGTTTAAATCGGCTCGTGCGGCACCAGCGGCCTGCACCGTGCAAGACACGATCAATACAAAAACATGCAAGACGAGTCAATATGTTCTAGTTCACGGGAATCCTGAACACACCCCCCCCCCTCTCTCTCCTAGTTCTCCCTTCACATCACTTTCTGTGGCCAGCCAGCTCAGCGCTATTTACGAGAAGTCCTTTGTTGCAGAAAACGGATTATCCATTCACTAATGCCATGCCTCGCTGCAACAACCCGAAGCAACAATGCAGCCCCAAAACCACGGACCGCCTCGACTTATCAAAACCTTCATGCGTCACGTTTATTTATGTGCATTGTCAGCGCCGTCCACTTTGACACGTAAAACAGAAACACACACACACACACACACACACACACACACACACACACAAAAACACGTCCCGAATAGGAGCCCCGCGTGTGGAGGTTGTCGAGGTGCGCGCGCCCTGTCCTCCTCCGCGAAGTAAACAAAACTTTGTCAGCGAGCTGTGGCCACAATAACACGCAATGTCGACCATAACAACAACGCCACAGACATCCACGCGGATACTTACTGTGTTTGCCATGAAAGCTGTCAGTAACGGCGGCTCAGCCCCGCAGGATCGCGCGCACACACACGCAGCTCTGTGCGGCCAGCAGGCCCGCACAATACAGCCCCGCGATGATGATGACTGCATACATCCCCAAGGTTGACTCATGCTACGCTGCTGACCTCACGCGCTGGTACTTTTTCCCCCCTCCTCCTCCTCCTCCTCTTCCTCCTCCTCCTCCTCGATATGAAGCCAAGAAGGAAAAACAAAAAAAGGGGGAGGGGGGGTGTTCGACGTCGCTGAGTAAACAAAGTCCCCCCCCCCCCTCCTCCGGTAGGAAACGGTGCGCTAATGTGCAGGAAAAGGAGCGCAGTGCAGCCGCTGTTCGTTGTACATTATTGCACCGTGGTTGCACAAAAAAATCCCTCACGCTGCCAATGCGGCCTCTTGCTGTACATCGAGTCTCCGTTTCCCAGCCTGTCTTGTGATTCCCCCCCCGAAACGCCACGATTTCATTGGCCCCACCCACTTCCCTGCCCATATATGGTCTTCCTCTGACACGCAAGGCGCCGTAATTTACGGAGCAAGATCCCTCTCAGTCCATGCGGGAAATTCCATCACACAAGGGAGGACTGCGGGGACGAAAGGAAAGGACGCACCCGGCAACACACACATTCATTTTCCTTTCACTACTTTTGCAACACACACACAGAGCAAACGGCGAAATCATATCAGCTGCAGAGAAACCTCCATGTGGAGGTGGAAGAAGAAAAAAGATGCAGAAAACTTTTTGGGGGGTTAAAACGTGGTCCTGGGTAGAGTCAGACTATGTCCAGATGAAAAAACACTTACAACATCACAAACAGTGTCCTCCTGCTTCCAGTTTCTAGAAGTATTTGTTAAATTTAACAAACGATCTGTGCATTATTAGAATTTAAAAAGTTCAGAAAACAGTATCATTCTGGCCATGAAGGATCTAAAGTAAAGAGAATGTTGCATTTTAGTGTTAAAATTGAATAAATCTTTTACTCTCCACTAAATGCAACATTTTTGCTGATCTCAACTGCTTTATTTCCTTGTTTCCCACTGGAAAAACTCCAAATTTATTCATCACAGCTCTGCAGTTTGGCTGTGAAGTGATGCAGTGACATGTCAGAAGATGTAACTGACACCTGAAGGGAGCCTTCACTCAGTGTGGAGACAGTATGCTACTGTGTAATGTTGAAATAGTCAATCTGGCAAATAAATGTAGGTAATATTAACTGTGCACAAGTGAAAGTAGATGTTAGGCTTGCATGTGACTGATTAATGCTGTGTACATGTTTTGATTTGGGGTTTACTGGAGTCAGGCCTAATATGACCCCTGACAGTGAGGGGGTGGTGAGAAAATGCTATTAGCCTAATCCATATCCTGCTATGACCTCATTTAATGCCTTCCTTTCTTCCTTAACTCGTTATAACTTTCATAGATGATCAATAACAGATAAATAACAGAGATATGCACCAAATCAGTACAAATATAAATTATGGATAAAATGGACAAATCATCAAAAGAAAACGAAAGAGATGTTTTAATGGAATAAAAGTCACATCTGCTGCTGAACAAGCACAACTCCTTACTGTTGTCATTGATTACAATGAGTTTAATCGATTCAGTTTATAGTGAAAGTAGATTAATGGATGTGTAGGTGTTCCTCACTGGAATGATGGGTGACTTTTTCACAAGCCAATAACACAATTAAAGTGGCATTCCTAATACAACAGCTAAATGTCTGTTATGTCTGCTACAGCAGCACTTACAATATCAATGCAATGGACAAGACCAAGCATGTAGAAGCCAGACAGTGCAGGTCCTGTAGTCTGTCTCTCCTCTCACTGACCTTTATAAAGTGTGAATACCTAGCTGTGATGACAACACTACTCTGGTAGCTATGGTGGGATGCACAGGTTATATTTTAAAGCTGATACCACAGCAGAAGCTTGTCATCCGACAAAATATGCATTGTAGCCTACTATTTAATAGATTTGATCATTAGTGGGAAATCAACTATGCACATATTGGACACAACTGATGCTACTGTAAGTATGGTCACACAACCTGCTAATAAAATGCTTTTTTTTTTTTTCCCTGCACAGCACAATCGGGGATTTTTCATTGAGATATTAACTGTATGTGACAGTGTAAATGTCACTTTTCTCATTTGTCTGGCGGGAAATGTGTGACTGAGAGGGCTGTCAGACCCTCTTGGCTGATAATACTGCAGACTTTGTGTGAAACATACGAGTTGGCATGCATGCAAAGCCTTAGCAAAACGCTACTTACATTAAACGCTGCTCCTCCATGGCACAGAAGGCTTCATCTCGCTGTTTTCTCGCTGCCTTGATGCAGCTACAGTTGAGGCTTTGCTGTTGTGACGGTGCTACTTTCTGCCCCAAACACTAAATTCTTTTATTTTTTCAGATTTCTCCACAAGGCGTCACTTCCCAGCACCAGTTGACTCAATTTAGCTTTTAGCTAGCACTCTATGCTGCCTCAACAGGACCTTGCACACGTTTGCAACCTATACCGTGTAAAGCACCAACCGTTATGTCTACCGTAGCTTAATTCCCTGAAAAAAAATGATCCTGGGCTAAAATTTAGATCGCTAGGGCCGCATACCGTTTCTGATTGTAACCCAGTTTCCTTAACGGACGGCGCCGCTAGCGCTGAAACGCTCTCTGATTGACAAGATAGTTACCTGCTCTCGACAGACACGTTCACTAGACGCGCTGGTAAATCACACATACAACATCAAATAAAACTTTTTTTTTTTTTTTTTTACTGATTTTAAATGTGTTCATTCTTTATAATATGTTGTAACGACAATTAGATACTCATTAAAAATATTCAGCCTGAAAATAAAAAAATAAAAAAATAAACGAGTGGCGAATGAGGATTTCGGCGAAGGCGGAAGGTGGTGACAGGGAAGCTTCTTGTTATGCTCGGAGAAACACTGAAGCGCTCATGACTTTTTGCTAGCTTACAAGCAAGAACTGGTCTGACAGTATGGGCATGGTGTCATAATACGTTTTTTAAAAAATCTGGACAGTGTCTCAAATTGCTATTTAAAGTAACAGTCTTTCATCCCACTTTTTAAGTCCGTGACCTACCTTTGCGCACCAAGAGCATTGACATTTGTTGCCAGGTCTGGTCATCAGTGCAAGTTCCTCTCCGAGATTCACTGGTTTTCCCACGAAGATGAAAGTACAGAGAGTTGTTCTCAACTCACGACCAGGTAGGGGAGTTTTTCCAGAACTGAATATTACTTCTGCTTGCATCATCTTCCACAGTGTAATTGCACATGTGTCGCAAACGTTTGCTGAAACCAGTCTTTTGCACATATAGGTAAAAATGGGGAGCCTGTTCCTGAAAATTTCCGCCTGGAGGAAATCTCTCTGGTGCCTGACTTAAGTGATGGGGATGTTCTTGTTCGCACGCTTTACCTCTCAGTGGATCCTTACATGGTATTACTGCAGACTTTATGAATGACCTTTTGCCTTTGCACCCTATCTGTCAGGTGCATTAGGTTTTGGGGGTTTTTTTGTTTTTGTTTTTTAATATGCATGTGAACTTTCCCCCTTAAATGAAATCTGAATTCATATTTAAGCTTATGGCTGCAGTTATTTCCACTTAAAGTATCAACTTCCTATTTTACCATCTGCATTGCTCCCACTGATCTTTTTGTTCTCAGCGTTGCAGAATGAACGAAGACACCGGAACTGATTACCTGACTCCCTGGCAGCTGTCAGAGTGTGTGGACGGTGGAGGTGTGGGCATTGTTGAAACAAGCCGTTGCAGCACATACATCACAGGAGATGTGGTCACTTCATTCAACTGGCCATGGCAGACCCACGCTGTTATGAAAGGAAGTGGCCTACAGAAGGTATGACCTTTCATTGTGTCAGAATAGACACTGCACAAACTACATGAACATCATTTAAATTTTCTCTGTTGCAGGTTGATCCTCAGATGGTTGATGGGCACTTATCCCATTTTTTGGGTGCAGTTGGCATAACAGGCCTCACTGCACTGTTGGGAGTCAGGGAAAAAGGTCATGTGACCAAAGGGACCAATCAAACAATGGTAGTAAGTGGCGCAGCTGGTGCCTGTGGCTCCCTAGCAGGACAGGTAAGTACTGTAAAGACAATCAGGAGCTTATCCAAATACAAGTCATATTCTCAGTGAGTTTAGATAAAGTAAGAATAAAGATGGTTGATGAAAAGCACATGTATTTCAGAAATTACACTCAGGGCAGCAAACAACATATGGTTAAATAAATTCAGATCGGTTGGTGGAAAAAAGAAATGCCCCAATAAATCATCTCACCCTGTTTTTTGTTTTTCCAGATTGGCAGGCTGGATGGGTGTGCGAGGGTGGTTGGGATCTGTGGTACTGATGAGAAGTGCAAAGCTTTAGTGGAAGATCTGGGCTTCTCTGTATCCATCAACTACCGTCGTGAGGATGTGTCAGCACGACTCAAGGAGAGCTGTCCTGATGGCATCGATGTTTACTTTGACAATGTGGGAGGTGCCGTCAGTGATGCTGTCATGGAGCAGGTTTGTTTTGAGGACGATCACTGAATTGATGTTTTTGCTTGGTTTTTTTTTTGTTTTTTTGCCAAAAATCTGGCAGCTTTTTTCAGTCTTACAAATCTAATCTAAGACATCAACTCTCACCAACTTTAACTACCAGATGAACAATGGTGGCAGTGTGATCCTCTGTGGGCAGATCTCACAGTACAACAAGGATGTGCCATATCCTCCACCCCTGAGCGAGAAGATGCAAGAAGTCCTGCGAAATAAGAACATCACCCGGGAGCGATTTATGGTGCTCAGTTACATGAGCAAAGCAGAAGCTGCCCTGTTTGAACTCAGCCAGTGGATCAAATCAGCCCAAATCAAGGTATAGTAGAAATGGTGATGATGTGTGGTTGACTTTGTGGGCAATCTAGTTTGCTTGCAAAATGCATGGCTCTTCCTTTCCACTGTTGTAATTTCACTTTCTCTCTGCAGGTGCTAGAAACTGTGGTGAATGGTATAGAGAATATGGGAGGTATGTGACTACAGCTTTGAGGGTTTTGCTTTACAGACGTTTTGTGGCAAGAGCTTAATCGCTTGGTTTTTTCCATTTCTTGCAGCTGCATTTTGCTCTATGATGAAAGGGGGAAACATTGGCAAGCAAATCGTAAAGGTATCAGAATGAATATCCTTTTGTATATCACTGCTGTTAACTCCAAGTAAATCAACTCTTGTTAGCTAGTTTTTTAGCTGATGCTATTTGTTAAAAAACTAAAATGTAAGGTGTGAATATAAAATAGAGCCATTTTGAAGCTTAATAACCGTTGTGACTTTAAAAAAAATGGTACAACTGTGAATTAAATGCATAAATACAGGAATAGTTGTGCAATATTTCAATACTGCTTCAACATACATTTTCCCTTTTACTGTAACAACATTGAAGCAGGCTTCTCTTGCATGGAGAGCATAGTCTTCATGTGCCATGCCAAGTGATTTTTGTTAGACTGAGACAACTTTACATAAAAGATGGTGTTTTGAGACAATTCTAGTTGCTGACATGCATTTTAATTGTTCTTAAAACTCTTGGATTGTTTTTGTCAGCGCTGGCCTTCACTAAAGGAGCACAAACAGAGAACATAGGATGTACTGTAATGAACATTTTTATTCTTTTTTTTTTTTTTATTATTTCACAGCACTATAAACCATTAATAAAATAAAATCATGGTTCTAATAAAAATATGTGGCAGGTGTAAAATCATCATTTACTCATTCATATGCTTCAGAGTTTGAATGCAAGAAGGGATGCAGAATAAGTCACACGAACACCAGCACATCACTTACAGTGTAACCCCACTCCCCCCCATGCTGTTGATGCAGTGGTGGAGTTGATGTCAGTTTTTTTCTTGTGAACAGTCAGGTCAACATCCAGTGCAGAATATCCAGGTTTAAATTAGTGCCATTGAACTGTCAAACCTGTCATTACAAGATCATGTTTAGGTTCCTTAATTTAAGAAGAAGGAAAAAAAAAGTCATGCATTATTTTAAGGTGGAAAGGATAATCATCCAATACTGTCCAAATCCATTCAATACTGCCTCCATGTGGACAGATGGAGAAAACTTAATACGTCTTAAATAATAAAAGGTACTGAGCATTTTTTAATATGTGAATAAATTACAAATACCAGATGACTTGACAGTGGAGTGTGTGGAAAAGGTTATTAAACCTTTGCCAGCAAGAGTGCACAAAATTTAATTTCCTCTGTGTCGTAGCAGCTGTTCAGTTATTAAATTATGTGTCTTATCTCAGCATTGAGCAATTATTCTGTAGTCATGCTGTGTATAATAAAAAATTATTTAAAAAAAAAAAGGATGAAACTATTAAGAGTTTATCTCCTATTAAAAGACTGATCATAACTGTAGTCATGTACGGTTTTAGACCAGTTCCTGTGGAATCAAGGCAATTGCGACTACCTAATAAAAAGGATTGAATTACAGATCAACAGATACAGTTTACTGCCTTCACACATTCACAGAAAAGAAAAAGAACATTCAGAACAAAGATATTTTCACTCACAGATCTGACAAACAATTTTCCGGTGCTGACTGATCACATGAGGGAGAAATAAAAATCACATAACAGTCAAAATGAATAAATAAAATCATATTAATTCATCTCATTTCACCACAGCTATAACACATTCATTTAGTTCTATTTTTTTTTTTTATTTCTTTTTCTCTTTAGCCGCCACAATGGATTGTTTGACATGGTTTTAGTTCACTGAACTATTATGAAGTATAAAAACATTGTCCTGAAATACTATTGGGACCAGCCTTTTGTTTAAGTGCTCGCATTCCTGAGAAACAAACAGCTGCTTTCTGTAGTTACGTGTGAAGGAGCGTGGAAAATAAAGCCGCCTTTTTGTGTGAGAGTGAAATATTTTTTATTACTCCAATGTGAAAGTTTAGCTTGTACTGGCAGTTGTTTGCAGTGGCATTGATTCGATTTGAAGACACTTTCGTTGGTGAAATATGTGTTCCCAGCTCTACTACAGTACTAAATTGAACTTAGATGTCTTGAAATTGCATGTAGAATAAACATAAGAATATGATCGTCTATGCTGCAATGTAGGAAGATTGAAGAAGCTTGGAGAAGAATGTATAAAAATGCGGCATACCCGATTTCCTATGCACATGATTTGTGTCAGAAGGTAAACATGAGGATCAGTTTGGCACATCCAGCCTTCATCAGCAAACAGAAATGGTTCTCAGAAGGGGAAATGAGAGTTTAAAAAGAAAAAAAATTAAATCATTCTTATTCATCCTTTGGCAGTGGTGAAGTGGCTCTTAGCCAAGGCAACACTTCCAAAAAAAAAAAAAAAAGTGCTAGTTCTCAAGTAAATGAGTCGGCTTAAACCACAGCAGGATACAGCCCTGACAGTACACCGTAAAACGCAGCATATGTTGGATCCATCCTCACATAGCTCCAATCGGCCATTTTACCCTTAATGCATCCAAAGTGTTTTTGCCTTTTACACTGTTCACATTGCTATGAATATGGGCAGAAATGTGCTCATTTGTGTGTTACAATAACATGCATATTAAGTAAACAATGCTAACTAGAAGAAACAGGACAGTGATGTACTGTGAAGTGGATTTGGATAGAAAGGGGAAAGAAAAAGGAGAGGCGCTGCTGTGTGGGGAGAATTCAGGCTTTGAGGGTGAAGAGAGACAGCAAAATATATCTATGAGTCAGGCTTGAAGAAAAATGATGCGGTACGGTGCAACTACTGTCAAGAGGAAGAGTCGTTCTTGCTGTTGTTGCGAACCGGAGGGGCGGGGCCTGTCCAGGCGCGGTAGACCAATAGGAGACTGAGTCCCAAAGCCCACGTGCGAACAGGAGACAGGAAAAAAGCCATGGGGCCGTAGGTCTCCAGGAGAAAGTAGCAGGAGTGCACCTGCCAGGTGAGCAGCAGCAGAATGAAGAGATGAACTGCAAGAGTCCGGCAGCGGTGGCCCGGCCGCTGGAAGTGGGATCGGAAGGTGTTGCCACAGCAACGATGGTGGAGGCTCCAGCAGAGGTAAAATGTGAGGGGCATGTTGAAGAAAAGCAGCTGGAAGTGAGGAAATGAGTACAGGAAAAAGGGATTAATGCACTTGTTAATTCCTAAAATAAAGATTGACTAATGGGACTTTTCTTAACTTCTATATATCTTTTTGTTTACTTTTAATTTTAAATAAAATGAATACTCTTACCTGAATGACTCCAATAACATAAGTGAGACTGCCCTCCAGGAAATGTCCGTCAATAAACACTCCGAAGGCAAAGCAGGCGCCGCTGTGGCCGTCTATAAGCTCTCCTATGAACCACGGGCCTGATCAAGCACGTCATACCGCCACATAAAACAATCGCAGAAAAATCTTTAATTAATATACTGTATATTACTTTAGAGAAAGAGATGTGAGAAAGAAGTTAACAAACCTAAGGCTGTAGACAGGTTGAAGAGCAGCAGGGAGTAGTAGAAGGTATCCATCTTACTGACCAGATGGAGCGACATGCACACTTGAGAGTACAATCCTGTAAAACAGGAGAAACCACAACAAGAAAATAATCTCTCTTAATGTTCTTACATGTAAGAATGCCTGACTGGTGGTCAGTAGGAGTTCACCTCTGCCAGCAGGAACATGTAGAAACCTGAAGGCGAGGAGCACCCCGACATTCAGCAACACTGTAAATATGAAGGCGACTCGGCCCAGGATATAATGGTCGGTGAGGAGGATGAAGGACTGAACAAAACTGAAGCTGGGGGTCACACTGTCCTCCAGAGTGAAGTGCTGCTCCCGCACCGATGACCGGCCTGCCGAGTCCTGACCAACATTTACACAAAAGGATGAGAGGGATTCAAAGTATTAAAAATTAATGAGTCTGCATTAACATCTCTGCAGCAGAATAACAAAATTTCACCACATAAATGGGTTAGATATACAAAGCAAGGGTGCCAAGACGGCTGCGCATGATTCAATTTAGCTAAACAAATCTACCAAACCTAATCAAGGATCATGAAATATTAAAATGCTCAGAACATTTTAAGTTGAAGAGAAATTTATGCAGCACCAACCTCCACTTTAACTCTAATTGTGTGTAGCCCAGTGAGATAGAGAGACGGGTCCCATAGCAGAACATAGAGAGGACCTCCAGCAGAGCGGCCCCTACCCAAAGGCTCCCCATCTATGCTTACATGCACTGCAATGATGGAAGCCTCTGAGAAGGCCAAGATCCTTTATAGATCAAATCAACAGAAATGTAAGAAAAGAAAACACGTTTGAAAATGTTTCATATGCATTTGTATTTAAACATAATAAATTTTTACTACTAGCTGATTAAAAGTCCTTCATGATGCAAGAATGCAGGCATCACAAAGTGATTTTGTTGGGTTGAAAGGTGTCATAACTTTCTACATGCAGACACACTAGTTCACATAGACAATGATGTAATTTGGTCCATTTTCTAAAGTCAGTCTGTGTAGCGGTGATAAATCATATGCAGTAGAGGCAAGCAAGCAGGCTAAAAATTTAACCAGCACTCAACACACAAACAAAACAGACACCTGATGTGCGTCGATCTTCGTATTCGACCCAACGGCTCCACCCCAGGGTGCAGGTACTGTGCATCTTTAGGGTTGGTGATGAGCACTGCCGGCCATTGTTCAAACCGCAGGTCAGAGAAACTCAGCAGGTCATGATCAAAAGCCATTACCCTGTATCTGCAAATCAAACCAAAACAAACTTTATTTATAAAGTAATTCTCAAAAAGAAGTGCAAAGTGCTCTACATAATAAATATATAAGGTCTAACATTGAGCGATTCGGGGCCGAGTGTGAAGCGGCTGGGATGGGAATCAGCACCTCCAAATCTGAGACCATGGTCCTCAGCCGGAATAGGGTGGATTGCCCTCTCCGGGTCGGGAGTGAGGTCCTGCCTCAAGTGGAGGAGTTTAAATATCTCGGGGTCTTGTTCACGAGTGAGGGAAGGATGGAGCGTGAGATCAACAGACGGATCGGTGCGGCATCTGCAGTAATGCGGACTCTGCGCCGGTCTGTCGTGGTGAAGAAGGAGCTGAGCCAGAAGGCGAAGCTCTCGATTTACCAGTCGATCTACGTTCCTACCCTCACTTATGGTCATGAGCTGTGGGTCGTGACCGAAAGAACGAGATCTCGTATACAGGCGGCTGAAATGAGTTTCCTCCGCAGGGTGGCCGGGCTCTCCCTTAGAGATAGGGTGAGGAGCTCAGTCATCCGGGAGGGGCTCAGAGTAGAGCCGCTGCTCCTCCGCATCGAGAGGAACCAGTTGAGGTGGCTCAGGCATCTGGTCAGGATGCCTCCTGGACCTCCCTGGTGAGATGTTCCAGGCACGTCCCTCTGGGAGGAGACCCCGGGGAAGACCTAGGACACACTGGAGGAATTATATCTCTCAGCTGGCCTGGGAACGCCTCGGGATCCCCCCCCGCAAAGTTGGCAAATGTGGCTGGGGAGAGGGAAGTCTGGGCTTCCCTGCTTAGGCTGCTGCCCCCACGACCCGACCCCGGATAAGCGGCAGAAGATGAAGATGAAGGTCTAACATTGATCCTTGGGGAAACAAGAATAAAACCCATTCAGAACAGTACCAGAGGCACCCACCGGACATCCAAGTGTTAAAAACATGTGGAGATCCACTGTACTGAAAACTGCAGTTAGATCCACTAGCACCAGTCTGCAACCTTCTGTGAGTCCATGCTACATCCGATGTCATTAACAGTCTATAAAAGGGCCATCTCTGTACTGTGGTTTGTCCTAAAACCAGACTGGTGTTTTTAAAAAATGCTGTGTTTATTTTAAAACTCATTCAGTTTAGATTAAAAACAACTACTTTTTCTATCTATAAGTTGGATAAAGGTTGGTAATTACCAAGGCTGTTAAGAACTACATAAATCTTCCTTTGAGAAGGTTTCACCACCACCATTTGAAAAGCATGTGGCAAAAACACCCTTTTGAAAAGAGCAACTCATGTTTATTTAGAAGCTTGAACTCAAAGAAAGCAGAAAGGGATTTTAAAAGAAATGTGGGATCTAAAAGGCAAGTTTAGGCTTTAAATTGCCAGAAGAAATGATCAAGTAACAAAACTAGTGTTTCCATGGGTAAATTTGGCATTTTGTTGACATAAAGGCCTGGATCTGAAAGCGTGGATTTTACTTCTGAAGTGGTCTTCTATGTCCTCACATGCACTGTCCATTCCTGTCATGGTGGACTTGTTAAAACCTGTCTTGTATTTTATTGGAGCTAAGAGTCAGTTTTTTAAATGTATAAAAGATGAGATTTGGATGTATGTGTTACGTTTGAAATAAAATGGTTTGTTGTAAAAGTTGCGAAGTCGTTTGAGCCAAACGTGAAGTTGCTGTAAGGGGCTGAATTTGATGCCCCAAAAACAGGGGGATGAAAGTGAGATGATGTATTTTTGATGCTGTGGATCAGGGTGATAAATTCTGGCTTAAGGGTCTGTGACTGCTGCGAACTGAGATCGTTTGAACCTGTGTGGACTCCAGAAGAGCTTTGCTGTGAAAGCTAGTATGCAAAGTTGGTGATGTCATTGATGAGCGCAACTTGGCAGCACAATGAGCGGCACCTGGTTACACACACATGCCTGACCATGGATGTACTCACAATGACTACGTCTGGGATTTGTCAACAGAGCCGAACCCAGCCAGCAAATCATACTGGTCATCGGGTCAGTAGTACCAAGAGTCAAGGTGGAGGTTCCCGTTGCTACGAGAGGGGAAACAGCAGGAGGGGAGGCAGTTGTCCTAGCAACTGAGGCCCCAGCAGAAGTGGCCGCAGATCTACAGAGTGTGAACCAAGCTACCTTTCTGAACGGCGACGAGCCTTAGGTGTCGACTAAACCAGTTTATTAAGAGCTGTCGACGCTTCGCCAAGGACAACGATGAGCATCGAGCATCGATGAAGAAACAACAACCAGCTGAGTAAAACTCAAGCCCACAGTCCCGGTAGCCACATGGACACAGCTGGGTGGTAGTGCAGCCATGACCCCGTCCAACATGAGTGCAGACAGACCATCGAAGCAGCTGGAGAGGACAAGGGGGTTCCAAGGAACCGTGTTTTATAAAGTTGCTTTCAGTGATGCAATCTGCATGGACTTCATGTGGGCCAGACGTGAGTTCATCCTTTCATTCTTAGATTTCAGTTCCTCTGAGAGTTTCCGGATGTCTTCCTCGAAGTTAGTCATGTGCTTGAGAGGCGCCTGGGTGGCCACGTTGATCCCTATTTGTTTTTCCAGGAAACATAACTAAAACCTTTCTTTGTAACGAAGAAGGAAGTAAAGTTTAACTTTTTTTAAAACAAGTAAAAACAAGACACTCCTCCTCAATGAACACAGCATCCTGTTCATAAGAACAAGAAATTATTCATCTAGTGACAGCTGGGTGACAAATACAGAAGAGCGATGGGGGATTTATTCAATGAGAGACGAATATAAGAAAAACTAATAAAAGGATGCAATTTGCAGTTAGAATTCTTCTGTGATCTTACTCACCTGCGGTTGTCCATCCAGTCACCCAACTCAAGCTCTAGGGTGCCTTGAGGATGTCGACTGTGGAGGATGGGCATCAGGCCACCAAGTGTGTGCAGGTGGCCACACAGATATGCAACTGCAGATCTTAACATACAAAAAAATCCAAAGGAAGTAGAAAAACAATACTGCCGATTATGAATCTTTGACTAAATCATTATCAGCTATGACATAAGTCTAGCCTGCAGGTAAAAGTAAGTTTACACTCAAAAACAGGTTTACTATCCAACATCACAATACCTCATTACGTCCCTTACGCCCGGAGATGGGGAGACGATGGTGGAAGTGGTGTAGTGGCCAAACCAGATTGACTGGTTGCTTTTCAGACTCTCAACTCTGAACGTGTCCAGCAAGTCCATCTGAGTCTGTCACAAAACAGAAAAAGAAAAAAAAAAAAAAAAAAGACTCTTGTACACCTCATCCCAGGCATCTGTCATTACAAACAGGAAATGCTCAAAATATTTCAAGATGTAAAGAGGCACCCACCAGGGCTGCCCAATTAGCCCATTACTAGTTGACTTGGCTATAGAGCCTTTATTGATCATACTGAACACCCTACCATCAATTTGTGGGATCCACAGGGGAGAGATAGAGTATTTTTGTATGCAGATGATTTATTAATATATGTATCAGACACTGTCCGAAGTTTCCCACTATAATCCATGCCATGAAAGAATTCGGAGCTTTCACTAAGTAGGACCATCACCTGTATTCCAAGAGGGCAATGATCCCAAACACACTTCCAGACTGTGTAGGGGATGTTTGACCAGAAGCAGAAAGATGGAGTGCTGCATAAAACAACCTGGCTTCTACAATCTCTTGACCATAACTCACTTGAGATGGTTTGGGAGGTTTTAGACCAAAGAGTGAAGGCAAAGCCTCTAACAAGTGCTCAACACCTCCAGGAACTATTGATAAGCCATTCCATGTGATTGCCTTATGAAAGTGATTGAAAAAAGTCATGAGTGTGCCGAGCTGTCACCAAAGCAAAAGGTGGTTACTTTGAAGAATCTAAAATGTAAAACATATTCTGGTTTATTTACCACTTTTTTGTTTATAACATAATTTCACATGTGTTCCTTCATAGTGTGGATGTATTTAGTTGTACTCTGCAATTAAGAAAATGAAAAAAGAAAAAAAAAAACACTGAGTGAGAAGGTGTGTCCAAATGTTTGACTGGTACTGTGTGTGTGTGTACCTACCTACCTACCTACCTACCTATATACATACATATATATATACACACACATTATATATACACACTATTCACAAAAAGTTAGGGATATTCAGCTTTTGGGTGAAATTTCACAACAAGCCTAAAATGCATTTAAACCTGTACAGGTGAACTTAATGTGATCTTCTCTAAGCTTTTAAATGCACATGTCCAACTGGTAAATGTTTCAATAAGTTTTGCACAAGTTGCTGTTCTCTAACAAGGAGCTTAACGGCAAAAATCACGGCAGGTGTGTGATCCTTGAATTGACCAATAAATGTCCTGGTTCAATTAGAGCTGGTGTTTAAACAGTTGTCCTCATCATGCTGTTCACATTTTGACATCATGAGACCAAGACGACACCTAACAATGGAACAACAGTCCCTTGCCATTGCGATGCTTCAAACAGGACGTTCTCAGACAGAAGTGGCCACTGAGCTTGGAGTGTCACAGAGTGTCATCAGCAGGTTGCAACAGAGATATCGAGAGACTGGAACAGTCACAGAAAGGCCTAGAAGTGGACGTCCTTTGGCCACATCCCGTGCTGATGACTGCTACATTGTGAACACTGCCCTGAGAAACCGGATGATGAATGCCACCCAACTCCAGGCACGTTTAAGAGAGGTGAGAGGCACCCAAGTGTCACGTCAGACCATTCGAAACCGTTTCCATCAGCGTGGTCTGCGTGCTAGACGACCTGCACGGGTACCTGACCACACCACCAGGCACAGGCATCATCGTCTTGCATGGGCCAGGGAGCATTTACGCTGGACGAGGAACCAGTGGGCCTCAGTGCTGTTTCTCTGATGAAAGTCGATTCATACTGAGCAGAAATGATGAATGACGTCAGGGAGAGCGCTATGCATCAGCCACTGTTGTCACCAGGCGAGCTTTTGGTGGTGGCGGTGTTACAGTGTGGGCAGGGGTGTCCACTTGGTACAGAACTGCCCTACACTTTGTGAATGGTACAGTGACAAGCCCATACTACCTGAATAACATCATTAATCCAGTGATTGTGCCCCTACATGAACAGCACAGGCCTAATTGCATCTTCATGGACGACAATGCTCCTGCTCATCGAGGCCGCAGCATCAGGGAACGGCTGTTGGAGACTGGTGTACCTCAAATGGAATGGCCTGCACTCTCTCCAGACCTGAATCCCATTGAAAACCTGTGGGATCAGCTGAGCCGTCGTGTAGAGGCTCGAGACCCTGCACCCCAGAACCTCAATGACCTGAGGGCTGCCCTTCAAGAAGAGTGGGATGCCATGCCTCAGCAGGCAATAGGTTGCCTTGTGAACAGCATGAGACGTCGTTGTCAAGCTGTAATTGATGCTCAAGGGCACATGACGAGATATTGAGACGTTCAAATTTTTTGTTGTGGTGTAACTACCATTGTTGTTACCTTTTGTGTTGAATGAATTTTTTGAGATGAGGAAATCAGTAGTGCATCCTTCTACTTAAATGTCTTACTTTTATGATATTATATTACTGTAGCATGAACATATTGCATTTTCCATCAATTTCACCTGAAAGCCAAATATCCCTAACTTTTTGTGAGTAGTGTATATTTTACATACACACACACACACACACACACACACACACACACACACACACACACACACACACACACACACACACACACACACACACACACACACATTATATATATGAAATCCAGCTTTTATTGATGCCATGTCTCTGCAGTAGAAGTGAGTGACTCTTATTTAAATATACTTAATGTAAAGCTAGAATAAATTAAAAAACATGTTCTTCTTCTAAAGCAGTATTAAACAACGTGTGAAAGGAGGAGCTCTTTGGCTTAATTCAACGATTATTAACTGCTTGAAATGTACCTCAGTTTTATTTTCAATAGCTTAAAAAAAGGCAACCGGACTTGTATTTTATGGGATTTTCTATGATGATGTTTTGGTGTCTGCTGAGATATCGGTGCATTCCTTCAGCCGGGACTAAAACATCAAGGAAGATGCTCAACACAGTAGATTACCACAACATTACATCACCCATGATCCTCCGGAGAGGGACTAAACAAACAACAGTAAGAAGAAAGTTACAGACCACCTAGAGAAACAAGAAAAAGAAGAATGTTAGAGTTCCTCCACTGGCAGGATATCCTCCACGCCACATACAGAACTGCACGGATTTTGCTAAGAAAATTCAATATCTAAAACTTGTTCCAGGTGAAACCATTGTCCTTTGATGTCAGTATGAGCAGCCATGTAAACTGTCAGGAAAAGGCTACAGCAAGGTACCTTCTTACACAACAAGACTACTTTCCACTCTGACCAGACCTGTGCCCTGCAAGACCTCTGCTGCTCCACCACTCACTTTAAATACAACAACTATACAGCTGTCGGATCTGCAGTGTCCCCCACTGTGGCCAACATTTGTGGAAAGCAGATCACTGAGCTCCAATGAGGAAACACCAAACTAATAGTTCAGTTATGTGGATGACACCTGAGCCAAAAACAGAGAAGTACTAGCGGACAGCAACATTAAACTCTCTATAGAGGATGCCAAAGACAATATGTTCCTTTTTTGCGACAGTATGTACAGTGAATTGTACAGTGTGTTCACACTGAGGAGGATGGACACCTCAACACTGAGGTTTACCAGAAACCCACACATACAGACCAATATTTACTGTTTGACTCACCACCCACTAGAACAGAAACTGTCTGTCATCAGAACTTTAAGTCTTTAGATTGAACATCCTACAAAGATGGAGGGAAAACTCAATAAACAAAACACACACACACACACACACACACACACACACACACACACACACACACACACACAAAGAAAGTACTTCACACCAGTGGATATCCAAAGTGGATGTTACTGAGACCAGCAAAAATAGACAGGGAAAGGGTAGATGAACAGAGAAGGCAAAAAGCAGGAATATCATTACTCCATACGCAGCAGAGGTGTTTAAGAAACTCAGAGGGATCTCTAAACATGACATCCAAGGCATTTAAACAAAAACCACACCTTCAGACAGAAGCTGCTTCAAGCATAGGACAAAACACCCAAACAGAGGCTGTATGGAGCTGTGTGTGTTGTGCTATGCAGTGCAGTGAGGAGTAACATAACTGCATGCACCAACACTGGAGAGCAGTTATACAGGTCAACATAAAGGACACTCTTTTTAGAGCAGAGATGTACACATTTTAGCCACCTTCCTGGAGCCTACAATGCAGCATAGACTCGCCTCACCAGGTGGTTTCACAACCATAGAACCAGAATCACAAACACAATCTGGATGACTGAGAATCTACACTTATAAATTACATTGGTTGGATTCACTTATAAACACAGAAAATAAAAAAAAACACACTTTACTACAAAACATGATATAGGCTGAGCCTATAACAAGATCATCCTTTTTCTATTACTTCTGAACCAAATCAATGAGGCCCATATAAGCTGAGTCTCTATATCAACATAACACTGTCCAAAGAGTCCAATTCTTGAGACGAGTCTGCAAATGAAGCTGCATGGAGCTGTTGCTGTCTCAGGAAAAGATTAAATCATTTACAGCACAGCTTGCTGTTACAGCTTGAAGTCTTTATCTCAGGCCGACTGAGAATCACTGTGAATATTATCAGATAAAAAAAAAAAATCAGATCATTTCCAATAGAGCCTAATCTCTCTGAGGCATGGTGCTGAACAAGCCCACCTGGTTGAGAATACCAAAGAAATTGTACGGCCTCTTGGGTCCTGGAGTCAGGGTGGCATCCACACAGACAAAGGAGTAGTTTCCAAAAGGAGTTTTGTGAACATAATGGAATGAGCCTATTTTCTGATTAGCTGAATATTTCCTAGAACAAAAGAGAGAGAGAGAGAGAGGTCAGTGTGAGCAGCAAGATACTGCACACGAGTCTGCTTGGCAGCCAAGCTCTGACATAATTTGATGAATTTTAAATAAATAAAATAAATTAGCCTTGCAGGCAGGATGCACACTTTGTCTTACAGAGGATAATAACAACATAAAAAATGAGAGAAGCCGAGGATAAATGAGAATTAACAGAAGAAGCAACCTCGTTTCTCAACGTAATATCTGTCAATAGACAACAGAGTGTGTCTGTTCACGTACTTTCTGTTGCTATTTTAGTCTTCAGGAAGCTCAGTTAGCTTGGACTGTTGTCAGAAATAAGTCTACAGAGCTCATGTTTCAAAGGCACTGAAGACACATCATCATCTGATCGAATTCATACTGTAAGCTGCTGTAAGACATGCAGTAGACCCATGCTGGTCAAATACTGACCTGTAATAATTGTTGACGCTGTCCAATGAAATAATGTTGAAAGCATCTGTCAGAAAATCAAATTACAATGAGTTTGAGCTACAAGCTCCTCAAAATGTCAGACAAAATGTCAGAGATGAACTCTGTAAACTGAAAATTTATTTCTGGACTGATGAGGAAAACAAACTACATCTGTTTCCGCAGTAGATTCGACTCACAGAAAAACTCACAGGACAAACATTACCAGCTGGAAATGATAAATCACAAGTTGGAGATGCAATGACTTGCTGTGTTTTCTCTCTTTTTTTCTGACAAATACAAAATATGGATATCTTGTTTCACATCCACTACTCAGTGATTCAGTAAGAGAGGAGAAAACAGTGAAGAGGAGGGGGTAGGATGACTTCCTGTCTGATTATGGATTCCCAAGATTGTCTTTGCTTTTACACTCCCTGCATTAAGGCGGGGACAGAATCAATAGAACATCAGTAATGGCGCGGAATTACCGTGGTTTCCACGAATGTCAATCCATTTGGTGCGCTCCATCACACGGGACCTTTTCAAGATGTTGTGGTAGGCTTGCCATTCTACCTCATGCTGGAGCGAACCCACCTTACTCTCCGTTTTAGCATCTGTTAGATCACCTGTGACAGAAAGAAAAGATCATACTGAGCAAAGGATTCATCAAAGCAACAGACGTTTTAATAACTTTCATCCTGTTAGACCAGGGGTGTCAAACTCCAGTCCTCGAGGGCCGGTAACCGGCAGGTTTTTGTTGTTTCCCTGCACCAACACAGCTGATTCAAATCAAATGGATCCAGGAGCTTATTGTCAACCTATTTATCAATTTCGGTCAGGTGTGTTGGCAGCATGGAGCCAATAAAAACCTGCAGGATACCGGCCCTCGAGGACTGGAGTTTGACATGTGGTTTGTACTCACCCTGCACGTGTACAAACCACACCCATCAAGTCTCATTTCTATGAAAACCTTTTCCACTTTCTTGCTGGGGTAGAAGTGAAATTACCTGTTGCAAGAACAAGAGCTGGTTTGATCACTTCAATGGTGTCAGTGCAGAACTTTTCAAAATCTGGAATCCGTCTTGGATCATGAAATCGACTTATGTGGATGTCAGACACCTTGAATTACACACAAAATGGAACAAGCACAAATATGTACAATGGTCTGACACTATAACTGTACATAAGTCAGCAGTGTGAAAGGTGAAAGAAACAAGAGGGAAAAGTCTGTCCAACTCTTGTGTTTTGATTTTTTTCTTTTTCATCTAACACTGTCACACTTCTGTGGTCAGTGACCCCTTTCTGTCAATCATTCACAACAACCACTTAATTCCAATAACACTATGAGACCGAAAGCATATACAATATTCACGCTGAAGCTTTCTAAAGATGATTAAATTATATCTTCTTTACTGTCATTAATAGCTTACTAGACCAAAACCAGCTAGCCAGACCGAATAAAAGCCCCACCTGTATAAACCAGAATATATTGCTCAACTTGTCGCCGGGAAATGGTGGAGAACTTCCCTCGGATTCATCCCCGTCACTGACAGTCTGTTGCCGAACACTCCGTTTAGGATGCCAAGCCGTGTCATAGCTATCCAGCACCCAGGAGGTGATGTACGCCAGGACCAGTCCCAGGATAACCAGTGCACCGAACAGCTTCAGCATCCTCCTGTAGTGGCGAGAAAGGGGGCTAGCTGCCGCCGTCTGTCCCAGACAGGAAAAAAGCTAGCTACTGGTGGAAACAGCTAAGGGCACGAACCACACTAACATTAACTACAGATAAAAATGAGCCACTAAGCTACATGGCTAACAGCTAAAGCTCAGACCGTTTGTGTCGCTGCCATCGCGCCCACAGGAAATGCATTGAGGAGCGTGGTTCATTCAGGGCTCCGTCCAGCTCAGCTGCCTTCAGAGGCGGAGGAGGAGGTGGCTCGGCAGGTTAGCCAGCTGCTAGCTCCCTACCAGCTTCCAACACAGCACAGACCGGTTGGAGAAAACACGTCATCGCCAGATGAAAAAGATGGTTTATTAAAGACAGAGATCTCACTCTGATATTATTTTCCGAAGGTAGTAATCTGAGACCTCTTCTTCCCAGGGTTTGGAAATACCTGAATAATATCAACTCAACATCAGTTGCATGTTAGACCAATTGCAGTTGGTGTAAATCTATCTATCTATCTATCTATCTATCTATCTATCTATTTTTATTTTATTTTATTCGTTTATTTATCTCAAACATATATACAGTACAAAACAAGGATGCACATTTGTATAACAATATACCTTGTGTGAGAAGGAGCAGAAGGAAGCCCAAGACTTATTTAAATACTACTCCTTATTTACATTTTTTTACAACTTCAGTTATATCCTTACTTTGAATAATATCCATATGGAAATTTTTGTGCATTTTTTGGAATTCTGTCCGCATTCCATACATTCCTAGAGTTCTTTATCCCATTTGCAAGCTTAGAACAATGTTCTATCTATCTATCTATCTATCTATCTATCTATCTATCTATCTATCTATCTATCTGACTAAATGACTGACTGACTGAAATAAAAATGAAAGCTACAAAGCACTCAAAAGCATTATTTGATGGTTTCAAGTTCTACTTCTTCTATGTGCTGTTATACATTAAGACTGAGCCTATAACGCTTTAAATGTTTAATAAAAATGATAAATTAGCTAACGGAGTATGTACTATACAATAACCATATATTTGGAATAATTTATAATAATAATAATAATAATAATAATAATAATAAGTATTATCATAATAATAATAACAATAATTATCTCACATTCTTACAGCTTCAAATTTAAAGATATTTTATTGTAGTTTTGCTGCTGCTCAGGTCTATACTTGTGTGTATTAGGGGTTTTTTTTCAGTCGCTTTTGTTGCTTTTCTCACTCAGAATTAACATTCTTACAACTATCAGTTGGAGCTGCACGGTGGCATGGTGGTAAGCACTGTAGCACACAATAATAATGTTGCTGGTTCGATCCTCAGCTGGGTTTGGACAGTGGCCTTTCTGTGTGGAGTTTGCATGTTCTCTCTGGGTACTCTGGCTTCTTCCCACCATCCAAAGACATGCATGTTAGGTTAATTGCCTACTCTAACGATGCCCATAGGAGTGAGTGTTAATGATTGTTTGTCTCTGTGTGGCCCTGCGATGGACTGGTGACCTATCCAGGGTGTACCCTGCCTTTTGCCCAAAGACTGCTGGGTTAGGCTCCAGCTTCCCCTCAACCCTTTCGAGGTCGTTGTACTCAATGGTGACAGAACTTTTCATTTTGATGGTTCCTATAGTTTCATTGACAGAAATACAGACTTTTGAGGAAAGAACTACATCTTAATCGAGTGACACGCTTTTGCAGGTTATCCACTATGTTCTGCTGTTTGTACTTTGTTTTGAGAAACACGCTTACCGTTGTGCAAATGGTAGTTATGTTGTGAGAAATGCACCAAACTCACTGGGGGAAGCTGTGATATGTAGCTTTAAAACTACAGCCAGAAACAGTTTCTTGCGTATTGGCGCCACCTAGTGGTTTTAGTGAACGCGCGTCTTTCATTTTCCTTCATTTCTTTCTTTTATCTTATGGTCGCGTTCCAAACAAACCAGGTTGCATCCTCGAGTAGTCTACTAGTAGAGTGACTTGCTTTTATTTTTGTATTAAAAAAAAAAAAAAAATACAATGTACAAAAATAATTATTTTTTAGACTGTTCCCTTTCCGTTTTATCACAACACAGCAACTGTGATAAATTAAAATACAAAATTTAGTCTACAAAAAAAAAAAAAAAAAATATATATATATATATATATATATATATATATATATATATATATATATATATAAACGCAGTAAACGCTCATTCCTTATATATATATATATATATATATATATATATATATATATATATATATATATATATATATATATATATATATATATATATATATATATATATATATATATATATAAGGAATGAGCGTTTACTGCGCGTGCGTTAAACGATGACCCATCAGCGCGCTTTTAAGAGCTGCCCCGCGCGCGGCCGAGCTGTTGCGAGGGGCGATAGAATCGGGACCGCGCGCGCAGGAAAGCTGACGATCGCCACAGAGTCGTCACGTCACGGATCCGCAGCGAGCGACAGAGATGCTGAGGTGACAGGCATAAGGAGAAAAGGGACGATCCTCCTCAGACATTTTCCCCCTCCGCTTCTTCATCCCACACCGCCTCTTCCGATGGACGGCTCGCTCGCAATGGCGTTCCTCTCGATGCCCCCCCCGCCTGAAAATCTGGAGCATTTTTCGTAACCACACCCGGCTCTTCTTTGGATCAAGAATTGGCAACGAAGACCCGAGGTAAGATCCCAGAATCCAGGAGGCCCGTGTCAGTGCCGCGGGTGGGTTTTGCCCCTCTCTTCCAGTGTAAACAGCCCTCTCTCGGCCCAGGCTGCATGTCACAAGCTTGTTATCCTCTCTGCTGACGGAGCTTACAGCCTGAACTCATCAGCGCCAGGCAGGCAGGATGAAACTGCGTGGCCTGTGGATGGCCAAAGTGCGTGGACGCGCTTGAGTAAATCTGCTGTGGCAACCAGCTTGCTATGCAACAGCTTTCCACAGCAAAGCAAAGGGGGTGGGGGGGATAGCAGGTCGTGTAATTTTGCAGCGCAGCGTGACATCTTGTGAGGAAAAAGGCGTTGGGACATGGTAGCACCTTGTTATAGGTCTCATCCCACTGAAAACGACTCAGTGGGTGTGTTTTCACAATTGCACATTTTCAATTTTTTTTTTTTTTTTTTTTTTTTTGCTTCTATCAAATGCAAATTTAAAATGGTGTTAAAAACCATTAATTCTATGTCTGCATGCAGATTCCTGGACAAACGCACACTTCTATGTCTCATCCTCCTCGGATTCTTCTCCCTTCTTTAATACATGTTGTGTACTGCCTGCAGCCACGATGTGGAGGGGCCTGCAAGTCCTGGCTCTTCTCCAGATTTATTCCAGACCCTTCATCCAGCTGCAGCTCAGACAGCTCTCTCTGTCCGGCTGCTGAATTAGGACACTCTTGGATTAAACAGAAAATAAAGCAAACATTTAAAGTTTTGTTTTTTTGTTTTGCCCACTTATCCTTAGTGGAGCCATGCGTCCATGCACATACATGCAGCTTTTCATGACGCTTAATACCAAAAACTTACTGCTTCCAGCAAACCGAAAGGGGTGGAGGTGAAGCCAGGTTGCAGCCAGCAGATGAAAGTGACTCTGCACCAGCATCGCCATGGAAATGCTGGGATCAGGGGCTGCAATTCATGATGAAAACAGGAGCTGGCTTTTGTAGATTGGTTTAATTTTTTAAGTCCAAGTCTGCTCTTTGTTTTTCTTTTCTTTTCTAATCATTGTTGGGGAGTTAGATAGAAGAGGAGGAGGAGGAGGTAGAGGAAGAGCAGGCCCATACCCCTGAGAGGTGTTAATTTAGTCATAGTGTGAGGCAGAATGGTGGGAGCAAGTTTGTACATTTGCAGCAGCAGTGAGTTGCAGGATGCATCCCAGCACCTCTTCTGCTACCTCACACTCACAGCTTAATCTTGTGGGATGAAAGCTCTTAATATTTTATTTCAAAAGTACATTTTTAAATTCACATTCACCGTCTCACCCCAGATGTTTTTCCCATCGTACTACGTATTCCTGAAAGTAAACCCCCCTGACCATGAGGTGATCTTGAAGTGCTGACATGGTTATTTAATCACAGTGTTTACAGCAAGTTGCTCATCCCTGAAGGTTAAAAGCGATTTTGCTGTAAATTGTGGCTATGCAATCTTAAACCATAAGCAACTATAAGATTGTTTGAGACTATTATTTTAAAAGAAAAAAGTCAACATAGATATGTAAAATGTTGCATCTTTAAACATGTACATGCATCTTTGTATGAGGTGCGGTGTGCATCATATCAAACTCTTTAACTGTCAAATGGTTAAAGGTTCAAAATATGGCATTTGAAACTTTAATACAACAGACAAGATAATGAATTATAAATGATCTCTTAGAGCGGCTTATTTGCCTCTTTTGAGGAAAAGTAATAATGATTAAACAGAGTGGGGGCTAAGATCAGAGCCTGTATTGATTTTTTTAGGTTGTTAGGGTTCATTTTGCTTCTGGAGTTACTGCTGCTTACATATTATATATGTTACTGCTTTTATATGTTGCATATATATGTATATGCAACCCAATTACTGTTGTTGTCATAAAAATCTAAATAAAGAGTAAAAAAAAAAGGTAATTGTGAGATACTAGTTTGTCATCACAGTGACCTGCAGGAATATTCTCATTTTTTCCATCTAATTGGCATCAACAAGCTTTTATACATTAGAAAATAAATCTTTTTATGCTTGTTTCTAATCTCATAGTACTCTTCTGTTTACAAAAAGGCTGATCATTTTCAGTACGTTATTGTTATGTATATATTTGTAATTCTTCATTTATAAAGAAAGTTATGTTGTGACAATAAAAGTTGATAATGTTTATAATGTAAATGTAGCCTATATATATCTATCTATCTATATATATATATATACACATATATATATATATATATAGCATGTATTTATTCTGTAATTCATAAATGAAGGCGTAAAGTTAAAGGGTTTACTACATATTAAATGCATATATTTATAGTTTATTACAGTGACGTTATGTGAAGCAAAGAGATTTAATACCCTGAGCTACAACTCATCTAGTGTGTTTGGACAGTACGGCTGCACCAAGGCCACTTAACTACTGAGCCTTAACCCAGGCTCGCATTTTATGCTCATCTCATCCCCGTTATCTCGTTTAACTTCACTTTACCCTCGTCAGCCAAGTGCATGATGGGACATATTGCCTCCTCCTTGGTATTTTTTCCCTGTAACTTAAAAGGGATTTTAAGGCTTGTTGCATCACTAGCTGTCTGTAGTGTGTGTGCAAATGAGTCAAAGTTGGGTTTGCTCTTAGTGTTCAAAGGAAGACGACAGGAAGCGCCCAGCCTGCGCTCCCCAAAGGAATGACCACCTATAACACAGATGTTATGTAACATCTGTGGGATGTTTACTGTGGAAACTCCCTTTAAACTTTGTTGCACAGATTGCTTTTTATAAGACAGGAGCCTGCACTTAAGTGGGTATGACTTCATCATTTATCTCCTGTTTCATACATTTTATAAGATAGTTTCTGACCTTTTTTTTATTTTTTATTAGATATTAAATAATATGTTCAATCCATAAATCTGTATGTTTAACTTGAACCTCTGGCATAATGTTAACATTTACGTTTATCCATATTGTTGAAAAGCTTTAACATTTTATTCCCAAAACAAAGCTAAGTTATCAACACATGAAATCATCTTATTGGGTAAAAATCCTTCACATTCTCCTTGTGTCAGCTTTTCAAAGTGAGTTTAAAGAAATACTGACGATGGCGTATCATCAGAATAAGTAGGAATCTCGGATCCCCTCTCCTTTTAGCAGCTGTCTCTGAATGTCTAGGATGTGAGGAAACCAGCTGTTGGAGTTTCAGGAGAGGAATGTGTTCACAATCTGGTCTGATGGAGGATTTTAGCTTCTCAACAGTCTTGCCCTGAGTTGCCGATTCTTCTTTTCATGATGTTTTCTGTTGGTGAAAGGTGTGAACTGCAGGCAGGCAGGAGCAGGATGTGGTTTAGCGTTATCCTGCTGACATCTCCAAGGCTTTCCCTGAAAGAAGCGTCTGAATGGGAGCAAACTTTGCTTTAAAACTGCTTTGTACTTTCCACGGAGCCTTCAGAGATGCAGATTTTTAAAAAGTCAGCTGATAACAAGCTGGATGGCTCCTCCTCTGACGGAAGCAGCCTTCATGGTTTCCGAACGACCTTCAGATTTTGATCCATCTGAACACAGAACTTTTTTTTTTTAAGTAAGCCAGAGAAGACGTCACCGTTTCTGGAACATGTGGTTACATATGGCTTCTTCTTTGCATGATAGAGATTTACTAAATTTGTGGCATGCTGAACAACGTTTCTGAGCGATTGCAATGATTTCCAGAAGTTAATCTTGTCAGTTTTTAATACAATGTAATCTGACAACCCAAACATCTATTTCTGACCTTCAGCTTTGTCCCATGCACACAGAGATTCCTCCTAATTCCTGGTTATGAAAATATGTCTGAAATTGAAATTTTTTAGATCCGGTTTGTCTCACATTGATGAACTTCTGCTCAGCTTTACGTCTGAGAGGTTGTTGCCTCCCCATAATGCTCATTTTATGTCCAATCAGGTTACTAACCTGTTGCCAGTTAACATAATAAGTTGTGAAATGCTCCTTTTTTTTATTTGCTCCAAGTGTTTTCCTAGCCTTTTGCTGTCCATGTTCCAAATATTTTTTAAAAAAATGTGTTGCTGCCATCACTACAGAAACTGAAATCTAAGTAAGACTAATAATCTTAAATTGAGTACACATTTGCTTATTTTTTTGAAGGTAAGATAATTCTTAGTTTTTATGCCAGATAATTCTTCTGGTTTTAATAGTATTTTCACTTGTTTTGGGAAGTCTTGACAAGCCAAATTTTCTTGTTCTGTTTGCAGATAATTTATCTTATTTTAAGCAACATTTACCTAATTTTTGTATTTTTATTTTCTTGTTTTTAAGGCTGAGTTTTTGCAGTGATCCAATTCAGTATTAGCTAACAGTTTCCATAAAATAGTAAAATGTCTTAATTTAAACATCTGATATATTGTTTATATTCTACTATGAGTTTATGAGATTTGCAAATCATTGCATTCTGCTTTCATTTACATTTCAAAGTCTCCCAACTTTTTTTTGGAATTGCATTCGTGTTGTTAAAAAGGCCTCCAACCTGGAAGCATGAGCCGATAAGATGATTTATGAAAGCGATGAATGTTTTTCCACCATGTGACCAAAGCAGTGCTGACCACTGAGTCACCGTAGTGCAGATTAAACAGCAACATTATATCTGACAGCGTGCGCTTTCATGCAGAGAAGATAAATAGCCGGAGAAAATCTATACCAAGATGAAATGATTTTGTAATACAAGATGGGCGGCTTTTGCTGCTGAGTTTTTCAAGAAAGACAGCTGCTTGCAGCAGGTGCGGCAGCTGCTGCTGTGGTCGAGTAGCAGTAAGCTCTCGATGATAAGGCGATGGCTCGGCTTCGTCTTGTGTTTTTGCAGGACTGTCATGGATTCAACATGAGCTCATGATGCTGAAGGTTGGATTAGCCTAAATAACCAGATATCAACTGATTCAAGTGTTGCTAACGGCGTCGTGTCTCTCTTTGACTCCTGCAGGGTTCTCTGTCAGGTTCCAAATGCCCGTCCCAGTGTGAGGCGACTGGTTCAAAGGGAAGCAGCGAGGACAGCGTCCCTGGTCCACCGACGGGATGAGCGGGGGAGCAGAGCAAGCTGACATCCTAAGTGTGCTCTCCCTGGTCAAGGAAAGATGGAAAGTGGTAAGTGGCGGGTTTTTCAGCTACAATAGTCTACGTGTTTATCCATCCCTGCCGCCGCCTGTCCCCAGCTCACCCAGCTGTTCCACAAACAACTCTTTGTCCAACAAACAAGACTCTGCATGGCCTATTGCGTCTTCCTACCTGTGGTTTTGACGGTTTGGGGTCGTGTCTCTCTGTCCAGGTTGTACTGCTGCTGTATGGAAGATTTAAAAATAGCCTGTGTAACTATTTGTGGCAGTGCGGTGTGCTATAGGCAGCAGCAGCAGTATTCCCCGAATGATTCATCTCTCTCTCTCTCTCTCTCTCTCTCTCTCTCTCTCTCTCTCTCTCTCTCTCTCTCTCTCTCTCTGCTGCGCCTGCATGGGCACCATGTGAGGTTTTTATTCCTAACTGGCAGCCTGGCACCACTTCCTGTCTTCTAAGGAGCTGGGTTACATAAGAACGCTAATCCTACGGCACACAAAACTCCCACCTGAGCATGGAGGACAGTGAAGGAGACCAGGGAGCTTAGGGGGTATTAAAGCTCTGGCAGTGCTGGGAGTGGAGAGGGCCGAAGAATCGGGGAATTAAATCAAGAAAAAAAAAGCAGGGTAGAAGGGTAGATGAATCAGTTTTAATGAGAAAAGGACGTAACTGTTTCAGAAAATGCTGTAAATGCTGAAAGCATGTCAAGGGTTGCATATACTGACCTTGATGGTTTTAATAAAATAAGATCATATCTATATTTCTGTATTTGCAGCAATCCCAGCAGTTAGGAGCACATACTGATTTGGAAGGAATAGTTGCTTCATAACGGATTTCTTTGAGGATTTGTGGCTGAAGCTTCTCAGAACAGGCTTTGTCCACATTAGAAGTGTAAATCACAAGTTGGATCATGATGTGTGGTATTATATTATTTCAATAAAGAGCAATTAAACTTCTTTTCCAGTATAATAAATTCTGCCAGTTTGATTTGATTGAGAACAAAGTGGTTTATGTAAGATAATCACCTCCATTTCAGTGTCTGATCAATCTTTTCATTTTAGGATCAGTACTATTGCCTTGTTGACCATTGAATCAATCCATCAATGTAATGTTGCACATTACATTTTTCTTTGCGCTTTGAACTTTTATTCACATACTAATGTGTTAAACAGAGTCTAAGTTTTAAGTTTTTTTCACACACACATTTTAACTCCCTGAAACTGTGTGTGTGTCTTTTAGAAAACTTACGTTTGCATTGCTGACAAGTACACGCGTTAAACCAGGTTGAAATGTCTGAAATAAGATTTATTTTCAATCAGTTTTATTCATATTTTACCATCTTCTAGTTCTGATATTTAAATCTAATGAAAACTCCTTAAAATGCTGCAAGTTTCTCCTAAAACCATTTTTTATGGATAAAAGACTTAATGTGGACCAACTATTTTACTGAACTACTTTTACTGGACCCTTGCTGGTGGAACTGGAGCAATAATGTTGCACTACTGGGGTACAGTATGGCATCAAAGATCAATTGCATTTGTGGCTGGTCTGAAAATAAGTGTATAAAGCTACAGTTATGATTGTAGCCTTTTGCCATTCAGGACTCAATAATCATGGCTTTTGCAGTGGTGTATAATTTATGTAGGGACCCTGAACTGAGGTCAAGTATGCAATATTTATGCAAAATGACTGAGAATGAGGATACAGGGCATCTTAACCTGCAGCGCTACAACAAAAAAGCAGCTAAAATAGTAAACATCTGTCTTTTTTTCTCTATCTTTTCCGGGATAAATATTTCCAATCCTCTACAGCTAAATGCTCTCCAGATATTTGCTGTAATAGCTTCCATTTCAGATTTTTTTTTTTCATGCATCTCTATCTAATCACCCAAGTTCTCTCACAAATATTATATAATCTGTTGATACTCTAATCTAACATATAATTATGTTAAAATGTATTGAAGTCATGTGATCGGGAAGAGCGGGGGGCGGTCGGGAGTGCGTTGGGCCTGTCTTTGTCATTGTCTTGTCTTGTCTTGTCTGTGTTGATTATTGTGTAAATTTTGTAATTTTGTTTTGTGTTATGCTGCGTGGTGTGTGAAGGGGGTGGACTAAAATAAGCATTGCTTCTCCCATCCCCCTTTTCAAACCAAAATTGTAAAAAAAAAATTTTGTAAAATTGTTTTTGTAAAATTGTTTTTGCAAATTGTGAATTTGGTTTGAAACAAATGAATAAACAAACAAACAAACAAACAATTATATATGTGTTATATAATAACACATCAAATAAGAATCTTCTGCACATGCATGTCGTTTCAGTGGCGGATTGGATTTATTTAAAATACAAATGCAGGACACATGTCGTGACTGTGAACCTTAAAAACTGATTTATTAAATCAGAATAAAACAAGAAGGCTGCTAATGTGAACACAGTGACACACACTCATGTTTGCTAAGGTTTGAAACCGTTCAGTCTTGTCATACCCTTATTAAATGTTTTTAATCACCAGCAAAAGCAACCTTCTTTTTTCTATGTATGCATAAATATAAGCGAACACCAACACACTCATCTGCATGAAGACTGTTGTCACATTAAAACACGGGATTATAAATATGCACACTTATTAAGTCCTGGATGGCCACTCTGCTCCAACAAAGTCTTAATTTAATTCTTGCATTATCCCCTTAGAAAGTCAGCTTTAACAGTGTTCACAGTGTCAAGTACATAGTTTAATAACAAAGTCTGTGCAGTAGTTTTGTCCATATTTTTCAAGGAAAATAAGCATGTAGGGGCAGTTTCTAGATGATGTTTCCCCCTCTGATAGTCACAATATCAAGAGCTATAGCTCTAGCTGACCTTGTGTTTCTTACGTACTGTCTGAATTAACCAAGGCTGTGTCTCACAGCAGTATGCAACCTATTGTTCCTTTCATTTCTCCAGCCTTCCCTTCTTGCCAAGCTGGATATGCCTCCTTATAAGGCCTGCTGGGAACAAACATGCAGACATCTATTTGTTTTGGAAGTCGCTCAAAGATAAACAAAAAGTGGCTTGGTGTGACGTAAAAGCTTTGTGAAGTGTTGTGCTCAGTGGATGAGACGTGAAAGTTTGTACAACACCGTATCTTTATAGCGACTCTCGCGGATGGTCAGTCTGTTGTTTAGTGGAACCACCACTGAAGTCAAAGCAAACATGGGATGGATTCCGATACGGCAAAATCTGCTTTGTTTTACTCTAAAAACTTTTAACAGTCTGATTTGACTTCTTTCTATTATATTAATCCTTTATAAAGAGATTATCTCTCTCTTTGCTGGTCTTAGAAGCATGATTTATAACATCACTGGTAGTGAACTCTTTGTCATGTTCAAGAAAGCAGTTGGAGATAATTTAGGCTATGTGACATGGTGCATTATCCTGCAGGAAGTAGCCACCAGAAGATGCTGCACTATGGTCACCTAATGATAGTTTTTCTCATATCTGCACTCACACAAACACTCTCACACACACACACACACACACACACACACACACACACACACACACACACACACACACACATGCAAATAAAAATCCAGTTTTGAACTTGAGCGAGTCATCTTGACCCTGTTTCCATGCCTAAATGAACAGAGGAGCAGCCATGTGATTGGCTGATTTGATATTTGTGTTAACAAGCAACTGAGCAGGTCTGCCTAAGAAAGTGTATATTTATAGCTACAGCCTTAAATTCAAAATAATTTTCAACAAATTTTTCATTTAATTTCCCACCTGATTTTTTTTTTTTTTTTTTAAATATCTAATATGCTTTTAAAAATGGAGTGTACCATGGCATTGCTTTCCTGCTGAAGTTTTATCAACAGGACAGGAAGGGACAGATTTTGGGTTCTGTTTTTACACTTGAAGTTCTTACGGTGTCTTATCATCCAGGTGAAGAAGATTGGGGGTGGTGGATTTGGGGAGATCTACGAGGCACTGGATCTCCTGACCCGGGTCAGCGTGGCTCTGAAGGTGGAGTCTGCCCAGCAGCCCAAACAGGTGCTGAAAATGGAGGTCGCCGTCCTGAAGAAGCTCCAGGGTGAGTTGAAATGGATTCAATGGTTACTGGAACTGATCGATGATTTCTCTGACACAGTGACCCTATTGAGTGGCTCCAAACATGTTTATCATTAAAACAGGACAAATGCTAAGGAGAAGTAAAACACTCCTGTTATGAATTCCTTCAGCAAAACAGGAAATGTCAGACTGGTGAAAGCTGCAGGGACAGCCTGTGTGTGCATCCACGTCAGGGACAGAATGAACAAAGATCATCTAACTCATCTGAAAACCTAATATGGTCATGTATTCAGTATAATATGCTTTTTAATCTGCACCCACATGCACACTGCTGATCTGTCTGTTCAGTCATAGGTAGCAGAATGCTCATATGAAGGGAAGAGTATGTTTGTGCGCTCAACGTCAAGATCAACACACAAAAACTCTGTCCTAGAGTTGTATAGTCTTTCCCCTCCTCATGTTTCTTCCTGTCTTCTAACCACCATACCCTTTTTCTTTTGCCCCTCTGAGAAGTAAATCAATGGTCTGGGATCATGTTTGCTTTCTAATGGCCTTGGCCTGAAGCATCACGGTTCTGTTGATTCCCGAGGGAGCCTGCATGTAACTTGACACCAAGTGAGCTCCAGCCCCCTTATACTGCAGACCCACCCAGCTGTCAGGAGTAAACATCGACCCACTGTCTCGCGAGAAGACAAATGGGTCATTTTGTTCTCCTTGTATATTCTAACGGTGCATTACGAAGATTTATTGTGGCCTTAAATAAGAATCAGGTGACAACAACAAAGTAGAGTTTTTAACATGGACGTCATGTTCCTGTTTGTGATGGAGGTTTTCAGGGTGTGGCTGCAGCCAACCAGCCAGCGCGCCAGTGTCCTCTGAAACCAGAGCATGCATGCTCTCACACGCACATGCACATCACACACATATGTAGAGGGCTGTTGCTTATAAATCAGCTGCATAGACATAACAAAGGAAGCTGGCGATTGGAGGGCAGAGAGCTGTAGCGACTGAAGAGAAAATGAAAGGGTGGAAACACATCATCATGACTCATGATGTCGGATGATGCTGCTCATTTCAGATGAGCTGAAGGTATTCTTCTTCTTCTTCTCTCAGGTAAAGACCACGTGTGTCGCTTTGTGGGATGTGGCCGCAACGACCGCTTCAACTATGTGGTGATGGAGCTTCAGGTAACTGAGCCACCAGTCAGGCATCAACCAATGATGTGACGAATGTTCGGAGCTGACGTCAGATAGAAGCTCCGTGATGGATGTTCATGACTCATTCTGCCCATTCGTGTGTGTTTTAATATTCCCAATCGTGCTGTCATGGTCTCTCGTGGCTATCTCAATTTAATGCAGTCCTATCTGACCATCACGACTCCCTGTTCTGATCTTGGCTTGACTTTGTGTTGACGTCTGAGACACATCATGCACGTCACCCTCCGTGTATTGTTACGATAGATAGTTTCAATAAACAAGGCCAAATACATATTTCAGAATAGTCTAGAAATACTGCAATTTGTTATTAATTTATGCACCAACATATATAAAAGAGGCTTTAAAGTGTCAAGCAGTAAAAATATTTATAGCAAAACAACTTGTCTTGAAATGTTTTCCTTGGTGGGTATTGTGTTAGATGCTGTAAACCAGGGGTCTCCACCTCCGGTCCTCGTGAGCTACCATCCTGCAGGTTTTGGTGATTCTCTGCTACAGCACACTTGATTCAAATGAAAAGGTTCTCCAACAACTTGTTGGCATCATCTGCACCTGCCAGTTAAGGAGGCATTGATTTGGGTCAGGTAGCTCACGAGGACTGGAGGTGGAGACCCCTGCTGTAAACTATAGACCTGAGTTGAGTTTTAGTTATTGCATCCATCAGATGAGGCTGTTGCCCTTGTTACAATCACAAATTCATGCATGTGTTGTCTGAATGTTATGATACTTAAGCAGCAACTACCTATGCATTTTTCTGTACTGGACCACCTCCCAGCCTCACCATGGGTTTAAAAATAGCTGCTCTGTGGTTTGTTTTGTGTCCACTCAGCATATCTGACTGTCACTGCTACCCAACATGTCAGCTGTTAAGAAGAGGACCATTTCCAAACATCTCTCTTACTTTCAGACTAACAAATCCTGATTTTTTTTCAGGGTCGAAATTTGGCAGACTTGAGGAGAAGCATGTCACGGGGAACATTCAGCATCAGCACCACCTTACGCCTGGGGCGCCAGATCCTGGAAGCCATAGAGAGCATCCACTCTGTTGGTTTCTTGCATCGTGACATCAAACCGGTGGGTCATAGAGAACTAGGTGCACTGTGTGCCTTATACACACTATCTGTAGGTTATCTACTGCTGGTGTTGTCACTGATTTGATATTTTGCTTAATCAGCTGCTGACTGACAGGAAACTCCCCAAGTTGCTGTATTAAATCTTACACCTTCAGAACAAACTTATCTCTTGAGAGATGTATCATTAGAAATAAAAAATATATTTAATTTAATTTACATTCCTCAATTAATTCTCCTTTCCTTTCCCTCCTTGCTCCCTTCTTGTTGTTCCTTCAGTCCAATTTTGCCATGGGCCGCTTCCCCAGTACCTGTAGGACCTGCTACATGCTGGACTTCGGTCTAGCTCGCCAGTTCACCAACTCTTGCCAGGAGGTCCGACCTGTAAGTGATCTTCTCCGTTACTTTGAATAAACTGAGCTTGAAGCTGGAGATCAAATTTCTTTGTGTGTAAGACGTAACACGGCTAGTGTTACGTCTACACAGCTGCAGTCACATCTTGACTGTTTTACCTCATTTCCTTTTTTTTGGAGTCCTAAAAGCGCTAATAAATCCCCCCATCCTCCTCCAACTCAGTGCTAAACAACGGATAAAGTTAGCACCTGTCAGGTGAACGTAATGGAGCCTTTCCAAAGCAATTAATCTGGATCTATTTAGCTGGTTATGGCTCTGAAGAGGAGGCCAAAACAAGCTAAAAGGGGTCAAATGCTGTTTTCTAAAATGTTCCACAAGATATTTTTATTTAAACTTTGTACATTTAAGATTTCTTTAATCAGTTGTAAGCAACATTTATTTACCATTAGAGATGTTTTTATATTGACATTTTTACAGTTATCTGATATACCAATTTTGTCCAACTCTTAATTTCTGACACCGATATTAGCCATTACTGATCATTTTGGAGAGAGTGGTGTCAAACAAAGAAAAATATTTGGAAAACAATGAGGGCTGTGACAAAATGCTTTTGTCCCAATTCGATTCCAATTTTTTGGCTGCCGATTTGATTTAAATTGCGATTCTCACAATTCTTCCATATTGCTGATATTTGTAGATTAAAAACAAAAGAAAATGTACAAAACGTTTTTTGCTAGTCATTTTTCTTGATTTCAGTTTGGAAAAAACTACACAGTAGCCAAACAATCATTCTGCTGCTATGATACCCAAGAAGACAAGTAAAAAGATCAATGAAAATGACAAAAATTTTATAATGGATTATTTTTATTTATTTGAAATAAAAATCGCTTTTTGTAAAAAAAAAAAAAAAAAAAAAAAAAAAAAAGATTTTAAAATTGTCATGCAAAAAATACTAATATTCAATTTTCTATTCGATTTTCCCGATCCCTAAGAACTATACATTCTATGTCTTATATTTTGTTATTTTGACAAAATAAAATTTTGAGGAGACATAGCTGAAGAGTTTGATGTATAATATGTGCATGTTGTGTAAATGTTATGTCATTAAAAAGGTAAAAATCGATACCAATCATGTCCAATATTGCATTGTAATGTTGATATTGGCATATGTCTGATAATATTACTATTCCTTTCATATCGGACATCTTTATTTACCATTACAGGGGTTCCAGTCTTTCTGTGATCTAATTTGTAATAGTAAAATTTGCATTTGTTTGGTTTTCTGGCCTAAAATGAAAGCTAATGTTACCTTACTTATGTTGGTTATAGAGCAGAAAAACTGTTGACAGGTTTGCACTGACAACTTTGTTGCACTTCTCCAAAGTGATAAAAAAACAGATAGTTAAAAGCTTAGTTTCCTGAAATGTTTTTTTTTTTATTGTAGCAGAATATCTGCTAATCTAATTTGGAACTAGCGCGAACTGATTTAGTCTTATTTTTGTATTAAATGGTCGTTTTTGTGTGTATTTATCAGCCCCGTCCAGTTGCAGGGTTCAGGGGAACAGTCCGATACGCATCTGTTAATGCACACAAGAACAAGGTCAGTATCTGTCCAACTTTCTATAATCTGTGATACTATCTCATATAAATATGTCTATCCACGTTTGTCCTAGTTTTTTTTATTGTTTTATTTATCATCCTTATCTGTTGTGTAATTCTGCAGGAGATGGGGCGTCACGATGACCTGTGGTCTCTTTTCTACATGCTGGTGGAGTTTCTGGTCGGTCAACTACCGTGGAGGAAGATTAAAGACAAAGTAAGCTCAATCAGAAACCAAACAAGTCTTATTTAGGTAGCTTTACAAGTGAGATACAAAACATTTGTATTTGCTTAATCTTAGGAACATGTGGGGAAGCTAAAAGAGACATACGACCATCGTGTGATGCTCAAACATCTGCCAGCAGAGTTCGCTGTGTTCTTGGAACACATTTCCAACCTGGATTACTTCACTAAGCCCGACTACCAGGTGACACCGACTTGAGAAAAACTGGGTTATATTTTATTAACAGGTGCTGACTGAAGCTGCATTGTTAAACCTACTTCTACTACTACTTCTACCTCTCGACAGCTACATTCCACCAGTGAAAGACGCCTCGTGTTACCACCAATACGTGGGACTAAATCACTCGCCAGACTCTTTTCCTCTGTTGTGCCACGATGGTGGAGTGATCTCCCAAACTCTGTCCGCTCTGCAGAGTCCATGTCTACTTTTAGGAGCAAGCTGAAGACTCAGCTCTTCAAGGAGCACTTCCACACTTAATATAGCTATATTTAGTGGAAAGTTGGAGAACTTAGCCCAGTTCTTTGCAACAAACTTTATGGTATTAATTCTTTGTATTATTAGATGGGTGATATTGTGGGGTGAGAAGGGAGTAAACAACAACAACAACAACAAAAAAAAAAGGCTGTAGCACTTCAAGGAAGATCAGTCCACTAGCACCTTCCTACGATGTCCTCTACTGTTTGATTTCGTGCTTGTGTTCTCACTCATATATAAGTCGCTTTGGATAAAAGCGTCTGCTAAATGACTGTAAAATAGAATAGAATAGAATACACAGTGATGCGTGTAGACGTCTACATTTTGCACCTTATTTTCTGTTGTTTTTTGAAAATTGTCCTGTTTTTTTTTTTTTTTTAAAGGTTAATTAAGCCTGTTTTGATTCACAGCTGCTGATGTCAGTGTTTGACAACAGCATGAAAACCTACAACGTTGTGGAAAATGACCCCTACGACTGGGAACGGACCACCACAGATGGCAGTCTAACAATCATTGCAAGCACTACAACGCCGCAGCATCACACCCGCCTCACTCCTGCACACATGGGGTATGTCCTGCATCTCCAGCTGCTGCTGTGCGCCAGCTCCCTTTTCTTACAGGTTTAAACACAAACCCAGCACGTGCACCATCTTTTTGCTGCAGGATGGCGAACGCTTCTCTGATCCCTGGCGACCTGCTGAGGGAAAACACAGACGAAGTTCTGCAGGACGAGCAGCTCAGCGACGTGGAGAACAATCCTGCACCCGATCGAATGCCAGTCTCACCGCTCCATCCGCATCGCAACCAGGAGGCAGACGTCTGGGAGGAGCTGGATCGCAACCGGAACCGCATTAGGATGGCAATATTGAAGGTAGATTTTGCAAAGGAATGTAAAAAATTATAATCACATGAGAGTTTTATCACTTCTGCTGCTATGAAGAGGAACTGAGTAAAAATCCAGATTAGTTTAGTCAGTAAATTACAATAAAAATAAAAAAGAATCATTGGTCCCACAGGCAGCAACAGAGGAGGAACATAGCAACAACCATGGCAACCCAGGACACCAGAGCCCTTACACAGGACCGAGTCTGGGCTCTCCGGTCAAGCTGCACTCTGAGGTGGTCGCTTCAGATCGTGACGGCCCTCTTCTGAGGAAGCTCCGCAACATCCACAGCTTTGAGCTGGAGAGGAGGCTCGGCCTGGACTCTAAACCCAGTCCCGAGCGTTTCCTGGATGCCTGGTAAGTCCGTTCAAAACTGCATGAAAGTCTTGGTCCTAACTGGAAAGTTGATCATAATACGCACCCGTCTTTTTCAGTTCATCGAAGCAACAGCTTGGCACCCAGTACCAGGAGAACGATGCTGCTGTCATCCCAGTCACTCAGGGTCAAACTGCAGGGGAGCGTCCTGATAGGGTCTGGCACTACGATGAGGAGTTCCTATCTGGAGGTGGTTCTCCAAAACCAGCTTCACCTGGATCTTTGGAGCAGGGAGAGGGGGCAGCCAGCAGTGGGGGCTTCGTTGCCCTGAATTTGAGCTCTGGGAGGCAGGACGTTGACTCAAAGGAGTGGGTAATAGTGGAGCGACCAAGTGGCTCCCCAGGAGCCAAGGCTACAAGCAGCCCTTCAGAAGAGGATGAGGAGCCGGAAGTGCTCCAGCCAGAGGAACAGTTTCCTGAATGGGAAAAGGGAAGTCCAAGCCCAAGCTCTGGCAAAGCTAAGCAAGAGAGCATGGCTTCCTCCAAGGGAAGTGTAAAAATTGACAAGTTGGAGCTGAGCGTGGGCCCTGTAGGGGCTCTGCCCCCGATCACTCCAACCAGCCCGGCCGAAGCTCTGGCTGAGGGAGTCCTCACCCAGGTAAGCCCTTTCATGTGAAGGCTGTCTCACAACATGGCAAACATTATACTGACCGTAGTCAGCATTTTACAAAGTTAAAAAGCTGCACAGAGTCAGAGTTCTAGGTATAGAACGTCAATGCTTATATCATACGACAACCAGAGATCCACCAGCTGCATCTTGCTGTGGTATGAAGGTTAATGTTAGTGCTTTATGTTTGCTTGCTTTTTTCCACTTGTGTGTATTTGTTAGAATCCAACTTCAGAGCTTTTTTGTCAGATCACAGCATGGTGAAGGAGAGCTTATGGCTTCTTAATCATTTTAAACCAATCATAACTATCTTATTTGCAGACATTTCTGTTTGGGTTTTTTTCTTATTTGCTTAACAAGTTGATTTAAAGTGCTTTTTTTGGTTTGCTTGGCTTGTATATTTTTGCTTCTTTGCGATTCATATCGTCCCAATGGCCCACCGAATCGTTTCTGCTGACCGTAGAGACCAGCTTTGATTGCTAAAGCACTGATTTTTTTTTCCCCCCTTCGCTCTCGTCTATAACCAGAACGACTGCATTCAGCTTGAAAAAAAGACGCTGCTTTCCCAAAAATATCCCACCATCTTTATTTTTTCACCGTTTTGCCACTTCGAAAGCAGCCATACGTTGCGCTCCCCACCGGTGTAATCCATCTTTTTATACCTCACAGTACCTCCACCTCCATCTTCTCACCCCCTCACCAATCTTACAACCCCTCCTCTCTCCACCTCCCACTTCTTTCCTCCCCCTCCTTCTCTTAGCTCCCCACCTCTCCTCCGTCCCTGCCCGAGGAGGTCGTAGTCCGGACATCCAGCCCCATCCCACTGCGCTCTCCCAGCCCTCACACCCTCCTGACCACCTTGTCGGACCCACTGCACCAGCGCCAGCCGCCCGGCATGAGGCGCAGCCAGTCCGCCGACCAGCAGCAGCAAGAGCGCCCGTCCTCTTCCTCCTCCTGCCACGCTTCCCTCCCTCTACCACCAAATCCTGTCCCAGGCGCTCGATCGCCCAGTCGCAGGAAACTGCCGGCCATCCCTGCTGGTGCTGCCAACACCAAGTTCCCCTCAGTCATACGCATCACCCGTGCCCAGCTTCAGCAGGTGATGGAACCATCCCTGTCCCTTAACTTCAAACGCTCCATTCATCTTCCCTCCTCATCAGTAGGAACACATTGCCTATTTTTGTTCTTCCTTCTTACTTAAGTTGCTGGTTTTTTTTGGCTTGCTTCTTGTGTTGCTGTTAGACAGCTCTCTCCAGACACCATGAGGGGGCATTGTGCAGGCCAGACAGAGCATGGATCAGATGTGTCCTTGTGTCTGGACATGTGTTCTTGTCATGTGAATAGAGGGGTGTGTGTTTGTCTGATTGTGGCATGTATGTTTGGAATGTCGAGTCATGACTACAGGTTGCATGGTCTCTTTTGTTTCAGATCGTCTTTGTCCTCTCTATCTTCCTCTTCCTCTCTCTCTCCCTGTATTTGTTCCTCACCCTCTCTTCGCTGAAGCCCCCTGCCAAGTTGCGTGAACGTTTCCTGTCCTTCTTGCCGGTTTAGTACTCACAGCTTGACTGACACTGCCATAGCACTTGTGTGTTTCGGTCTGATAATGGTAGCTATGGTATTGCATGCTGTTGCTAACCTAATCACCATTTATTACTCCATATTATGAAATTCCTCTCTGTTCACACATCTGCATCTGGCTCTTGCTGCAGATCTACAGCACAACTCGACATGTTGTGGTCCGTCAGCAACAGACCTTTAATAATTCTAATTTTTTCTGTATTTATATGCATATTTTTTAAACTAATGCTGCTGTCTCTTTATCTTTCTTTTCATTTGCCTTTCCCACCTCTCCAGCTGACAGCTCAGCGTCCCTCTGGGCTGTCCTCTCAGTCAGGATCAGACAGCGCTCCACAGTGTCTCCTGCTGGAGAAGCGTGGTGAAGCTGAAGCTGAGGCTCAGCAGATCCAGGAGCACACAGTGGACATCAGCTCCCCCCAGGACCATGTGCCCACCCATCCAGGGACACCGACCGACCCCCTGGGTGAAACACTGGTCAATGGAGAAAGCCACACCAAAGCTCAAAGCCCCGTGCCAAGTCGTGTGTCCTCACCTCGCTCCCCCCGTTCACCACACTCGCCTCCTCCACGGTCACCATCCTCTCCACGCTCCCCTTGCTCTCCTCGCTCCCCCCGCAGCCCTGTGTTTGCTAACGGTCGACTCTCCCTGCCTGTTAATAACCAAAGGGATCTAAGTAATGGAGCTTTCCCCAAACTAAAGGACCCTGACAGTAACTCTGGCTCCACTCCCTGCACTGTGGAGACAAAGGAGGACGAGGGTGGAGAAGGGAGCCAGGCACCAGAACAAACCAAAGGTCCGACCTCCTCCTCCTCCTCTCCCGCTGCCCCTCGTAAGGACCTCAGCCGCAGGCAGAGTCGTATCCCTGTGCTTGAACCCTCCAGCCTGTTGGAGCTCCCACCACCAGGCTCTGCTAAAGAGAAACTCCTGCAGAAAAAAGCCAACCATCACGGCCAGGTCCCCTCTCCCACTGCCTCTCCATCCCTCTCTGACAGGCGTGGCCCAGTGGTGGCCTCCCTTGCTAGGGATCCTCTGTCCTCCACTTCCGACCGCTCTCAAGACGAGGACTCTCTCATGGGCTCTCGGTCTGATCGCCAGGGAGACGACGCTCCATCTCTCTCCTCCTCCTCCAGCCCTTTGTCCCGCAAAAGCAGGATCCCTCGTCCTGTCCATGCAGCTTCCTCCGCAGAGCAGCTGGCTGCCCAGTTCCTGCCGCGCCCACCTCCCGGAAAGCCACCTTGTCGCCAAACAGTGGAGGGCAGGTAACGTGGATTTGCAGCTCGTGCATAAAGATACCGTTTGGGATTTTCTTTTTACCCGCTGTTCTTTTTCACACCACATCTTCCATTTTACATCCACACAGGCTCAGACGTTACCGCATCCGTGCTGGCAGCACCAGTGACTCTGACCTTCTGTCATGCCTTGCTCAGCTGATGCACGGCTCTCGCGGCTCCCCGCTGCATCACCGCTCCTCCAGTCAGCACGCCGGCTCCAGGATGGGCATCTGCAGCCTGACGAGTTCCCCGCACCACCACCGCAGCTCTAGCGCCTCGCCGCGCAGCTCTTCCTCCTTGCAGCGCTCCGTCAGCTCCTCGCCCTCCCGCCACGAGCACCGCGGCAGTGGCGGTGGAGGGGGCTGCTTGGGCCGTAGCCGCTCGCCTCCCAGCTTCTCTGGTTCGCCGCCTCCCCGCCGCTTCTACCTCCATCATCAGGAGACTTGCTGCAGCCGCCAAGCACGCACAGGCCCGTTCCACCTGTCCAGAGGAAAAGGCTGCAGCCGAGAGGGGAAGTGCTCAAGCAAGCTGAGCAGATAGTCGCTCTCCAGGCTGCGTTGCCATAGCAGAGGACAGGAAGACTCCTGTAAGGATAGGATAGACGTCAGTCAGGATAAAAGCCTGAGTCTTCCTGTTTAATCAGAATCACAACTTGTTTCCCTTGTTATGCTGTTAGTTCGAAAAGTTACGCAACTTCCCCATGTTCTCCTCACTACGTGTTTGCATCATGTATGTGCCCAGCTTTCAAGCAGTATTCAAGTTATATATAGATTTTTTTTGCACAAAGGTTGTTTAAGAAAGGAAAAAAACACTATTAGAAGATGAAATATCCTGAATTACATAAATGCAGGTTCCTCAATTTCCTATTAGTCCATAACATGTTTCACTACCCCTTTATTAAACAGCCCAAGACAGCGTTATATATGTTCTTCATAGACTCACAGAGAACATCCATCTCGTGGGTAAAGAAGCTCTTTTACAGAAGATTCTTCTATGAAACATTAAAGACAAGCATTGAGGCCGTGTCAGGGTCATGGCTTCATGTTTATCACATTAAACACTAAAGAAAAACTGATTTTCATCAACAGCTAGCTGAGCCACTGAGCACATTCAGCATTAATCCATCCTCCACTCCCAGTTTATATGAGCTCATTTATCTCCAGCACTTGAATCAAACTGATGAAATTTCAGTGTAGCCAGTTTTATCTAGACTCCTCTTCTTATGGAGGTTGCAGGCAGGGTATAGCAGCTACTTTATGCTAAATTAAACTACACTTTATGTACAGTTGTTTTTAATTGAGCTGTTTATTTTCTACGCTTAGCAGCGCGTCCAACTCCCGCCCCTTATGTGTGACCGTGGTTGAGTGGTTTCGCATCCCTTCTGTCGGCGTTTAATCGAAAGGATTACTCAAAGTGACCCTTGTTACAATCAATCGTGTCAAGTGCGTTAGGACACACACCTTCTTGTGCCTACTGTGATGCTTAGAGGGAATCTGGATGAAGCGATGCAGGTTTGGACCGGCATGCTTTTAGATTTTGTTTTGTATTTTTTCCAGCTGCGGCTGTTTGAGTAGCAGTAGTAAGCCTAAAAAAACATGATGTGCATTACAGATGAGTAATTTACGGACACAGATGTTTGTCTCAGCGTGTGCCTTGGCACTTTGGGCAGCTTGAGAATTCACTCTGATGTGTTTGTTATTAGAAAAAAGTATATATATATATATATATATATATATATATATATGTAATAGCCAAAACCAGACTTCTGCCAGCAGTTCTAAGACAACCCTTTTCATTGATATTAATTTCTGTAGAAAAGGTAGCAAAACAAGCATTTTTATAATTCAAACGCAATTTGAGCAACCGTTTACTTGTGGACAAAGTAGCTATTGTGAAAAGGGAACATTTCCTGTTTCAGCTGTCCTGCACACAAACCAGGTCAGTGATTGAGATGAAACTTTTGAACAAATGTGAATTTTCAGACCTCAAAAAGCATTTTTTTTCAGAGGCCGTATGTACATAGATCCTCGCAGCAAAACAACGTTTTATGCGTCCATGTGTTTTGTTTCTCCTGCGCCGAGAACATCCGAGTATTGTTTCACTTTGAGATTCCTCACTGAGGTTTTCCTCCACAACCTCCTCCCACTCCTCTGCTTGTACGATACTGTAAACTAACTCCAGCTTGCATGCTCAACAGAATAGACAGGGAGGAAAAATAACTATCTGAACCAACTGCTGAGTAAAAAGCTGCATACCACTTTGCATCGCATAGCATTTATAAGCCAATGGCAACGTCGTCACATACTGGATGAGAAAATTTCAATTCTTTCAATATTATTTTGTATCTTCCCATGTGATGTTAGTTTTCTGCACTTCCTGCACTGACTTGGATGATTGTGTTGCTGGGATATAATAGATAGTCTATGTTGGTTGTTATGTGCATCTTGTCAGAAGAATAAAAACAGAAAAGCCTGCAGTGTTTTTAAGGTTTTGCATTTTGGGAAAACTACTGAAAGACTGAGAGTCTCTCAAAGATGCTGCTGCACTTAAAGACAAGGGGAAATAATCACATTGCCAAAATGTTTTTGTTGGATTTTGCAGATGTGGTTCGAGCCAGCAGGTGATAAACGTGGGCGTGCAAAGAGATCAAGCAGGCACGCTGCTTTGTAGGTATGAAATGTGCTGTTTTGCCAGACTCACGCAGGCTCACAGAGCAGCTATGATGACTCATCCTGAAGGCAGACAGTGTTCAGTCAGTCAGCCGCCTTAATGTCTCTTCTCTGCCCCTCTGCACATAGCGAGGGATGACTGAGCTTTGTCTGTGTTGGAGATCATTCCACTATTAGTCCGAGACAAGCCTTCCTATCTCTTATATCTTGTCTGAAAAATGGCACATGCTGCCATGCCTGCGAGCATGGTCAACATATCGCCACTGAAATAAGCACTGACAGACTTTTGTGCGTACTAATCTGTGAATGTGTGGGCCATTTATTGATTGACTGGTGGAAAAATTGGCCAATTTCAGGGTGTGTTATTCAAGGTATGTTGGTTTATAGTGTTAGAAGTGTGTGCTGAGCAGTTTTTATATTGCCGGCCGATCAACCAACCTTTGAACTCTCTCTCTGGCGACTCAGCCATACAGAACACTGTTGTGCAGACTTTTAATATATACCTGTAAGATACTCAAAGTAATATTTAAATAAAGACAGTATTGTAAAACCATAACTTATATGCTAACTAGCTTCAGTGAAAGAGAGAAACGGACACTAAAAAGTGCTGCTGGTTTTACAAGATAATCAGACTTCTTCCTGTTTCTTTCCTATTATCGCACATGAATGGTGTGTAGTTGTAGTATTAGTGTTACCTTGCAGGTTAGATTTTTTTTTTGCTGCTTTTTAAAGTGGCTCGCAGATAGAGAGGTGTCATATTTCTAGTAGCTTTTTGGTAGTCGTGGTTGCAGATCGCCACAAACCAACAGAACAAACAAAGCTGTGTTTTTTTTCTTTTTGTTCTTCTTTTTTTTTAATGTAAGATGGAAACTGATCAAAGCTTTGGTGTCCACCTGTACACGTTCTCATGTCATAATATTGAATAAGTTGTTAATAACTTATGAATACTTGAGAGAGATTATTTAATGTGACATTTGGCCATCCATCATTTTGACTTCGATTGTCAGGATTTTTTAATGGTTGATATTTTTTGTGTTGTAATGTATTTCATGGTTTTGAAATGTTAACTGTACAGTCTCAAGGGAAGAATGTAACAAGTTGGAGTTTTGCATTGTATATACCTGTAATTATTTATGTTTATTCTATCATTTGTATCATATCAATGCCTTGTACAGTGTTTTTCTTTTCTTTACGTTTTAAAATTATTTTGTATTTTATTTTTATAAACTGGTTATGAATAAAATACTCATTCCGCATGCAGATGAAATTGTGCTACAGTTTCGTGTTTATAATCCCAGGTCCTATGCAGAGACTGCTCACTTTATTAGGTTCACCTGTTCAATTGCTTGTTAATGCACAAAGCTAATCAGCCAATCACATGGCAGCAACTCAAATGACTTGCTGGAGTTCAAACCAGACTGAGGAAGAAAGGGGATTGAAGTGAATTCAAATGTGGCATTGTTGTTGATGCCAGACAGGCCTGTTCTGAGTATTTCAGAATCTGCTGATCTACTTTAATTACAGTATTATGCACAACCATCTCTATGGTCCGAAGAGAATGGGAGCAGTAGAATGGTAGAAAGGCAGCAGTAAATCAAATACACACTGATTTTAACCAAGGTATTCAGACTACACTACCATCTCTGAATGTACAACATATCAAACCTTGAAGCAGATGGGTTACAGCAGCAGAAGACCACATGTGGTGAGCACACAGACTCACGAAAATGGCACAGTAGAAGATTTGAAAAATGTTGAATCTCAGTTTCACCCCCACAAGATTGGAAAAATGTCGCCTGGTTAGATGAGTCTCCGTTTCAGCCCCACATTCAGATAATAGGGTCAGAATTAGGCGTAAACAGCAAAAAAGCATGGATACATTCTGCTTTGTATTAATTGTACAAGCTGCTAAACATTGTTTTATTGCCAAAGTTACCGGGGTATTGTTGCTCGACATGTCCGTCATTTTAATGCTCAAATCGTCTTAAGCTTGTTTCTTGAACATGACAATGAGTTCCCTATATTTCAATTACCTCTTGTTTTGGATGTAAGGGAACAGAAGATTGTCATCATGGATGTCCAGCTGACAAATCTACAGCAACGGTGTAATGCTATCAGTTCAATAGGAATTTTTCCAAAACCTTGTTAATCTATGCAAAAAACAAAAACTGAGACAGTTCTGAAAGCAAAAGAGGGACAAGCTGGTACTAGCAAAGTGTACCTAACAAAGTAGCCAGTGAGTGTATATTAAATAGATCCATACTATCCTAACTTTAGCTTTATTCAATAAAAATCAGTATCAACAAATCAAATGTTCTCTCTCTATAGATGTTTCAAACTAGATGAGACACTAACATGCTTAACACATCCAATCCCCCATGGATGCTCAGGATGAGGAATTGGATCAAAGTCATGATTCTATGGAGTCATGCTTTCTAGCTAGACTATTTATGAATTGGTTTAAACTGATGTGTCTGTCAAGTGCCCTGAGACAACATTGTTGTGAAGTGGCGTTATGCAAATAAAGCTGAATAGAACATCTTTTCCTGACAAGAGCTTTCAGAAAGACTCAACGCCTCATAAGAAAGGAGCTTTCTTTATATGTAGAGCATAACAGGACAGCATTGTGAAAATTTCGATTGTTTTCTACACTGCTGTGAAAACTACAGATGTTGCTCACAGGTTGTGGGGAGAAGTAGATACGGTGCAACCACTTGTTGCAAACTTGTTTCAGTCACAAGTATATCTAAACATGTTGCTTCTTATATATATATATATATATATATATATATATATATATATATATATATATATATATATATATATATATATATATATATATATATATATATAAGGAAAAAAACGGCTGCCTATAAAATACGCTAAAATTGACAATAGTAATAATAAATAAAAATTTTATGTAAATCATTGCGTTATCTTATAATTTTGGTTCAGTAAAAATATGTTTTTAAAAAGCAAACATATAAGATCATTTATTACATATTACATCACTCATAAACTAATATTTTGTTGAACAATCCTTTCCGCGTTTCTGCTACAGTCAGGTGTTTTCTGTTCCTCTCAGTCAGACTTCTGCACCTGTTGACAGGTATTTTGTTCCACTGTTCAGCAGAAAAGTGCTCTAATTTGTCCAGGACCAATTTATTTATTTATTTTTTCTTCAACTCAATAAAATGAAAAAAAAAGTGTCATATATTACTAATTTATATTTTTGCAAAATTTTTTAGTTATTGTTCCTTTTTTAAGTCTCCAGTTATTTGAGTGACTGTACACACACACACACACACACACACACACACATATATATACATACATATACATACAGTCCTATATATTCTCATATGTATTATTCTCAACTTGGACCTCGATATAAAAAAATAATAAAATGACATTTTTGTTCGCTCTTTTTAAATTGTAGTTATATTTTCACAGGGGTACACGTGAATATTGCTCTTAAGCTTGTTAGAGACTCAACAAAAACCACTGCACGCCTCCAAGTGTCATCAAACCTCTGCTGGTACACGTGGTCAGGAAACTCACAGTACGCCTGCGCAAAAGTTGACTCCGCCCTTCTCTTCCAGTTCCTCAGCCGCGCGAAGCGACCAGTCAGGATGGCGGCTCTTTTGGAAGCTCTCCTATCACGGAAAGTACATATTAATACGGTCGTGGACTGGTTGAAAAATGTTGAGGTAGGTTTGCAGAGCTTGACACTGATATGAAAGCGATATCTGCTTTAAACGTGCCTTCGTTTGCCGTCTTTTTATGAGATGACATCACTCGTAACTGATTGTAAACAAAACTTTTAGCTGCCGAGCTAGCAAGTCAAGTTAGTACCAGGTTGCTTAAACTCTGGACGAGGTGTTGTGTTGCAAACTCCCCCGAAGACTTATCTGATCTATTCATATAGACTATAACGTAGATTTCTCATTGATGTTGTTATTCATGCTTTGTAAAAGTTGTCATGCTGTGAGCCATTGTTAGCGCTGTCATTGTTTAGCTAGGTCAGATGCTTATATTTTACTCTAATCTTAAAGGTGTCATTAATAACAATGCGTGCATCGTGGATAAAAACAACAAAGATACATTGAAACACTTACACTTTATAACTTATTTATCTATCACAATATTTTTCTAACTGATGTCTCTCTTTAGCAGGAGGGCAACAAGCAGTCCTTCAGTGGAGACGAGGTGATGGTCCACAAACATGAATTTGTTCCTTTCCTTTTGAATTTCCTGAGAGAGCAGAGCAGCCAAGCACTCACCCATGGTCCTACCACACCAGCTAAGACCCCCAGCCGTCCCAGACCTGCTGCACAGACTCAAGGCTTCTCTGACAAGAGGACTTGCAGGTCTGCTGGTGAGGGAGTTGCTTCTCGGAGTGCCAGTCGGATACAACTGTTTTCTCCAGCTACATCAGCATCACCTGAGAGTGAGTGGAATACTGCGGGACAGTCTGGCTCCCACTCTTTGAGTGGCATCAGTGCCTTCAGCAGCCCCTCCTTATCCACAGCATGGAGCCCTGCCTCCAGGCAGTCAGGCTCTGACCGCCGTCATGGCCAGCGGATCATTCTCGGTGACTACATGGTTTCTCCTCCTGACACACAGCATAGCCCCATCTTCCAGTCACATAAGGGTCGCAAGAAGAGCGGAGGCACTTCAGCAGTAGGGGGACAAGGGAGACATGGAGGAGGGCGTGGAGGACATCACAATGATGAAATTGGGCGCTGGGACACGGGAGGGAGGAGGTCATTAAAAGGAGGAGGCTATGGCAGAAATTTTGAGCAGATTTCACCCCCATCTGTAAATCAGCTCAACTTAAACAACTTGGAAGACTTCCCTCCTGTTGGGTCATCACCGCTTTCCCCCGCGTGAGTCAGAACAACTCAGATTAGAAAACATCACATAGATTTTTATTTACTGCTTATCAACCTACCTGAATGACTGTTTTTATTTATTTAATCCTCTAGGACATCCAAGCCATCAAGAAGAATAAACCCAACACCAGTCAGTGCAGAGCGGCCGCACTCTAAACCAAAGAATTGCTTCACATCAACTCCATTCATGAAACCCTCAAGTCCTCCAATGGGAGTAGAAGCACCTGAGGGGCTGATGGTCGTGAGCCTGCAGGAAGAAAGGGAATTACTCAAAAGAGAGAAGTAAGTGCAGAAATGCATATATTTTTTATATTGTTGCACAAAGCATAAAATAGTAATTGTTTACTTTTAATGCAGCCAGTGTCACATGGCCAGCATGACTGCTTGGAATTCTGGTTTGATGGGAATTTGGGTTGGGAAAATCTAATCGAAAAATAAAAAATCGGGATTTTTTTGCTTCACAATTTAAAAATTGATTTTTTTGTTAAATTTTTTTGTTTTTTTTAAATTACAATTTTTTTTTTTTGGTCATTTTCATTGTTTTTATTGATCTTTTAACTTGTCCTCTTGGGCATTATAGCAGCAGAATGACAATCTGGCTACTGTGTTGTTTTTCCCAATTGAAATCATGAAAAATGACAAGGAAAAAAAAAAAAAGTTTAATACATTTTGTTTTGTTTTTAATCTACAAAAATTGGCAATATCAAAGAATAGTGAGAATCGCAATTTAAATCAAATCGGCACCCAAATAATCGGAATCGAATCGAATTGGGACAAAAGCATGTTGTCGCAGCCCAAATGAGAATGTTAAAGTTACGCTTTTATAAGTTTTGCTTGACATTAGCACTTTTCCACAGCCCCTTTCACATGTATCAGTCTCCATGGGTTTGGGCTTAGTTATAAAATCGCTTGCTCCATACTTGAGTATTTTACCTGCTGTGTGATCTGAAATTTTATGTTTGTAGGACAAAGCGTGCTCAGCAGATAACCTCTCCTCTGCTGTCCCCTCTGGACCCATGCACCCCAACCAAGTCAGGGTTTCGGACTGGATCTAAAGTAACACCGGACTTGCAGACAGTTTGTCCCGAACCATCCAAAGTCACATTCTCCTCAGAACTGGATCTGTTGGCAAAGCTTTATTGTACCTGCATTTCTGGTAAATGACCACAAGGTGGTAACCTTGTGCTAAGTATTAAAGATCAAGTGGATAGTTTTTTTTTTTTCTTTTAAACTCACTTGCAGCCAGCTAGTCTGATTGAAATGAGTATCATTCATCTAGTTAATTCAAGCATTTTCAAGTTGATGCCTACAAACAAAAAGCCTGCAAAGAACATCTTTTTAAATGTCCCAAATCAATGTTTTTATGTTTCTCAGAAAATCTTGTGCCAAATGTTTTCCTGGAGCTCTTCTTTGTGATGCAACTGCTGACGTCTTGGTCTCCTCTTTCTCATGATGATGAAGAGCAGGAAAGTTTGTGTTCCAGTAATTTAGGTGTGGAATTATCTTTGAATTGTGAGAGTCATAAAAAAATATCAGAAATTGCAATATTATTTGAAACTGAGACAGTCCTGTTTTACCTATAGATGTTTTAGAAAGATGTTACCTGAAGCAAGTGCACAACTGTGTCTACTTTGCAGTGAAAGTTCTGGAGAATCACTGTCAGTAAGTAATGGTTTCCAGTTTTTCTCAATCAAAGCCGACATCATTACAATCTCAGCACTGATTCTTGACCGCATCTTCTTGACATGTCAGGTTGCTTGCTCATTTGGACAAGTGCACCCTGCGTCTCCTGGCAGAGAACGAACGGGTGGCTTCTTTCTCTCCAGATCTCAGGGATCGCCTCACACAGGCGCAGGATAGAAGCACAGCAAAGGTAACATATATGTACTAATCAGTTTAAATGACTTATTTTATTGAATGCATTCAGACATCTGTCCGTGTTGTGTTTAAAACTATAAATAACATCTGAAATTTGTTGTTTTCAAATGTGTAGACTAATTAAAAATGTTTATTTTATCCACACCAGCTTTCTCCCTCAGTGTCCACGTTCATCCACTCAGTCCCATTCCAGCCCGCCACTGACAACCGATCCAACTTCAGCAGCGACAAGGCCTTCCACACCTTTAAAAAACAAAGGTACAGCACATTGTTTTATTTTTAAAGCAGCACTCTTTCCCCAACACACCTTCAATAGTGATCCATTTATATATAAGCATTATAACATCATGATGTATGATTGAGTATATTTGTTGGTCATGACTTTGATCCGTTGAGGATTTGTTATTCAAATTAAGTTAAATTCACTTATTTTGCCCGCGTAGAGATATTTTTTATGAAGTGCTGCGGGAATGGGAGGACCTTCACACGGACCCTGGGTGGAATTTTGATGCTGCACTTGGAGGTAGAGTCAGGTAGGTCCAATTAATTATTTGCATCTTAATTTTCTCTACATAAGTCAGATTTAAATAAACACTGAAAAGTACTTCCTGTTTAATAGATTGTCTCATTTCTGGCCTTTCTTTTAGAGGAATGATGAGTCAGCTCAACTCTGCAGGAAATCATTCCCATTTCGCCCGTCTGTTCTTGAAGCAGCTTGTTCGGGTAAGCTGACATCACCCTCATACTTGAACTGTAGATTTGAACAAATAATTTCTTATAGTCTTTTACCTATGTGGTTTCACAGCGCTTTCTTTCCAACTGCATGATAAAAACACAACTAGATTTAAACAGAAAGTTCCCTCCATAGATGTGTAAAGGCCCCCGTGTGAACAACTCGCCTGGAGATACTCCGGATGCTGACCTGCTGGGCATGCTGGGAGCTGACGGCCTCGGCCGTCTGAAGCGCCTTGAAGAACGCCTCATTCAGCCTCATGGAGTCGTTGGCCCCTGCCCTCCTCCATCATTTCCAGGCCACCAAGAATTCTTCAGGGACTTCATACAAGCAGCTAGCTGGTGAGACAATAGATTTGAAACAAATATCCTCCATCGTGTCAGCAAGTATTTTACTGTATGTGTTGGCTTTTTCATCATTTAACATATGTTGTCTGTGTACCAGCTGCCAGCTGAACCAGCACCTCCAGGACAGCTTGTGTCAGCAGCTACTCCAGCTAGATGAGGTGTCCATACTGAGCCCTCCTGCCTCCATTGGCGAGGCAGAGGAGGAGGGAGATGGAGACATGGAGCAGCAGGTATAGATCCACGTATCTCCTTTTTAAACAGTCATTTCTTTGTTGCAGTTTTCATCTTGGCTAATATACAAAATCACAAACACAAGGAATGCAGAGAAGATTGATTGCTATGCTGGTTTGTCAGGATGAGAAGCAGAGGTTCTCGTCGGTGCTGCTCCTTGCTCGTCTTCTGGCCAAATTCCTGGGATTCATATCCTTTCTGCCGTACCAAACATCAGAGAGGCCGTCCAGAGAAATACAAGAGACCTCTGTAATCCTGCGCAGTAAGGTGCGACAAATATGACTTTATTTATTGTTCCTTTTTTTCTCTTAGTTTTGCCACACAATCATTAAAATCTTTTTTCTTGGTACCGCAGAGTGTGCCTGTGTTAGATGTTAGTGCTGTGTTGAGTAAAAGCATAAGGAGGAGGCGCACCATCCTGACTGTGCCCTGGATGGTGGAGTTCCTCTCCATGTTGGACTTTATCGGCCCTTTGCTGCTCTGCTACAAGAGGGTACTGGGAACGCTGCTTCTCCTTTACAGGTTTGGGCAAACTAACAGTTTAAATGATTTCACACCTAAAGTAACCACTGTTTAACATTTCAAATGATGAGATTATTTTATTTCTCGATACTTTTAGACATTAAATACACCTTGTTTGCTTGCAGGAGAATGCTGCTGAATCGATGTGAGGAGATGTGTTACCTGAACAAACTTCTTCTGCTGTCTGTGTTAGGATGGCTCTTCCAGGTGCGACATTATCCATATATGAACCCACAGGGGCCATTTTTTGTTTTGCCTGGGAACAACGTTCAATATTTTGTTGTTGTTTTTTCACTTAAATAGATTCCCGTGATTCCCGAAGACGTTTTCTTCACCAGTGAGTTTACTGCGGTGGCGGTGCTGGAGGACGATGAGCTGAATGTTGCAGGACTTGTAAGAAAATATGTTTTTTTTAAGTTGTGACCTCATAAAAGCTGATTTTTCATGGAGACTTTTCCTTTCTGTTAATCTTTAGGACTGCATTCCTCTGGTGGATCAGCAGCTTCTTTATACATGTTGTCCATTTCTTGGTGAGTAGAAATGTATGAATATGTTTGGTCTTTAGCCTTTTTTTTTCCCCAAGCTGTCCTGTCCAGCGACTCAGCATACAGAGCAGCAATCTGTGCGCCATATTTTTGCCAGACAGACTTGCTCTGTCAAGGGAGACATGTCATGTATATGGCTGCCCTTATTCTGAATATTTATATTCAGAATATAGTATATATATTATGTATATATATCATTGTAATCATCGTCAGTCTTGATATGGCAGTGCTGAACCTGGCAGGGAAAGAGGAAAAAAAGAAGTTGAACAGAAGGAAAAAGAGAAAAGAAAAGTGTGCCTATGCTGCTAAAATCACAGTATCCACAAAACAATATAAACTACTACAGTATTGCAGTACAACAAGCTATAAATTCGAATAATGATGATATGCAAAAAATTTTAAAAAAGATGAAATAACAATTTCAGTACCAACTATTGTCAAACACACCTGCAGAGAATCATCAGCAATATTTAGGTGGAAGGTCTTAAGGCTTTTAAGAAAAATATTATCATAGTGTTTATATTTCTTGTTATAATGAGGTTATAATTCAGATATTTGCTCGCTGAGATCACATTAGATTTTGATACGTTCACCATAAAACGTCCCCTCAGACAGTAGCAAGCCGTGGATCAATGCTTCGCTTTGTTTCTATCCATTCAGGTGAGTTTCGGAAGCTCCTAGCTGCCTTCGTGTCTGGCAGCACAGCCAAGAGTGGAGGAATTATCCGCAAGATTACTCCCACATCTGCTGAGCTCAAGGACACGCCAACTGCTAACAGATCACAGCAAAAACTACAGGTGGATCAACAAGAGACATCGCACGTACACAACTGAAACAACACTGATTTATTTGTGCGCGACGATCATAACCGATTGCTTAAATGTGACAGGTGGATCTGGAGCAAGCCTTCTTTCACAATCAGCCTCCATCGCTGCGCCGCACAGTGGAGTTTGTGGCCGAGAGGGTTGGATCTAACGCTGTCAAGCATATGAAGTTAGTAACACTGAGAGCGAGGAGGTGGCGGAGTCTGATAACTACATTTTAAAGTCATTGAATTTTAATCTTTTAAAATCGAAAAGGACTTTTACAATGGTGGTTAATCATCCTGTAACACTGGTCGGTTGCTTAGCTAAGAAGCTGGTGATTCAACAGTCCAGCATTGCAGGCACTGAAACAGTTGCTGCTTGTGTAAATTTGCATTTTCGTCCAACTCTTATGTTTACATGTATGCTATTTGTGTGGGAACCTTCAACAGAGCTACCTTAGTGAGTGAGTTAGTGGAGAGAGGTGAGAAGATGCTGAGAGACGGACTGAGGTCGCCAAACTCAAATCCTTCAAAACTCAACGACTCCATCTGTGCTCAGCTGTGTGAGACCAGCTTGGAGGCTTTGGCAAGAGCCAGCAGGTACGACAACTTTTTACAAGTATTACACCGTTCCTTTTAAGAACATGCACACATTGAGATGTTCGTGCTTAAATTTTCAGCAGCTAACAAGTTGTAGTTTTGATCCTGCTTGACAGTGTGTATGGTAATCTGTGCGTTGTAGATTTTGCAATGAGAAGAGCCCTGAAGCCATACGAATACTGCTCCCTGAAGAGACCTCCACCACGGTAATTTCATTTAAAATAAGGCCTTAATGTTTCATCAAAACATAGCAGAGTAAATGGAGCAAATAGCATTTGTTCTGAGCATAGAGAAGTAAACATTTGCAAGGTTAGTTTGTGTTGTTTTATGTTTATGACCCTTAGTGCTGATATCCTTCTCAGGTCCTGACGACATCTGAAAACATTACTAAACGGCTTGCAACAGAAAAGGCCTGCAGCTGGCTCTCTGCAAACATTACAGGTATATAAATAAAGATGCACATCTCAATCTGAAATGTCCCTTTCTGTGAAGAGTTTGAACTGCTTCTGATATCCATTTCAGTGTTGTTAAATGTCCCACGTGTAGATTTCCAAGCATTGTGAGGTTAAAATGTTTTTTTTTCCTCTGCTTTCCAAATTGTTTGATACAATTTGAAATAATTCTGAAAATATAGTGATAAATGAAGCAAGGAAAGCAGCTTTTGTGTTGTAACTTGATGTCAGATAACTTGAAGTAGCCTGCTGAATGAGAAAACAAGATTGTCCTCCTCAGGATAACTAGCCAAGACACTAGAATATGTGAAAACAGTGTTGCTTTGTGGGCTCTTTAAATGACTGAACCTTGCTAGTGTTTGTACTGTTGACTTCTGAGGACATGTGTCTAAAGTTTTACTTGGTTTTATTGTGAAGCGCTTGTAAGGCGAGAGTGGAAGAGCAGATATGATCGTGTAATGAAGGGTCTCGGCAGCCCGGGAGCTCCAGACTCTGCTGAGGTGGATACGGCTCTGGTTGAACTGGTCACTCAGGAACAGTCGACTACTCCCAGGAGGAAAGGAATAGAGAGGGTGATGTCCTGCCCTCCGCACTGTGACCACAGTGCATCTCTGCCCTCAGACGTCCTCATTGAGATCAAGGTATGCTGATATATTAAATAAAGCAATGCAGAACTGGGTTATTTGAAAACATTTCCTTTCGTTACATTTAATGCTTCCTCTTTATTATGACAGCTTACTGCTGCATCGTGTGTTTCCCTGGTTCAAATTTTAAGAATGTCGTCCAAAAAAACCAAGCTGCCTTCTGAAATACAAATGTCTGATTTCTGTCTGAACATGCTGAATTTCATCATCATTGTAGGAGTTTCTGAGCGTCGCTGTTGGACCCAGAGCTGACGAGGAGCTGCCGACTAGCTCTCAGTTCAAAACACTGCTGCACAGAGTAGGAGGCACACTGGCCTGCAGAAAGGTGCACAAGTCCAACAAAAGAACATGTTTGCAGGATTTATTGATTTTTGCCTTTCATGGTTCACACTGTGTTTCTTTTCTCTCTGTGTTTAGTTCTTGACAGCGGTGTCAGAGCAGATGCTTTTAAACTCTACTGTGTTACTAGCCTGCAAACTGGGTAAAAAGCTGTTTTTATTAAGCTTTTCATAATGGGGGGGGGGGGGGGGGGGTTCCTTGTGATGCATACTTTATGCCATATAAATGCTTTATATCTTTTCCCTGTTATACAAAGGTTGATTTACTGATGAAATGAGTATTATAAAATGTGACTTGAGGAGTTGATGATCAGTTATGTGTCTGGCTAGTGTCTGGAGAGCTGCCAGTCATGTCTCTGTTAGGCTGCAGTGGACATGGTGAGGACGTTGTGGATCCTGGTTCAGGGTCAGAGTCTCCTGTCCCAGATCTGCTGGAGCATCTGGTTGAGCTGTGGGCAACACACTACTGTTTCTCCACCCCTCTCCATCAGCTCTTCACCCCTCTCACCGTCTCCGCTGTGCTGAAGGCCAACAACACAGCAGTATGTAAAGTACTCACATAGATGTATTAATAATGCGACATTATTCTCTGTTGGAAAGCAAGAGGCATGCATTGTACTTATGATTTTTTATTCCTTTTCATTAAATGCTTGTTTCTCCAAGATCCTCAAACCCAAGCAGGTCTCAGCAGCATAGTGCAACCAGTTCCTGTACTTCATCATGCATGCAGCTTGTTTATTTCTCCTGTTTTCCAGCAACTTCTAATTACTTTTAATACAGTTTTTAAAAAAATATTTCTTAAAACGCTTCAATCCTATCTATTTGCACAAATCGTAACAAATAGTACTTAAAGGGTTTTGTATATACACTTTTTTTTTTTAAAAGGTCACATGTGAAGACATGGACATCCACTGGTTCAGACTGTAACTTGTTGCAACTCTCCACAGTCCTCTACCAAACTATAGTGTAATGCGTGCTAATTAGTCATGTTTGCTTTGTCTCTTCTGAGCTACCGTAGTAGTAGAGAAGCAAAGGAGACTTATAAACATTTATCTGATCTAAACTAATCATTTATTTAATCTAACCTAAGTGATGGATCACTAGAATTTTTATTTAGCTCTTAACATAGTTAGATGGCATAATTGCCAGGTTTAATTTACATGATTTGAATAATGATTATTTAGTATAGTAATAATAATGTACAATTTACTTCTAAATGCAGATAAATGACTTGAATAAAATAACAGACTTTTAAAAAAAAAAAAAAAAAAGTAGAAACAGGAGGTATACCAATATTTCTTTGCCATGCCAAAATATTGCGATATTTTATGTTTATTATTTTCTTTTTCTTTTTTAGGATTATATTTATTTGGAAGTTGTTGGACAGTCTTTTGTCACCTGCTTTTATGCTTTTTTTTTTTGTATTTTTAGAAGATGTACTACCTGTTTCTGGTTCGGAAACTGGTTGATAAAGGAGTTCTGAGTGAGGAAGCAGTCATTTCTCACTGGAAGAAACTAACAGACCTGGCCTTGCCAGCGGTGAGAGTTTACTAATATCATCTCTGCATGTATTTCTACATTGGTGCTTTGAAATGTCCAAATCTTCTGACTCGTTTCATCTGCTTTTTTGTGTCACGTTTCAGGAGCTGATAGAGGATTTTAAGCTGCAGTCAGAGAGAATGAAGCTGCCGCTGCAGAAGTGCGTTGACGTGCTGCAGGTTTCACATCAGACAGTAGAGGGAGCAACATGACAACAATACTACTTGTATTTCACCACCAACTCATGTTTCCAATCACATCTGTTTCTGGTTTCTTCAAGAGGGAGACAGTTCTTGGTGACTTATTGTTGACTGTTTTAATTTTTTTAACTGTTAACCATAGCAGATAATAAGAAGAAACCCACACAAAAAAGCTCAAGATTAAGATATTGCTATACATGAAACTAAACTGAGTTAACTTGGGTGTGCCAAAATGATAGAGCTTACACTGTTACTGCAGTACATTGCATTTACGTGCTCCTTTTTTAAAAAAACGAACTCTATATTAGTATAGCATTTTCACTCTGAAGTTTTGACTGCTTAACTTGTGATCACATGATTTCATGAATGCATGTCTGCATTTGTGGCTGAGTTTTGTTCATGTTGAACTGTGCCCATATGCCCCTCCTGCTCTTAAATTGCAATATTTTTTATGCTATGATGTGCTGTGATTTTATGAGATGAAAATGCTTAAATTAGATTTATAATAAATAAAGATATATTCAGTTGTGGTTGTTTTGTATTGTCATGTCATGTTGTCATGTTGTCACGTTTGTATTGTCATGTTCATGGAATACAAGTATCTTGGAGTTCAGCTGGACAACAAACTGGACTGAATTCATCTATAAGAAAAGTCAGAGCAGACTCAACTTCTTAATGAAGTTGAGATTATTTAACGTCTGCACCAAGATGTTGCATATCTTCTATAAGTCTGTTTTGGAGAGTGCAGTCAGCTTTGCAGCCATCTTCTGGGGTAGTAGCATCAGAACCAGAGACTTGAAGAGAATCAACAAACTGATCAAGAAAGCTGGTTCTGTGCTCAGAGTAACTCTGGAGCTGATTGTCTAAGAATTGTGCACAATCTAATGGAGATGATGGATTCTTCACGCCCTCTCCACAACACAGTGAAGAAACAAAGTGTGTTCAGTGAGAGGCTTCTTCAGGTCTGCTGTAAGACTGAAAGATACAGAAGATCATTCCTGCCATCAGCCTCCGGAACAAGACCTCCTCATATTAATTATTTTCTACTACAATATTGAATTTCCCTTTGGGGATAATAAAGTATTTTTTATTTCATTTTACAGTAACACTCTTTTGTTTTTTCTGGAATCAATATAGCCAAAATCCACACATCAAAATGTTAAGAAATTCAAATACAAACAGCCATTGGGGGGAAAAAAGATTTAAATGTGTCTGAAAGGGAGGAGTGAGCAGCAGCATCTCCTCCCTCTGACTGTCCAGCAGGAAGTTTGAGTCCTTTGTGGTGGTTTGAGTTTGAGCGACGCGGCGGGCGGTAAGATCTCCGGCTGAAGATGGCTTGAAGCCGCGGATGTCCGAGCAGTTTTACCCCCTACTTTACCGTAGTAATATGCAATGAGGTTCATTATGCTCACAGGAGAAGTGTTTCTTAATACCTTTTCCGACTCGGTAAACTCTGGAGTTGGGTGTTAAACTATTGAAAGACAGCATGGCAAACGTTAAAGTTGCCCTTCGGGTCCGTCCTCTCAGCGCAAGGTGAGTGTGGTTACTTCTGTTAGCTAATTTAAGCTAATATTATATACTTATACAAACTTCTTGTTTAAACTTTTCCCCCCTACCTTTCACTGTATCGCTTAATACAGTTAGCGCTGTCAGATATGGTTTCTTTTTTTCTTTTTTTTGCTCCCTGTCAATTAACATTCCGCTTCTTGTCATATACATACTTTAAAAAAATTTTTTTTAATTTTTTTTTTTTTTTATCATATACATACATTTATTTGTCATTTTATAAACAATAGTTGAGCTAGCTAAACAGCATGTTAGCATTAAGTGCTGCACATTGTGAGTAATGACAACTGTGGCTGTCAGTCTTGTGTGACTAAAGCACGTTTTACTCTGACTCCAAGAAAACATTGGCGAGGTTTCAGTTTGATACAGGCTTCTTTTTATACACAGCCATTAAACTAATGAGGTATGTTATTAGAAAGTTATTAAGACGCACTAAATATAAATTAATTTCTTCTCTGTATGACAGGATCTTTGTCAGTCTCATTCTTAGAAAGGGTCAATACGATGCATTGACATGCATTGAAACTAAGTAATGAGGTAAATAATTGTAATTCTTTATTTCTATTTAAAAAGATGATTTATTAGTTTATTTTTGAGAGATATGTAACTTTATAAATTATTTTTCTTTATAAAAGTCACACATTGTGTATGTAATGCACCTGCTTTTGTTATTTGTATAATTTAAGGTAACTCTACTTGTAAGTGTACAATATTAGGCATACAAGCTTTGCTTCTGCCTATTTTGTTTTTGTTTTACTTTATTGTTTTTTGGAAATGAACAAATTGATTGTGACTGATACAAACAAAACTAACTAACTAACTAACTAACCTACAATTAATGGCTCTGTTGGCTCTATTGTGCTCTTAAATGGCATTTTGCTGACATTGCTTGGTCCAGTGTGTCCCCCTCCAGTAAAGACTGCTAATCAGTAAAACATTGTCCTGACTTGTCCTTTTTGTCCAGTGGTAAGACATTTCAATCCTAATGGGACAGTCCCTCCCTCCACCCAAAGGGAGTCACTGAATGGTTTGATGAGTGGTGAAGGGATATTAAAGCATTTGCTATAGCTTTTGCAGTCAGCACATATCAACTGGAATAAACACCTAAAGATTTTGGACCAATATGCTTAACATCTTGTACAATCATCTAAGCAATTTACAAAAGGTTATCCTTTGAAGGAATAAAGTTCCACTTATGGACAGAGCTTTGCATCTCAGCCATCATCAGAACCACCATGGTGTAATGCAAACAAAATCGATCATGATACAGGTTTAATGTTTTTTCCAATATCATAAATTCTATAATGGTGTGACTTCAGTTCGATCTAGTTCAGGAGCCAGCAATCGATATGAGATGATATCCCATTCTGATGTAACACAAGCACTTCTATTCATATCAAATCACAAAAAAGTTACTAAGATATCAAAACTAAACATTTGAATGAAAACCAATAGGTTTTACTGGCAAAAACATGCTGTTTCATGTGTTTATTGAGCTTTTAAATTTTAATACAGTGCAAATAAAATGAAATATCTGTGTACAATAAAACAAGATACAATGTAAACCATACTCATATGTAGAGTAAAACACAAGATAATATGGTTAAAATGAGCAATGTACATATTTTACAGCACTGTTAAATCAGTTCATGTAGCAAGCACAGAGGTTGGAAACTTGCTTTGCTTCCCCAGATCCCATCTTTACATTATCAGGCAAATTGCTGTAACATGTTGAATAACAGGTTTTAGGATCTTAGGAGAATGTATTATGTGCATATCCTAGTAATGCATTAGGTGTCTTTCAGCTGCTGCAGAGTTGCTTAAAATGTAGACCACTAAAATACCATAACAAAGCATTATTCAGGCCACTAAAGGCAGAACAATCCTTTCAGCTGGCCTTCCTTGTATTTTGCATAACAAAACGATTTCTCATATTTAATGTTTATTGTCGTGCAAAGTTGCCTTTCGTGATTTACTGTAAGCTCTGGATGTCCTCACTTTCCACTTTTCTTTAACTGAAGGATGTACATCTTTCTTTCATGCATTGGAAGATAGCCTTGCTGTGCTACAGAGATAACAACACCAGCTTGGTCAGCTGCATTCCTCATTTGGCTGGGCTTAAAGATGTGTTGTCCTTTGTTTTAATTGTCCAATAGGATTTCGTGGGCACCCCTGAGAATGTGGGCAGCATCTCACATGTCAACCCGACTGTAAAATCTCTAGTTTGTGTCAAATTACATTTTAATAAAGTTTACTGTTTTCCACCCCCAAACCTCCTCTCCTTCACGCTGGTTAGAGCTTAGCATGGAAGGTTGGTGGTTTTGGGTTGGGCCGCTGCTGGGGTTGGCGAAATGAGTTCCACGTGGTGAAGCACAGGGAAAGCTGAAGAGGATAACGGCCTCCCCCGTGTGCCCCTAACCCACCCCGGAGATATAGCTTTTGAATTACATTAATCATTATTATCACTCATGGAGATCGAAAATCTCCCAGCTCCACGTTGTGATTGCCTCCAGTTTCCCATGTGTTGCATCAGATATGCTTGGTCCAGCTGCTCAAGTGCACACAGCTGAGTTGACCTTGTTTTACACATCGCGAGGAGACACACTGGCTCTGATTACACGTACACAACATTTGTGCACTCTCTCAACTCTGTGGAAACAGCTCAAGCTGTATCACCAGAGAAAGTCTCTGGAGAGGGTCTCTGAGGGTCTGTTTTCATTTGAATCTGAAACTGGTCAGTGGTACTCTTGTGTGGTAATTTCATGGATCAGGCGCACACACAGACAAAGATTCATTGTGTTAACTGTCATGTGATGGCCTCAAGTCAAGGAGAGCTAGCCTAAATTTATCTGGACACCCTCTAAATGATATCAGTTGCTGCAAAAGAGGATTTTTAAACCAATTAGAAACAGTGTGGCGGGTGATAATACAGTATCTGAATCTAAAGTGAAAGTTTGGCTATAGCTCTGTCCAGTTTGTGTTTGGAATGGGAGATACTGATCAATACTGATGGCATTTCTTAGATCGGTTTCTCTCCCGTTGAAGCATGTGTTAATGTTTTCTCCAATTTGGGTCGCTCTTTTCATCAGCATTCATCACATTCACTTACTCTTGAAGCAAAACCAATCGTTTGTCCTTTTCTGTTCTTGCTCACAGGGAGAACATTGATGGAGGAAGACTAGCTGTTCAGGTGGAGGATAAATTTGTGAGGATCCGAAATGTGAAGGTGAGTATTCCCCCATAAAACCCAAACAGACACATTTTATCGTCTAAATTTTTTGCCTAATTTGCTGGTACGACCAGATGAATTAGGAATAGCACATAGAGAGTATCTGTCACAGCAACAGGATGTTTACTGCATGGGATCAGCCTTTTTTCTGCTTGATGTCACTGTTGTTTATTATATGTGTTCAGCACATACAGACACATGGATTCAGAGACCCTTCCTGTCAAGCACATGACACTTTGCAAACCCATGTAAACAACATCACAACTACAACCACTTCTGAAACCCCTTGTGAAATAAACATGAAACGAGTCTGTGAGGGTGTTTTTATACTGCATGTTGATATTAGATGTTTTACTTTTTATAGGTTTTAATTAGGTCTTTGACATTTGGAAGTAATTCCTAGAGATTCACGGTCTGGTAAGGTGATACTTTCATTGCATTTCCAACCTGCTGTGTCAGATTGCTGAACAGACTTGTTTCATTGGTTGAGATGCATTGCCTGCAGACCGTCTGGCTCTGTGTGAAACACATCACTCTGTTTTTTTGTTTTTTTTTTTTAAATCAAAAGTTATGTTAGAAAAATGTCCATAAGTTAACAAATGACATGATTACGTATGAGATAGAGGGAAATTTTCACAATAAACTACTAGTCCCATGTTTATTAAGTACTTCAGGTATTAGATCTTTCCTTAAGATGATCCTGTTTTTGTTGACATTTATTTCTAAATAGAAATCTCTATAGGAGTGGGACAAGGGAGTAAGAAATATGTTGCAAATGATGTGGCAAGTGATGAACCACATACAGCCTCACTCTGCCATGGAAAAGGATCAAAATGCCAATGCTCTTGTGGGTTCCATGGGAATAATTATCTTTGGAAAGTGGGGCAGTGTGATAGAATTTGAGACATAAACAATAAAGCGCAGATTACAGTAAGTTTCATTAAATATTTTATATAGGTCACAGAGCGTGAGAGGTACAAGATATAAAAACCTACTTTTTATGATTGGATATATGATTGGAAGCTAATGTGGGATCCCAATACTCTTTATACAGTAGTGATGTCGAGTCAGACAGCCTTTTATATAGACCCCATCATGAAGGGCCAGGCTTTGAAGTGTTGAAAATACGTTTCGCTCTAAATAAGATATTTCAACACACTTACATGTATTTTCAAGTGGCCATATACTGGCACAGACTTTAAATTAAAACAGTTTTTAATTTATATCAGGATTACTCATTCTGGACCCACATTAGCCACAATCCAACAGGTTTTCCATGTATCCCTGCTCCAACTCACCTGACAAACTAATGAGTCATTTATCAGACATTGATAGGTTGTTAGAGCTATTGAATTTGATTCAGGCGGATTGAAGCAGGAATACAAGGAGAAAATCTTCTGGACTGCAGCTCTCGTAGGACTGGATGAATAACCCTGATTTATATAAAGTACATGAAGGCCCTAAGTGTAGTGTATATCTAGCAAGGCGCTCATAACAAAAAGATCCTCAGCATAAATTAAGCATCACTGAGGTGGACTCATATACATACAATGATTTAAAATAAATACCCAAAAGTTCACCACAGACTCTAAATGTTGCTGCACTGTTTTTTTTATTTCTAAGTTTATGATTTGCTTACATAATCTGAAAGGTGGTTAGAGTCAATGCACTGAGGCAGCTAAAAGACCGGAGGAGGAGTAAGTGCATTTGAGCTAATGAATGGAAACCGCTTGCTTGCAGTTCCACTCTGGTTATAGTCCCATAAACAAAAGGTGTAGCTATTCACTGCAGTTTTTTATGCTTCTTGTTTTTTATTTACTCACTTCATATGCTATTAAATGCATGTACACTTTATCCATATGGAGGCTGCATCGCTATGCAGAAATGTCTTGTATTAGTACTTTTCAAAACAAAATGCAAAACAAAGATTGTTCACCGTACTTATTTACACTTGCTAAATTAGATCATTGCATAATTGACTGTCAATGTGTGGTGATAAGCATTAATTATGCAGGTGCAAGATAAATAAAGTAAAATTACTATGTGTACTTTTTTCTTCCTTGAAGCTGGATGGCCGTACGGAGGGAGGTGTAGATTCCAGGGAGAAGCTCATGGAGTTTTGTTTTGACTACTGTTACTGGTCAGTGGACCCTGCGGACCCTCACTACGCCTCACAGGAGGAGGTAATGGCCTAACTCAATATCTGACAGTGTTTACAAGAGCTGCAATCTCCACTCACCAACCTCAACATGGATAAACTGTTCACATGCTGCGACTTAAGAGGCAAATAATCACCAAAGATGGACCTGCTCAGGCCATTTTTATTATTCAACACTGAATGTTATTTTCCTGCCACGGTGCTCTGTTTCTGATTGTATTGTTGAACAATTCAGAATTAGAAGAAATAAGAACAATCTTTAAATATTGTATTAGTTGTAATTGACAAATATGCATAATTCATTACTGGTTATTATTTGGCTGGAATAAAAATATGTTTTTCTTGGTTTCATATGATGTTGCATAACAATGTGTGTGCTGATCCAAGCTTTGGCCACAAGTTGACAATGGGCAAGCACACATGGTGTCCTCAAGTAGAGCCCAGAAGGGGGAAAAAAATCCAATCTCTGTGGTCATACCACAAGCAGAGTGCTGTGTGTTGTGTTGTATGTTTTTACACAGATGGCCACTTGAGGGGTGTGATATCAGCTCCATCTGTTACCCAGAAGTCTGTTTGCCTCAGAAATTGCGTAGCTAGAGTCAGCTTGCTTTTCATGTCCTGGCTGTGATTGGGCAATTAGATATAGTTAAGTTGTTTTGATTGGAGGGTGTTTCTGGAAGCTGAGATTAGGTCCTGATGAAGAGGACTCAGTATATCAGTCCAATCCAGAAAGTTTCTCCAAAACATGAGCTGCGTTGTTTTTACCTTGTCTTTGTTCATCACAGAAGCAAAGCAATGAAAAACTTTGGTTTTATATTCACTCTGCCTTTTCCAGTCTTTGTTCATGGGTTTACTCTTCTACCACGCCCTCTCTGCCTCTTTCCCTACTTGTTAGAGCTGTCTTTGTATGTGTTTGAGACAGACAAGGCTGTGATATCGGCCTACATTATGCACAGAGCAGCAGACATCTCAACACTTCTTCCCCTGTCTGTTTTCCCCTCTTCCTGGGTCTGGCTCTGACTGCCTCTGTCCTCCGCTGAATTGTGTCCACTCACAGTGGCCTGGTCGCCATAAGACATTCCTGTAATGACCCGGGGTGGGCGATAGGGCACAGAGAGAGCTGCTGGATCTGAATCTGACCCATTTTCCAGCCAGAATCCAAAGAATTGTCTCTTTAACAAAAGACTCTTATATATCATCACATCATCATGTTGTTACTAAACAGAATTATAGTTGAAAAAACATTTAAATTGCAAATTTCTTTGTTTAATAATGGTGCCAAAGTCCCCCACTGTGAACTGCAGAGAGGAGAAAATTCTTTGAATGTGTTAGGCATGTAGCCAGACTTAAATAGTGCACACTGGCAGGTTTACTTTATATTTCACAAGCCATCCTTAATTATTTTACCAGATGAGTTTCCTTTAGATCGGTTAAGAGCCTGTCTGAGTTGAAAACTGAGATGGCGACCCTATTTGCAACAAAGTTCTGTTGTGTTGCCTCATTTTATTGTACCTGATTTCGCTACAGTTACTCTACAGACTTTCTTCCCCTCAGATATCTTACCACATTAATATTTAATGGATTTTCCAACCTAATTAGTTTCATGCTATTTTTACCGGTTGAAGGTTTTTCCTCAAGGTTTCTATTTCCAGAATATATAATAGTGCCATGGGGTTTTTTTTAGGCAGGAAGGCATACTTTGAACCTGTGGGGGAATGAGATATATGAAACTGGATCTTAACTCCTGCTTTTCCAGTCCAGCAGTATCTCACCACACCCAGCTTTGCCTCTCCTCGGGGAGACTGGACCCATCATGTACTGTGCCTCCCTCCTCACTCCTGCTCTATACTTTCTACCGTCATGTCCATGCATCACTGACAGCTTACAGCAGATTCTCGTAGGGATTTCCATTTTAGGTGATAGCAGAGACAAAGGAAAAACATTTAGGATCTTTTGCAGACTTTTGTAACTGCAGACACGGGATGTGTTGCTGTCACCATCGGCTTTCCACATGTAAACTGCTTATATTACATGGAGGGGGATTCTGCTTTGGTGACGTATACTTGGGCATGAAGAGTTTATATGAAAGTAGAGTAGAGGGAAAGGAGTGGTGCTTTGCCAGGTGAGAAAAGGTTCAGTTCTGGACTAGAGTCATAATCCGTAATGGAAACCAGCTGTTAAGTTATTGCAGTGAGGCAGTTTCGACTGATTGTCTAAACATCCTTTTGGGTTGATGTTTCAGGCTTATTCATATCTATTCCACAGTTTGATAACAACAAGCTTAAGCTTGTTTATTGCATCTAACAACAATAAACATGGGGAATGTGGAAGAAAAGTAGCTGACTTGAGGAGAGACCGAATGGCAAGAGAAAAAGATTAGGGCTGAGAAAAGAGTGAGGACGGGGATTCTGTAAGTGGAGGAGGAGGGGAAGTGGGTTGGGGGTCCAGTGTGCTTCTGCAGCCCCCAGCTCTTACTTGCCAAAGTCACAGCTGCCTCACTAAGTAATTTTTCACAGTTAAATTTCAGTGCAAAGACGTCACTGCTGAGCATTCATCTTGGAACACAATTTTTTTTTTTTCATGACCAAATGGAGTCAGCTTGTAGGGGTTTTTCCTCTTTCCTCCTCCTCTTCCTTCTCTGTCTCTCCATGACAGTCGATACAGTCAGAGAGAGATTTGATTGTTTGCAGTGTTTCTAGGTCTGTGTGTCAGTTGTGCTGCAGAGCGGGGAAGAAAAGTTCCTCTGTGTATGGGAGTAATCCTCTACGCACATGTGAACATTTAGCCCTCCTCAACACATGGCCAAAAGTCCATTTTGGGACTGGTTTAAGTTAACTACAAACAGGACACCAAATAAACCACAGGCTGCAAACAAAGATCCATATGGATACGAGACCAGCACATCGTATATATGTATTGAAATATTTGCTTTGTATTAGTGACCACAAAAGATTAATCTAATGGGCTAAAATTAGACAATAAAGCCTCTTTGCTGTTAGGTACTGAATGTACTTCTACATTTGCACCGTGGCTTCTGCAGCTTGATCAGATGTGTGGAATAAGAGTTAATGTATTCTAGAAAAAGATGTGTAAAAATATTTTCAACATTGTTTTCACCACAAAAAAAGGTTGACACAGGTTTATGATATCACTGTAAAGTACATTTATACAAAGAGACATCATGCAAAAGGGCTGCAGTATGAAGCCACTGCTCTTTATACCAGAAGTAATGGCGTTTGGACCACGAGCAGACTTCCAGTTTGCTTGATGCTTATCGCTTTACAGGGGTTTGCATACCAGTGCTAATGTCAACACTTCGGTTTGTTTTAGGTCTCTCGTTTTACCACCGTGGGCCAGTCAGCAGATGCTAACTGGCTTTTGCTGCACATCTGGAATTAGCTGTATATCCTAAAGCTAGCCGTTATCCAAGGGGTCATGGTTACCATTTTGTTTTTTTTCCTTCTCTTGTAGGTTCTTCTTTATTTTCTCACATGTTCCCATATTTAACTGGTCTGGCACAGAATATAAAAATGACATAAAGGAGTTTAACAATCGTCGTTGAGTTCCTGTCCGTAACAGAGTGGCACCAGTTATATTCCTAATGGGTGAACCTATGTAATACCACAATGACCTTTTAGGTTCATACAAGGCTCCCATTAGTCTGAAACCCGGAGAAGTCATTTTCAGTTTGCAACAAAGACAAAAATACGCAGCTCCACTCTTTAATGTTCTCTTTAGCCTCTTTAAAAAGGGCTTGGGAAGGAGTAACAAACCCCCAAACTCCGTCCAGATATGGATTTATTTATTTGTTTTAAGTCTAGCCTTTGCCCCAACGTCATTTGCAGCAGGAATGTATGTGCGTGCATTCAAAGTGGAATGTGCTGTGTGAGTGGTCCCCCATGCCTTCATTTTTTTCTCCCTTTTTTTTTTTTTTTTTTTTTTTTTACCACTTTCCTGTCTTACATTTGACTGTTTCCTGCTGTCCTTCATTCCCATGTGTAGAAAGGCCTGAGTAATGAGGAGCAGCCTCTCTGTTTGGCCTGCACATCTCCATGTCTCCCTCCTCCCTCTCATGCAGCCTTTCTGCTCTTCCATGCTAATTTGACCTACAAATTCTGTCCAAGTGTGACAAACGAGAGCATTGTTGAACTCTGGCCAAACAGCTTCCTCTCTGTCTCTTCTGGTTTGCATGTGAGTTTTGTCTCCGTGACTGTGTCCTCCCCTCCTGTCGTAACATTTCTCTGTTTTTCACCTCTTGATTCTTTGACTCAGATTTCTCTCAGGAAGGACAAGGATCTCCTGTGACATTTTTCCCTGTCTAAACAAAGGAATTTCGCTTTGCTGAGGGCCCAGCTGTTGTGTTTGTGTAACCCAGTTGGAAAGTGTGGGAGGGAACCGAGCGACCCTCGCCTCTGCCACAGCTGTCAACTCCTATACACAGAGAGGGATCTTTACAGTATTTTGTTAGCATTGATCTAAGTTTGACTGACTTGGGGGAAAGTTGCATCTCCTTTTTAAACAGTTTTTTTGTTTGTTGACGCCCTCTCGTGGAGCGTGGTTGTGGAGGGAAAACTAATCTTGGAGCTTCTGGTGACATCAGACTTGGCTAAAGATACGAGAAGTTAAAGTTTTTAAATGTGGCAAAGCGTTTAGTTTTACTGGCATGTTGCCATCACCCATGACAACATCATACACACGCCACCAAAATACTTCTCCAGGATTTGATGCATCGGAAGCCACATAAGATCAGACCAGCGCTTGGCATTTTCAGCAGCCAGTTATTACTGGAGTTAACTCATTGTTAACTCTTTAAACCCTCTCATTGTGTGGTCTTAAGAATGTCATTGCTTTTCAACATTCATCAACAATTCACTTATGTTGACATGTCACAAACAAGCCTCAGACTTAGTATTTCCCATGTTTCAAAACAAACTTGGAACAGAGCGCTTATCACAGTCTGGATCTCTGGCAAAATATAATCACTTCCTTGTTTTTCAGACCTGATTTTTCACAGAGAGGTCTGGTCTGACTTAGTTTTACACACAAGATGTTTCAGCTTTAGGGTACATTTGCCTTTTTGACTCAAATCCGAGTCCGTTTGCTCGGATAGTCGGCTTTGTTTGGGGAGCTGTGAATGTACCAAATGAATTTGGATTTGGATCAAAGAAATGGACTTGGTCCGCCTTCAAACACAGGTCTTGGTCTGTTTCAAGCAGACCAAATGCAGGAAGCGGACTACAAAGTTTGACCAAAGTACAGTGTGAACACAATCTCGGTCTGCATGGATACACCCCCCTACAACTGAGCTGAGTCCCCAGTTTGACCGAGTCTACCGGACTATTCTGATGTGAATTCGCCCTCATTAGAGATCTGATCCCATATTAGAATTTTACCAGATAACCACCTGTAATAGCAGTTCTCATCTAAGCATCTGTGCCAATATTTATTGAAATCTGTGTACTTTCTAACCTGTTTTTTTGCCTCATATCCTTGGTATTTCTTGCGTTTTGAGTTTTTAAAGTAATGATGACAATGCATCTGATTTGGAAGATTGTGTGCACAGGAGTCTGCAAAGTTTTCTTTTCTCAAAGCTGTTTTTTGTTCTTCCTTCCTTATGGATCTTACTTCCATTTCCTGGAAAAAGAATGAAATCTATATTCAGCTTTTCCTTCTTTCATTGTTTGCTTTTCAGCATGTTTTTTTTAAAACTTGTTCTAAAGAAAAGTTGCTAACTTTGAGGCTTTTGTTCTGTTTTAGTTCTGCTTAGCCACTAAGCTGGTCAGAGACACATGTGCAAGTAAATGCATGCATGCATGCACAACAGCCTGCTGATGATGACAGTCATGCTTTCCTGTGCATGGAGATGTTTAGTCTGTCCCATGTGTGTTTTCAGTACTCCAACCAGCCAGCACTCTTATTGTGGCTCTAGCCCAAAAACTTTGTCTCCAGGCTGTTTCTGCTGCTTCATTTGAGTTTGGACTGCATTTCCATACCCACAATTCAACCTGTCTCTTACTTTACCTGCTTTGTCAGTACAAAAATACCCTCCTCCCACGGAAACAAGGGGAAAGTGTGGAAAGTAGGCTGTGACAGAGAGGCATTGTGTCCATTTAGGCAGGAAGAATACAAGGGGCACAAATTACAATGTGATATTAATTTGATCTGACAGTGATGATAAACAACAAGATTGTTTTAATGGAGCCTGACTTTGCCTGTCTAGACAAACCTGTGCATATTTTTTATCACTTTTAGGATGAAATTAACTTGAAGATGCTCTTATGGTTTTGTTCCAGGGCCATTTCAAGTATTTTCCTGACTGAGTTAAAACGAAAAGACAAACCCTGCTGGAAAACAATTGGAAAAGTGTATGTAAAGAAGCAGTTAGCAGCTAGTTGAGGTGAAGTTCCTGCTCTTTATGCAAAGCCTGAGGGGACCCTCTGCCTTGTTGGAGAGGGAATTTAAAAGGGTCAACTTTAACAAGGGCTACATTGTTTCTCTGTCTTTGAGTTAGGAGAGCGTGTTTGTCGGCTTTTGAAGAGTAGGATGAAAACAAGACCGGGGTGGTGCTGCTTTTTGTTCTTGTGATTTCAGTCAAGACATGAGGGGTAACACTCGGTGGTCTGGCCTCCTGTGAACGCCACACTTTGGCATTGTGATCAAGATTTCCATTTATGAGTCACAAGTTATAGAATGTAATTTCAACATGTCTAGTTGTTCTTCTGATATTAAATATAAGATTTCTCTGTATCTAGATTTTAATGTGTGACAAAGTGGGTAAGGTGCCACCACTTGTCACTGTTAACACAAAAACAGCTAACCATTTTGTATTTGAGGTACTGATACTCTTCTTTATCCTCTCAGTGGTAAACAGACACCAACTATTCTGGGTTTGTTTGTGTTTTGTGTTTGAGCAAAATTAAAATAAATAACCAATAGAAATAATTTGGTTTAATATTCTCTTTGCTGTGTTAATGAAATGTTAGTATTCTTGATTTACCTATCATACTTATGTTCTAGGACCAAAAGGAGGAAGGGCTGCTCATGTCCTACAATTAGAGGGTTTTACCCAACTGGTGATGTCACTGGATGGTACCAAGTATGGGAAGGGGGGTAGTTGTATTGTGTTACAGGAATTGGTTTGTCTTTTATAGGATATGTATTGTACCAGATGTTTGGGGATGGGGAAACAGTTTGGAGAGTTATCTGTGGCAGCGGGGAAAGAATGACTAAGACATTATTTAGCGCGGGTACCTGAAAGGTGGAAGATGCTGGGGGCGGCCATGTTGGGATTCAGGTGTGAGGGTATTTAAGGCGGGCATTTTGTTTGTCCGCGAGAGCCGATATTGATGTAGCAGGGTGCATGTTAGATTACTTTAGGCTTATTCGATTTCAGTTATGTTTAGTGGGTAAAATGTAATGTGTGTAATGATAATTTTCCATTGTGGGTTTCTATGTATTTTAAGACAACATGCACCATTGCACAATAAAGTCTCAACTTGTTGGAGGACGTCTGCTGACTGCCATCTGTTAGTCACTCTGGCCACGCAACCTACAACAAAATGTTTTTCTCTTTTCAATCTTAGCCTTTAAAAAGAACACGTTAGTTTCTTATCGGTGGTTTTATGGATGTGCTTGCTGCTTCTTCACAGGTGTCTGTCGAGTGATTTATATAGTCAATGAGAGTGTTCTTGGTAAATCAATAAAAACTGATTAAATAAAAATGGCTTCTGGGAAAAAAAGGATATCTAAGGAGAAATACTCTGTATTTCATTTAGACTTCCTCTAACTTTTCCAGTTGGTTTCCTTGCTGTTTTTTTTTTTTTTTTTTTTTGTTTTTTTTTTTTAAAGCCAGTTGGACTTTTTCATCAAACACATTGTCTGCTGTGGGAGTTTCACTCCAACGTGTCACTGCAGAGAGTTTTATTTCTCTGAGAAATGTCCGTGCTGTTGAATATTACCAGATTCACACAGTCCTAAAAACGAGATGACCACTGAATGTATTCAGGGTTATTTCACAAGACCGAGGCCTTTCACAAGACCTTTCAGCCACATCCAACTCAAACCGATTCCCACCATCTTGTAATTCCAGAGTAAACACAGGCTTAGCTCCAGGTGCTCTTGGCACTGGCTGGTAGCTGCACAGAAACACACTCACACATGGGAGGTATGCCGAAAATATTCCAATGTTTGATTCTTTGAGGTCATGGTAGCTTTGAAGGCATTCCTAGTCTTTCTTCTGTGTACCTATACACCAGTCTCCATGGTCCAATTTTAAGCCTGAGGCCAGGGAAGGGGACCCCTTACTGATCCCAGGGTGTGTTATGGTTATGTAGGAGAATGTGCTGTGTCTTAGGTCTGGTCTAGATCAAGTTGCTACCTCCTAAGGTATGTGTTGCTGTTGGACTTGGTTTATAGGTTGCAGCTGATGAACCCATTCTAGTTGTTTCTTTTTGCTTATCAGTATTAAACAAAAGAAAAATGATAATAAAGCTGATTGATCTCTGTGATCAAAACCTCAAAGAAAGCAACACTTGAACACACACAGTGGATTAGAATAATGCGTTAACCCATTTAGAGCAGATGAAACAGGAGAGTATAGATGTGTTACTCAGGTCTAAAGCAGTTAAGTGATAAACTGCTGTTTAGCACACCATGCACAGTGTGCAGTTTGTTATTATAATGTAATATGTTGGCCTTGATTAGAATCTACAGTAAAGATCAGCCAATTCTGTGCCACCATGATGCCATTAAAACGCTTAAAACTTTGCAATACCTTACAGGATTATTGTGCTTCCTGAAAGTTTCGGTAGCATTGATGGCAATGTGTGACTTAACTTTTTAGTGTTGGTGTCACTGGGGAAAAATGTAAATATCCAAAGTTCTCGGTATCACTCACTGCATGACATTTTAATCTATTTCAATGATTGCCTTTTTATCGTTACCCATCCCATTGATAGTTATTTAAATGATTGTAAATGACAATAAGATTTGGAAGCATGACTTTCTGTGAAGAATAAATGTTAAGTAGAAAGTAGAAGCTGTTCAACCAGTCATAAACTTTTGTTTTTAAAACACATGGCTATAGAAATCTCTCATAGGGTAGTTTTGTTGATAGTAAATTTTTTTTCATGGATGTTCTTTAGGGCATCCTCCAGGTGAAGCTCAAACACGCTGGATAACTGTGATGGAGGTTGCTGTGCTTTTCTGGTGACGCTCAGCCTAGTGCTTCACCACAAATGGATACATCTATTTGTTTTTCTAGAGCTACTTGGGGTAGGATTTGCTAATTTTTTTGGATAAATGAAATGTTTCTTTTGGTCTCTATACCACCATTAACCTCTGTGCGAGACTTGTACTCTGTGAGTTCAGGTGACGTTACACAGATGGGAGGCTCCAGCTGTTAAATGTTTCACTCACATCTTGCTTTTCTCTTTCATTTGGCTAAGAGACCATGAAATCTCTGAGATTAGTGGGGAAAGCAGGTCACACCCTCATCTGTACAAATTCCACAATATATCATATTACAACCAATTCCATTTTTTATTTCATCCTGTTTGTCGTTCATCCTACTAAAGAACCAATGTGCGTCACTCATAATTTTAAACCAGCTGTACAAATGCTGATTGGAGCCAATCAGAAGAGGGAGCCAGTCCCTTCTTTGCCTTTTATTGGCTTCATGTCATGGCGTCTTTCTTGCCTTAGAAGGGGATGAACAGAGAATATGCAGACAAACATTCACAGAAGCCTTTTTTACCTAGAACCAAGAAATGTTAGGAGTACTGGTGTGCGCATGAAAAAAATGAGTCGCACTTGAGTTTTTGGTTGCATACTTTTCAGAAAACTCTTTCTCAGTAATGCTCTATAAGCAAGGTTTATTTTCCTGCGACGATCATTTTCTTTACTATTTTCACTCTAATATTTGCCTTAAGTTGTTTACTGGGAATGTTGTTTAACCACTTTGCTCCTTGGACAAACACTTCATCAGGAGGCAACAGTACCTCCCCATCTCTGGCCTGTTGCCACATCATTGTGACCATGACACCTTGGTATGAGTTCACACTTATGTGAAAACAAAATGCTTTTTAGATCAAGGACACAATCTAAAGCAGGGATCCTTGATCTTGGCCTTCAAGGCCCGGAGTCCTGTAGGTTTTTTAAGTGTTTCTGCTGAAACACACCAGACCCAGAGTCAGACATGCTCTGCACATGTCTGCTAAATACATTGAGTGTGTTTTGCAGGACACCGGCCCTCAGACACCTGCATTTAGGATCCTTAAACTAAAGCTGTGAACATGTCATCAGTCTACAGCATCTTTTATGAATGCGTTTTTTCCTATAATCGCTATTTTTATGTTAAAGAAATCAATTATTTCATATTTTCATCAACAAATTGCCTCCCTAAAAAATGATCCAATCGCATTGGACAAATAAGAAGCCAAGTACTTTCTTTCACCTAGTTACTGATATATTTGAACTTTCTTTGTGTATTTGTGATTGAAGGTGTGTGTTGATCTCCCTAGGTGTTCCAGGACCTGGGTGTGTCGGTGCTGTCCGGAGCATCTGAGGGCTACAATGTGTGTCTGTTTGCTTATGGCCAAACAGGATCTGGGAAGACATACACCATGATGGGGACACCGGTAATAATTTCATGGTGTTCATTGTGTTTTTCATGATGTAATTAAAATGCAAAGCCCAAAATGCTCCGCACAGAAAGTTAGAAAATCATATTTAGTTATCATATGATGTTACTCTCTTTTGTGTTTTTTAAGGACTCTATTGGCATGACTCCTCGTATTTGCCAGGTAGGATAGAAAAAATTAATTAATTTGCAAATGACAGGAAAAACTATGTGAATACAGTCGATATTTTGCTTTTTATGTTTACAGTGATTTGTGGGGTGAGATAATTTTTTTTTTTTTTTTTTTTTTTACAGGGTCTTTTTCATGCAGAAGATGCTTTTCCTGATGGACAGAACTCTAGCAGAGTAGAAATCAGGTTGGCGTCTTTTTCTGTAAAGATGAAATTCAAATTTTAATCAGTGAAGTATTTGTGGTAGAGTTGTGCTACAAAGCTGCACTCAGCCTTCCTGTAAGAAAGTTTCTTTCCCAACACAATTTAAAAAATTACCTAGGTCATTTAAGGTCATAAAGTCTTTTATGTAGTGAGCTATGATGACTGTGGTTAATATTATGACTGAAAGTTAGAATTACTTGGAATAAGAAAAAAGGCTAACTTATTATTTAAGTTACAGTATTTAATGTATATTTTAAGCTAAACATCCTTGTATTTTTAAACAATTGGATGATCCATTTCCAGCGACAGCCCTGAATTTAATTACAAGCAAGCCAAATTTGACCTAATCATGGCTAACCATGACTAATCCAGATTATTCTGCATTCTTAAAAAAAGGTTGAAAATAATATCACATTATGTTCAAGTCATCACTACTACTGTGCAGTAAGCAAGGGTTTATCACTGAATGCCACCACCTACCATTTCTGTATTCAGAATTTTTTTGATAATGCAGATGATGAATAGACATATAAATAAATAAATAAACTAATAAATAAACTAATAAAAACTTAGTAATTGGTTGGATTCCACTTAGACCTGCAGTAAACATCTCAGTCATGACAAAGATAAATGGGCATTTATCTGGTCATTATAATGAGCTGATGATGAACTCTGAGCTCTCTGTTTCTCCTACAGTTTTTTGGAGATTTATAATGAGCGTGTTAGAGACCTGCTCAGAGGAGGAGGAGAGCAGAAGAAGAGAACTTCCCTGAGAGTAAGAGAACATCCTGAGAAAGGGCCATATGTACAAGGTGAGTATATGAAGCGTATGTAACTAAATGTAAGTCTGTATATTGATTGTTACAGTAAAAAAAAAACAAAACAAAAAAAAAACCAACTACAGGCACTCCTGGGTTTTTTCTATTCTATGTTTCGAACTTCTGAACACTTGAACGAGCAATTTCATTAAACCACTCGTTTAAGAACGAGTTCCTTTCCTACACTACAGCGTAACCCAAAATTCCGTGTAAGTCGGATTTTTATCCTTAAATACCCGCCTAATCATCCCCTTAATCACTAAATAACTGTCTAAACACACATATTATACATCATTATAATGGAAACACAGTTCAGGCAATTAAAATTGATATTTCAATTAAAATTAAATGAATTTATACACACTGAGTCGTAGTCTCAGCCTCCACATCACACGTCATAAGAGCTTATAAGGAACCTCGTAACTTCGACACTTGGTCTATTTTTGTATTTACATTTATTTAATGAATGTCGTAAAGTCGAAATGACACGAGTTGAGAACTGCGTAACCCGAGGACCGCCGGTATCCTGTTTAGTTCTTAAAGTTTAACTAAGGTGGAAAATAAAAAAAACTAAGGTGAAGTCCACATGAACACATCATTTTCAGAAAGTTGTGTCCACACAGCAGCGCTTACAAAAAAAATCTCCATCCCCACAGGTCACAGCGCTGTACCACAGTGACAGCTAATTGCACAATGGGGGGACATGGTGGATTATTGTCCAAACAACTTGTCATTGTAATCCAAAGATGTTTGTTATCATTCCTCATCTCCCATCTGCTAAATAATTCTGTGTGCAGGAGCTCCTCTGACAGCACCAACAGGTGACCCCATTAGGGTTGCCATCCTCTCAGTGTGCAGCCAAGGCAACTTGCTCATAAAAAAAAAAAAAGTTTCTTTCTATTTTGCAGCCTTCTGCATTCTCAAAGGTGTAGCACCAGCTTGAGGTCCACTTAGTTCTCGTCCAAAACTGGGGAGGCTGCTGGCTGGTTCTGTGGTGGATTATGTAACACGGATCATTCCTCAATATAGTGTAACTCCACAGTTGGGTGCAAATTTATGTAAGAAGTGCTCTAAACAAAGTTAGCACAGATGTGATCTCACAAGTGTTTCCTGTTGCCATGTCAACCAAGGGGAGATCAGTATATATTGTAATGTAAAACTAAGAAGGTGGCGTGCACGGTTGGTCATGACAAGCCAAAAGTCTTGGATACACTGTCCACACAACAACACTGCAACTGGAGTACGTAGATATGTGCACTGTGGTTGGAGTTTTTCCGAATATTCATTTTCATGGTTAAAGAATTGTTTGCATGTGGGGGGTGAGCAGAAACAGCATAGAAGAATCTGATTCCTAAAATACCCATTTTTGTATGGGAAGAGTGTTAGTTTAAAGGCTCTTTTCCTTTTCCAGCTCAGCAAGTATTTGATTCACACAGTTGGATGCTTAACCATTGCACCCCTTGCTGCCCCAAAACCAAGTGATGTTTTATTTATTCTTCAAGTCAAATACTCCTCCATAAGCCTACATCAGAAACTCAAAGCAAGATGGTATTTAATAATTTAAGTAGAAGACTCCAGTCTTGAAATAAACTTTACTTTTGCAGCTACAGTTTTTGTAAAGAAGAAAACAAGATTAATGTTTTAAAAATGTCCCTTTTACATATTTTCTGCAGCTTTCCTGTCCTCAGGGATTTGGCTCTTTGATTTTTATCATTTTTAAAATTGATGAGTGACTATGTAGCACTGAGACTACAGTCCTCAGCGGGCTTTTGTTGTAGAAAACAAGCTGTCTGCAAGGGGATGGAGTCAATATGAGATTGTGTACAATTTCTAAATCTTCTTCACTCACACACATAATTTGGCATAAGGTGTGTAACGTGGTTTGCAGTGTTTAGAGTGACTCTCGTGCCTTGTAAGCTCTGTTTATATAAGTGTGGTATGCGGTCAGTGGTGGAATTTTGTCCCCTTGTTAAGTTTTTGACCAAGTCAACAACTGAACTTCCTAATTTTAAACCAGTCTTCTTTTAGCTCCTTTTACTTTTTCCTCCCACCATCTCATCATCCTTTTTTCCTCTCTTCCTCTCTGTTTCTCTCATGTAACTCACACACACTGCCTCTCTCTCCCTCTCCATGTTTAAAGTCCCACATCCACTTATTGTCTGTACCAGGAGAAATCCCACTGGACCAGAGGAAGTGAAGTCATTTCCTTGTAGTTCCAAGGAGAACACTTTAACACACGCGCGTGCGCACACACACACACACACACACACACACACACACACACACACACACACACACACACACATACACACAGTGGACATTAAAGATTTGCTGTTTTTAACTCTTATCCCTTAACATTTGCCCATTCAAACACACTTACTCTTGTTTTAGGGACTGGTTAATCAAAAACATGAAAGACTCCACATGTAAGAAGCTCTGTAATCATTTGTGTGCTCTAACTTTATTATTATTGTTGGTATGATTCATGCTTGGAAGAAGAGCATTGTTTCAAATGTGTGTTAAATGTTTCAGAGACAGTTTTAGCCATCACCTCAGAGGAAGTATTGTTGACATGCTTCCTATTTGTGTTTTGAATTTCTCACATTTTTGTCTCCACATATTTTTAGTTATATCCAAATCAAATTAATATCATGTAAATATATTTTTAATTATTTTTAATTAGTTTTATATTAGGCATTTATTAGCTCAAAAAATATAAATCTTCTTCATTGTCCTTACATTTATATTCTTTAATATGTTTTAGGAAGTGATGATATATTATTGACAAGGAAATGTGGTGTTGCTATTACGAGTAAATCAAGAAAGGATTTATTCTCCACCATGGAAGTTGTGAGTCTTTAACGTGGTTTGTTTATTTGTCAATATTTTGAAGTTTTGATTGAATTGTGTGTCTTTAATTAGACCTGTCGCAACACGTGGTCTCAGACTGCAAACAGGCCATGGAGCTTCTGGAAGAAGGGATTGCAAACCGCATGACTGCAGCGACTCACAACCATGATGCTAGCAGCAGATCTCACGCCATCTTTACCATTCAGTACACACAGGTCTTCATCACTCAAAACTTGCTTGTAGTGAAATGTTCATCTCACAGCTGCATGGCCAGGATTATTGGTAGATTGATTACTACATAAACATTTATTGTGTTTTTTTTTCTTTCTCCAGGCTATCCTAGAAAATAACCTTCCCTCTGAAACTGTCAGCAAGATTAACCTGGTAGACTTGGCTGGAAGGTGGGACTATGTCCTTATCTCTTTCTCGTTTTTCTTTTGAGTTATTGACCTAAGTGCCCCCTACTGGATATTGACTGTTGACCTGAGATTTTCTAAATCCCGTATTATTTACGTTTTATCACCTCGATTTTCAGTCATTTTAAATTAACCTCATGTTGTTTTTATGTTGTGTCTGATAGTGAGAGAGCAGATCCGCATTACTGCAGGGACAGACTGACTGAAGGCTCCAACATCAACAAGTCGCTGGTTACTTTGGGCATTGTCATTTCAGCACTTGGTAATCAAGATCACTCTTTTATTTTTACCTTTTTTTTCCCCATTGATAGATCCTTTGTAAGCAGCCAAAATCTGCCTTTTATTTGGGATAAATAAGCTTCCACTGTTTCTCACCTACCTACATCCTGTTTATTATTCATTCTCTACACATCCTTGAATCTTTTAACGCTGCCTCCACAGCCCAAAACTCCCAGATGTCAAGCAGCTGTCAGAGTATCAACAGTGTGGCCTCTGAGGGTGACGGCAGCACGGTGGGAAGCCACAGCAGCTCTCTCTCTGGAGGAGGTGGAGGTGGGAGAAGACACTGCTTCATTCCCTACAGAGACTCAGTCCTGACCTGGCTACTGAAAGATAGTCTCGGTGGAAACTCTAAGACCATCATGATTGCAAGTGAGTATTGATTATTTAAACTAAGTAAACTTTATATGTATTTTTATATGTCCTAATGGCTGCCTGGACTAAAGAGCATAGCTCTATAAAGTAACCTTAGTGTGGATGGTGTCACCAGTTAAAAAGCGTTCTTAGTACCTGTCACATGTGAGCTTCGCGTAGCTTTGTTGTGTTTACCTGTGGATGTTTTGTTTCATTTTGTATTGCAGCGGTCTCACCCTCTGCTAACAACTACAACGAGACCCTGAGCACCCTGCGCTACGCTGCACATGCCAGAAATATTGTCAACAAGCCTCGGGTTAATGAGGTCAGTTGCTGTCTAGAGCCTAATGCCAAGATTTTATATTAGAGCAAAAGAGTTTTAGTGTGTTAATGTGCTCTTTGTTTTTCTGCAGGATGCAAATGTTCGACTCATCAGGGAATTGCGAGAGGAAATTGACAGGTTGAAGAGCATGCTGCTGAGTTTTGAAATGGTACGTTGACTATTTATTAAAGTCTTAGGAAAGGAAAAAAATGCTATTATCGTAAGACTAATTTAAAGACTTTCTCTTTAATGTAGTACTTATTGTCTTTGATCAGTATTCTGTGTGATCATTTTTTGCCTCTTGATTGACAGCAACGTAACCCCAGTCCATCCCTGAGTGATGAGAGGGATGGGAATCTTTCTGAAATCGTGCTACAGAACGAACTGAAGGTAGCACGATGTCGACACATATAAATACACCCTCCTGTTTTTCCAGATGAAAAGATTTTCACGTGTTTTCTGTTGCAGGTGGAGCAGCTGACAAAGGACTGGTCAGAAAGCTGGAGAGACAAGAAGGAGCTGTTAGAGCAGTACGGTGTGGACATCAACAGAGACCGCGCTGGCTTCCTCATCAACTCCCTTCAGCCACACCTGGTAGCCCTGGATAGAGATGTCCTCAGCACTGGAGTCGTTTTTTATCACCTCCAGGTATGACAGTGAAAGGTCAAATAAATGTGCTGGTAATTAAAAAATGTGTTCTTTCAGGCAATTTTGTGGAATCAGGTTCATTTATTGAGAATAGATCAATTTGTGTGTTTTTTGTTTTTTTTTTTTTTTTTTAGCTCTAGAGCTATTGTTTATGTTAATAGCATAAATAGTCTTAATAGTGTCAAGCCTTTAGGGAGCCTGTCTTATTTACACATAGGCCGTCAAACTAAAAAATACACATTTACATAAACAACAGGGTTCAGTGTCTCACAATCACGTATGATTTGCTCTACTTTCCAAAATCTCAGTTTTCTGTTTCTGTCAGCTGTCCTGATTAAAAACCTTCTCTGTTTTTCCATCTAGATTCCTCTTCTCCTCTTCAAACTACTCTTTCTGTCTGTTCTGCTAGAAAAACTCTTGAGAAAAGGTGCGTTTCTTCTGCCTTTACTTTTCACTCCATCTTTCCACTGTCCTGTCAGCTTCCCCTCTGTGTGTGTCAGTGTGTGTCTTCTGTATTGCATAAAGCTTGGTTGGATAAGAGGCTCTTAGTTCTGAGGCTGGGACTCAGGGGAGCTTAAGCTGTCCTGATTCTGGCAATGACAAGCATACCCCTAGGCCTGACAATTACTCTGTTTTTTGCGTTTGAGATCTGTGGCCACCCGGGAGCACATGTGGTCCTGACACCATATAAGAAAGCCTTTAATCCCTTTAGATAAGACTAAAAAGTAAACAATTCTTTTTTTTTTCTGCCAGGTGAAACAGAGATTAGAGAAAAAGACAGTTCTAAAGATACAATTGTGTAAAATTGTTGTCATCCTCTGACATTTTGAGCCAACGGATGCTTCATATACTGAGAGGTTGCAATGTTTTAAGTTTATGTGGATCTTTGGTATAACTACCACTTTTACATGCTTTTTTTGTGTGTATGTGTGTTACAGGAGGGTGTTACGTACATTGGACCTCAGGATCAATTTGAAGAACCGCAAATAGGTATGATTTAATCTCATAAATATTTATATCAGGATCTACAAATTCAATGAAGAGACAGAAACCTGGAGGATTTCTACATCATATATAATGTAAGAGAAGGGTGAAAACTGGCATACTGCTCTGTGGTACTGTATGGATAATGGCCTGCATTTGTTTTTAGTCACATTTCATTAGTGGAATAAATTTGACTTATTTAACTGTGTGTGAGGGAACAAGTAATGTATGTTTTTTTTCTTCTGTTCTCATTTTTATTGTTTCAAATTTATGTTGTATTGATTGTTTTGTTTAGTAAAGAGTGAAATAAATATTTTCACAGTAAGACAAAGATAAAATTATACATAGTAGGTGTAGTATGAACATCTACAATATACCCTTAAATATGCAGTTAAATTTTCATTTACCAGTACATTGAGTCCTCAGTTTGTTGAGCAGCACTGCGTCTGCATCAGTGCATCAATCTATATCAAAATGTTTGAACGTATCTCTGAATTCTGTTTATAGTTCTGCAGGGCAGTGCAAGCTGTGAGATTGAAAACCACAGGGGTGTTGTAACGCTCAGACCGCTGCCGGGCTGCATCTGCCTTCTTAACGACAGAGAGGCCACCGAGCCCTGCAGACTGGCTCAAGGTCAGTTCATGTCCACAGAGAAACAGCTTGTTCACACCGTCGTTTTCTTGAGGACATTTTCTTCACATAACACTGACTGGAAAGTTTGTAGAGAAAAAGAAACAACACATCTGCAAGCTTTTCTTTCCTTCCTGAGCCATTGGTTTAGGGAGGATAGTAGAGGTACATACATGCCTCATGTTATGTGTTTTAACTTTATATTGATCCAATGTCAGAAGAACTGAATGAATGAATTTATTGTTGTTGTTTTACTCGCTGATGTTGTAAATGTTACTTTCAGTCACAATCAGACCTGAAATTGGCTGAACATTAGTGCTTGGATGTAATTGTTCTTCTCACCTTGGTATCAGATATAGGTCAGTGTACAGTTATGTTTGCACACACCTACACAAAATGTTCATCTTTAGATAAAGGCAAGGGAGAGTTAGTTATGCTGCACACACACTCTGTGTGCTTAGCATCGTCCCAAGGATGATAGTATATATATATATATAGTACTTAAAAACTGCAGCACACACACCTGTGTCCTCAGCTTACATCCACACAATGCTACTGACTGAGCACAGTATGTGATATAAAATATTTCTCTATATCTCCAGGGACTGTGATTACCTTGGGAGGAGTGCATAAGTTCCGCTTCAACCACCCGGCAGAGGCAGCAGTCCTTCGGGAGCGCAGGCGGGTCGGTGCTGCTCACCTGAAAACAAATATCATGCCTTTAATTAAGATCGCAGTCATGATAATATTTATGATAAGCAGCAGATTAGGGCTGTTCTAAAATATTAATGCTATTCAAGGTTGTTCCTGATAGGATGCTTGTATTCTGACAGTAATGATAGGATTGATTTAATTGCTACTTTTTTTTTTTTTTTGCTGTTCTCAGGCCAGTGAAGGTGGCATGACCTGCACTAGTGTTGATTTTTGTACACTGATGTCTGATGACAGGTATGTTCTGCACCCCAAACAGAGAAACGCATAAAAAAAAGGCATTTTCTTAAGGAAACATTAACCACTCTCTGTATGTGTATGGACCTATTCTGCAAACTCCCTGCATACATACTTGATAAGACTTAAGAGTTATAGCAGTGTTCACGCTGCAAAAATAGGCCAATGCTTTGCTATGGGTGTGTTTCCATTAGCCCCCACCTTTAGAAAAATCCCAGTGAGCTGTTTACAGTGCAGCTCAGAGTTGCTTAGTTACAGCTGACAGCACACTTCACTTAGCCTACCCCTCAGCAAACTATAGTTCTAGCTGTCAAATTATACCTTGGTGAGGTAAAATAATTGCATTTTATAATTACCATTTTCTTTATTGTTTGTCATTAAATGTATAAATGTCTGTTTAACAGTGCCAAAGACTTGAAGCTTCCTGAGCAGCTGGGTGACTGTCTCTGTCCCTCTGAGGAGCCTAGTGTTAGGCAGCGAGTAGAAGAGCAGAAGCTCTACGTGGAAAGTTTGCGACAAGAGATCCAGGCTGAACAGAGACGGGCAGAGAGAGAGCTGGATAGGGAACAGGCCCTTCTTCGACAGCAACACTCAGAAAGTAAGTATTCACCTATTTATTCACTTTAAGGTGCTATTTGTACACATATCAACCAAAAATTTAGATACAAAGGAAGCTTTATTTTAAACCAAAGTAGATATCAAAAGTTAATTTGACATATTGATGGAAATCATGTAGATGCAAATGATAATGATTCACATCTTTTTACTCTACAGTCCAGCAGTGGATTTTGCAGGAAAAATCTCACCTGACAGCTGTAGAGCAGAAAGTCACCCGAGAGTCTGGAGTTCAAGCAGACCTTCTCCCAGCTCCCCTTCTGGAGAAGCTAACAAGTCAACCGTTTAAAGATCAGGGAGATCTCATCGTGGAACGTCCGTCCCTGGTGGTAAGGGCCAGAAAGAAGGCAGTGCAAGACGAGCTGCTAAAACATCACGCCCTTTGCCGTGCTGAGAGCCGCATATGTCGGAAAAAGCTGCAGTACCAGTTGAGGCGAATTGCCAACAAGCGACATTTATTGGATGCTAAAAGAGAGCTGCAGCAGCTGGAAAAGACCCTTCCTCCAGGACCAGACAGCCCTGAATCTCCGGAGCAGGGATCCCCCTCAAAGCTCAGAGAAAAGACATTTGTTTCTCGTAGGCACTCGTTTTCATCTGATCTTCTGTCCCGTCTTTATCCACAGCGCACACCTATTTTCAGGTACGTACATGGACTTAAACACAGCAGGGATTAGAAACACTGTCCTGAATATGTTTAAAGTTTCATTTCAAACAACAATCATACTTTTTACTGGATACATTTGATTGTACTTATTACATTACACTCAATTTTCCTTTTGTCCATCAACAGACACTTTCTCAAGAGAAACAAATCCACGGAACAGACTTCATCATCCACAACGTCTGACTCCATTTGTAGCAGGAAGTGGGTTTCGGATGAGTGTCTTCCTCGGGAAAGAACCCAAAGTTGTTCAGGCTCTTTCTTCTCTGGACAAAACCAATCCTGCCAGAATAAAGTAAGCTCCTCTGAGAACACCGGACAAACGGCCAAAGAGGAACCACAAGCTCAGCCATGTCGACCAGAAAGAAAACCTCTGCTGACAAACCGAGACTTGTCTTTTAAGAAGAGACTGGACCAGAGCTCTGCAGTTAAACTGAGATCACCAGCTTTGCTGCCTCTCAGCAAGGAAAATAAACAGGGATCCACAACAGACAAACTCGTTTGTGAGAAAGGCACTTTTGTGACTGAAAAAAGCTCATACCATGGAGGTAACAGTGGAATAGAAGCCATTAGCAAATCTTTGTCTCATTCGATTGGGCCCAGGATAAAAACAGCTCTGTCCAAAGTTTTCAGAAAACCACCTCCAGGTGTAAAGGGAAGACGAGTCCTGAAGCCACTCCGGAGAATAACAAGTAAATTCCCCTGGAGACAAAGAGGAGACAAGAGTCTGAACGATGCCAAAATGAGTCAAAGCAAAGCAGCCATTAAAACTGCTGTCTCGTGCGAGGAGCTTGATCAGAGGACTGTGTTTGAGACTGTCAGACAGAGGCGATGGCACAGCACTGAGGCTCTGATGAACAAGACAAGCAGATGGATTGACAGGGAGCAAGCCTTGTTTGGATGGGAAGAAGAGAAAGAAGACAGAGATGAAGGAACTTCAGATTGTGAAAGCTTTTTCTCTCTTGATTCTCTGTCCTCTGCCTATGCAGCAGCCCTAGCAAAGCAGTTCAGACACGAGGAAACAGCCCCGAGTGAAGCTGAGAGTGAAGACAGTGAAATGTCTAAAGATTCATTGACTATGGAGAACAGCAGGAAGTTCCCAACAGTGCAGAGATGTACACAAACTGTGGTGCCAAAGTACTCACTGGTGACAGACTCTGTACTCTCATCAATGCAAAGCAGCGCAACAGAGACCAGATTAGATTTAGACAGCTCTAAAAAACCTCTCGTAACCCCAACGGAGGTGCATTGGAGCCAACAACCCCTGTCACAGACAAGACAGATAGACACCACAAGGAAGTCTTCTTTTCATAGCTCATTAGCAGCAGATTCCAGAGACACTGTACATAAATTGACAGAGGACTTTGGCAATATGCAAACCACTTTGACCTGCAGCCCACGCTCTCTGAGCAGCTGCAGTGTGAGGGAGCCAGAAAATTTGCTGGCTCTTACTGATGCCTGGTCCTCCGCCGATGCAGCTGAGAGTCCCAGGATTGACAGAGATTCTCTGCCTTTCCGAAGAGAAATAATGTTCAGACCTGCAGAGAGCAGCGGCAGCAGTCCAAGTCCAATTAGTATGAATCTCTCAGACTCACACGGTGGATTTAGAAGCTATAGCTCTACATCCAACAGCACTGAGGGTGTAAATATTACAGTGCAGGAACACAACCTTGAGGCTTCAAGGGACTCTCAAGCAGAGGGTTTCCTGATGTCAGGTGACCGGAAGGATTTAAGATGCGTGGAACAATTAGCACGATCGAAAAAAATGATAAAAGCTGGTATTAAAACTCCAGGTCTGGGATCTGGACCCACTTCAGAGATTGTCCAAACCACACAGACAACTCCAGATTTATTTCTGGAGTCTGCAGTTGCATCTGATAGTGGAGCTGCTGACATCCCAATGCCATCTGCCATGGATATCTACACCTCAGGTTTTCCACCAGTTGTGCATTTTTCTACAAATCCCCCTAATAATGGTGACACACTGGATGAGAGGCCTGAATCTGCAAAAACTTTCAAATGTTCCATTAAAGAGGAAGCACTAGACATTGTTGCAGAAAAGTTGAGAGATGTGCAGCACTGTCATTTGAAGAATACCGAAGACGGCTCAGTTGCATGGGACGAAACCAAAAGCACCGAGCAGTCGATTGCACTAAAGCAGGAAGTTGTTAAACCAGCTTGTAAAAATTCCAGGAAGAGGAACAAAGACCAACGGGATCCTTTTATGGGTAGCCTGAAAATTCCAAAAAGGGGTGACAACAGGGAGTTGGTAACTTTCTCCTGTACAGCAGGTGACAGCCTGGAAGATATTTGGCCCGATGACAGTAACAACTCTAGGGAGTCTAAAGGAAGACTGTCAGCCATGGAGCCTGACAGCCGTGGATTTGATTCTGTTTGTATTGATGGCAGCAATAGACAAGATACAGTGCCTTCAGTTGTGTTGCCAGTTTCTGATGTCAAGAGCAGGGAACATGAACCAAGTGGTCCGATCATTGAGGGCTCTGAGTATTTACTTGAACATGGGAACAAGAGTTTAAAGAATAGTGACGCTGTTGGCAGTAATGAGGTAGCTGAAAAGGGAGCTGTAACACTGAAAGAAGTTTTTGATGGGACAGAAGGGGAGAAACGGCAATGTGATAACCACAGAAAACATCAGGAAAGTAGAAAAGAGATACGGATGTCAGATGCTATTTGTAGTGCAATTGATCTGAGGATCTCTGAAGTAGTGAAAGAGCATGTGAAATTGTCACTGGTTGAAAGAAATAATGCCAAGAAGAGCAACAGTAAAAGTCTGAGTGTCTTATCGTCATCTCCAAGCCATTGTAGCTTTAATGGTGGTGAAAAGCTGAAAAATGAAAAGAAAAATGATGTGCAAGAAAGAGCCAATGCATGTGGACTCCCTTCATTGGGGATAGAGCAGTCAGATCTGGCATCAGATATGTCAGATGATTTCACCTGTGAGAGCAGCTTACATGAAGCTGTGGAAGCAACAGAAAACATGGACAATGCTCTTAAAACGTCAGTCATCAGTTCTTGTCTTTTCCAAAATTCATCTACCCAAAAAAACAACATCCAATCAAATGCGAGCCTGAAGAAAGAATGCGAACATCCTGGCAGCTCTTCTTTACAAACATCCTATTCATCCACAGATCGAGATTCGTGTTCATCCAGAAAATGTGTCGGTTTTCAAGAAAACACAGTGGAGGAAAATACTCTCTCTAAACAAATGACGGATGTAGGCAAACACAAAGTAGCATCTCCTGGTAATCTGGGCATCAGTAGTAGATGCTTAAAAAAAGATAACCAGTCAATTCAAGACAGTTTTAATGCACCTGCTTTAAAATATAATATTGTCCCTCAAGTCTTAATTCAGAACCCAAGCCCAGATCTTCCCCAGAGACCCAGTGAAACTTCTTCTGCCACTACCTGTAGTTTCTTAGCAGATACCAGTGTGGAAGCCACATCCAGTGATGCCAAAAGGGAAAGGTTTTCATCCAAAAAAAGCTCACCAAAGATGGTTCAGCATTTCCAAAATAGTCCTGAAACATCTGCTGCCATTAAGTTACAAACTGATGAGGGATTACATCCGTTCAAGGCAGACCAGCGTGACTGCAGCCAGGTCACTCATACTCCTGTCCATGCCGACAGGATGAAAGTTAAACCTTCAGCTACAGCCCACGATCACCTCAGCTGTCAGGAAATGCATTCAGAGAACCTGGCTCAGACTTGTGTGGTCAATATGAATTACAAAGACAGTTTTTCACAATTAAGCTTTGATGCACGTCGCCAAATGGACGACGTGCATGTGATGAAACATGGCAGGCAGGCTTGGAGCTATGAGTTCATGCAGTGTGATCGAGTACACCTGGAAGAGTCAGAATCTAAAAGTACTTCTGCGTCTGTTGGAGAGCAAACAAATCAGCTGGAAAACAGCATTAAAAATCTGAGTTGTCTTTCTTCTGTTGTGGCCAAAGACACAAAGATTAGCACAGCTGGTGTGATGCCAGGTAATCCTGCTCCGATGTCTAAGAAAACCAAGAGTAAGAGGATCAGAAAATCCAACAGAAAAACTCTTCCCACTTCTTCCTCAGACTCTTCCCTTAAATCATCAGACGACGATGAGGGGGAGAACAAACCCACTCGCATGCTTCACAGCAGGCTGACATCTAAATGGGTTAAGCTTCACACTGAGAGCAACGGCAAACAAGAAATCAGACAAACTAAAGGAAACGATGCAGACATTTTCACTTTAGGGGCTGTGTGCAAATCTAAAACAAACGCGTCTAATGGGAAGTCTGGTAAGAGTCAGTTTAAACCCACAACGTATTCCAACGGAAGAATCTCTTCACCTCCTCAAGCAGCATCACAAAAGAGAAATGATGAGCAAATCAGCGTGTGTGCAAAGAGAAACGAAGCACCGCACACACCAAAATGTCAGGACTCCCCCATTCACTTTGCATCCAGTGACATCAACCCCTTTGTTCACCAGTGGCAATACGGTGACTCAAACCATCACTGCTTTAAGAACCCTGCATTTGGAAGCGCTGCTGACCTGACCTGTAAATCTCCGCTTTTAAACAGCTCTGAAAAACACATGACAAGGTGCTGCAGTGTTGACAATGGTTTGAATGGGCAGAGCTCTCCTTTTAACTCCCACCTGAGCACATATGCCACCAACAAAGGGCTCTCTAGTACACTCAGTAGTGTGGAGGATTATAAAGTCAAAACAAGCTCTCAGGTTACTCCCTGTCAACAAGCATCTGTGGACATTCACAGCCGCCTCGCTGGTCTGACAGTAAACAGCAGCTCCTCGGGTAATGATGTTCAAGGTGGTTTTGCAAACAACTCCAGTCAAGTGGATGAAATTATGTTTGTTTATTCATCTGAGCAAGAGTCTAAAGCAAGCAACACACAAGCAAGAAGGAGGACATGTGAACACAGTACGCAGACTGGATGTGGGTTTCAGCCAATCAGTAGTAAAATCAGCAACGTGCCAAAGAGGAAAGATCGTCACAGGAGGAGCAACACTGATTTTCCATCATCCCAGAAAAGCAAAGTGGACATGAAAGAATCTCCAACGTGGGCCAGTATGGAGAGCATGTCAGCCCACCTCTCTAAGCTGATCGACAGCACTGCAGACCTGCTGGGGGACGTCCAGGGAATGAGGGCAGGTGAAGTACGTAAATCCAGTCCAAGGAAGAGTATTAACTTGTCAAACGGTTGCATGTCCTGCTGTGAGGCCAGCGACTGCACAAAGAAAGACTGCTCTACTCAAACAGCCTCAGACGTGGGAATCCAGACTGAGGAGCTTTTAGCACGATCAGAGAGGGAAGTTGTGCCCAGAGAAAACGCTAAATCTCACGAAATCAATGTGATAGTCAAAGTGATTGGATCTGAGGTTGTCGGTGTCTCTGGAGACAACGATGCACACTGTGCGGTGAAAACTAAAACTTCCACAGACAAAAAGATGCAAAGCACATCTGACCTGAGCTTTAACGCATCTGCTGTCTCTCAGTCAGAGATTGACCTTCTCCAATCACCTTGTGCAAAGGCTGCAGTTGATTGCCAGAGGCGTGTGAGATCTGCCTCAGCTCGAGTCTCAAAGCACAGCACCCCAGAGGCGCGGAGCAACAGAAGTGTTGCAATATCTGAAATCATCCCCAGGTCGTCAAAAAAGTGCTATCAGGAAAATCAAGGCCCTTTAATAAACCAACCATCTGCTACCTACATAGACCGCGCATCATCCCCCATCCTGACTGTGGGAACGAGAGTACATAGCAGGCAGCGAGGAAAACAGTCAGTCTGTCCTCAAAAATACAAAGATCAGAAAACAAATCAGCCTTCTGGTGATGACCGCCTCACGTTGTCTGTTTCAGGTGGGAGTCAGAGTCCCACAAAGGATTGCGATGTTTCCTCAAAATCAGAAACTGCATCACTTGAGAGGGCGAGTGAAAGGAGCTGCTTAAGTCATAAAGAATCAGACAAGTACCCTTCAAGCCCTGAATCACCCATTATAAGCTACAAGGATGACAGTCATCACGCTAGCTCCATATGGCATCAGTGGACAACCTCAGTGGATGGTTTCATGTCGCAGAAGCACGTTTCACCCGTGCTGAAACTGAGCGATCCTCATCAGCAAGTTTCAACTTTAACAGTTGATTCTGGAGAGTTTTGCATCAATTCTTGCAATCGGTCTCCAAACAGTGACAAGAGTGACCAACTTAAAGAGGATGACATCATGTCACTGGTACCCAGTGAGTGCAACACAGAGGTCCTTATTAACATGGAACCTGCCAGCAGTTCATTTCCTTGTCAAGATAATCCGAGAGTCCCCGAGGACCTGCCCATGCACAACAAGTTCACCAACTGGTCAGGCGTCAATCAGCAATCCAAGTCTTTAAACAAACTGATGACCTTGCTCTGCAGAAACTCTGCGGATTGGGGTGAAACGGAGAATGTTGGTTTAAATGTGGAAGTGCCGAGTGATAAAAGAGCAGAAGAGATCATGAAGCTGCGACAGGAGAGGGAGCAGGTGATGGCGACCGTCAGCCTCAGTGCGAACTCAACTCCTTTGACTGTGGAGCTGACGGAGGCCAAGCTGCATTATGGGCTGGGAGAGACGGATGCCCTGTTGAAGATTTTGTCCCCAAGGTCCAAAGAAGAGCTGCAACCGCTTACCTCTGCTCCTACCAAACAGCAGCTGTATGATAGGTGAGGACAAAGCTGACCTAAATACATCTTGACATGAAATCCCCTTAAAAAATTAAACATGGCTGTTAGATTTAGTCTTATGACATACTTGTTGAGTCTGTTAAAAGTAGTTTAGAAGGTGTAATGTACTCAGCAGCCTATTCTTTCATCCCAGTGGTGTTATTGTATTTCATTTTTGTGATCCTCTCAGGCACCGTAGGAGTATTGAGGGGCTGAGGCTGGAGAGGGAGGAGCGGCTCCTGACATATCGGCGAGCTCGTAGTCTGAGTCCCAGCAAGCATCCTGGCTCCTCTCCTCAGGAGGCTGTTTCATCCTCTAAAGTGCCTGCTGCTATGGCCAGTCGGCGCAAGGAATATCTTCAACGGCTCCGCCAAGAGGTGATAGACAGCACCAGGTGAGACGCAGGGTTTGAATCGATCTAACTGAATCTAATTTTAATCGTATTAGTGCATATTTGGCATGTGATTTTTACTTTGACTATTTGCATTAATGGAGAATGTTATATGACATGTAAGACTGCTTATCTTTAATAATCCGTTCTAGGTTACCAGATACTCCAAGAGGAGAGGGACAGTATCCGTCTGACATAGAGCAGCTGCTGCGTGACTACAGTCGAGCCAGAGAGGAAGCCAGGACAGAGATCGCCAAGGCACGAGAACGATTGCGAGAGAGGACAGAGCTGGAGAAGAGGAGGCTTCAGCAACAGGTCCTGTCCCATGAAATTACGGTCAGTTTATGTGTATCATTGCAGGATCAGAACTAAAGTGGAACAAAATGTTGGTTTAGGCCTGTACAAATAAAGATCCACAAAGGTGGGTTCAGAGACGGATAATGAATCAATTCATCTTCAATGAATAATAATAATATTCATTAATAATAACAACAATATTAATAATAATATGTATCATGTATATAAATCACAACTTTCTGAGATTTAAATTTGTGGTTCTTTCTTTATACTTTGTCATGTTAATTGTCGTGTAATAATGGAGGGAAGCAGATTGTGAATATGTGATAACTGGATGAAAAGTTCGGGCTGTCTGAATACAGTAATCCTGACTCCACTTGTTCTAATTTCAGCAGGATGACCCAAAGCACCGGACACGAATCAGCAACAGCACTTTATGCACAGGATCCAGTCTAAGTCTGTCCTCTGGACCCACATCAGGTTATAACAGTGGAAATACTGTTCAACGACAACACAGCAACAAACCAGTGTTAACTGGACAGGTTGGTTTATTCATTCAGTGATCCAATGAAATTAAAATAACTTTGATTTAAGACTGGGGCTGTAAAATGATGGACTTTTTTCACACAAGAGGACTTAATGCTGGATGGTTTGTTTGTTTTTGTATGAATAACGTTATATTGTTGATGCTGTACTGTTCAGATCAAAGGGATCCAGGACGAAAGGCTAAAGACACGTCCTCCTGTATGTGGTCCTCAGAGTGTGACGACACAGCGAGCCTGGCTGTCGGCCCACGGTAACTGGAAGACTATAACACAAAAACTCGGTGTCATGTAAAAGTGCTGGGTATCTTTGTTTTCTGCTGTCGAATAATAATATACAGGTAATTCTTTTTTTATCAGGTGTCTGCCTTGAGCCAACTAACAGTGGGTTTGACCCACTGATGACTTCATCTCCATCATCTACAGTCTGCACACGTCAGCGCACTGCCTCCTTTGGCTCCTCCTCATCTTTATCGTCAAGTTATCAGGACATCACATCAAGTCTCCTCAGTCAAGCTTTGGCCGAGGTTGTGCAAACACAAAAGATTATCTCATTCTTTTACCCATTTATGTAATCATTTAAACATAAGCCTCAGAAATTGCAATTTTAGCCCAAAATGATTATTATTACCTTTTAAAAACCTTTAAAACATTTTTCAGTGTTTGTTTGTAATCTGCCCTGTGTGCTGATGTCTCACCGAGTTGCTCCTTCTCTCCAGGTCCGATTAGCTTCTCATGGGGAGTTGGGCAACCTGGTGGCGGGCAAAGCTGCAGCAGACTGGAGGTGAATTTAGTCATTTCAAGGATATTTTTGACTGCTTTAAAGTGACTCCCATCATCTACACTATGGACGTTTCCATATTTAAAACAGGCTTCACAAATGTGAATTCTACTTTAATTGATTAAATCTGCCTTTGTTTAGGTTCCAAGGAAAAGAGCGAGGAATTCAGGCATTCTACAAGCCTTCCTCCAGCCCATCTGTCCACGGTTTTCTAGGCGCTGGGGAGCTGGACAGATCTCTGGACAGTCTGTGGAATGTAATCTCTCAGATGTCTAAGAGCCACATGTATAATCAGTCGGTTCGTTCTGTGTGGACACGACCACTAGATGACAGCACTCAGCTGGGTGAGCCACTGTAACATTCCTGCCCAGTCGCATATCCTCATATAGACAAACCAGTAAGCTCTAGAGCATAACTTCACTGATCTTTGCAAAATTACTATGCATGATGTTTACATGAGATTGTAAATATCATGCCACTTTATGCCTAATTAACCTTAAACTAGATATCATTGTAGAAAATGTTTTATATGTATATATATATATAAAACAGCTTACATCATTAAAAATTCTATTTACACCTAAATGCATGACTTATAATTACTTAATAAGGTTATCTCTTATAAGTATTGTAGAAATAAATGAAATACTGAAGAATAATTGTTTAAATAAGGTTAATTTACATGACGCAATATTTTGCTTTGCAGCAATGTTTTTCTTTTAGCTGAAATTTAAAGAGGAAATATTTATATTTATTGTCTTCACAGCAAAGCCATTTATATTTTGCAAGGTTTTAATAGACCCGGCAAATTTATCTTGGTCGGATGTGCATCCTTTGACTAACTGTAGTACTGCATAGTGCAGTCCCATTTATCACTGCCAGTTTTAGTATTCTGCACAACCAAGTTCACTCTCACACCTGCATTTAATACACCACTGCCTCTTTCTTACTCTATCCTCTGTATTTAGCTTAAAGTCTGCTTCAGTCCTAAGTTTAATTTGGCAACTTACTTGATTAGTTCAAATATAATCACATCATATAGTGAACATTTGGCTTTTTTTCTCGTCTTTGTTTTTACATTTTGAGCTTTGATGATTTGATTCTTCCTTGTGTTTCTGTTTAGTTTACATCCTGACGAATCCGTCCGCCTGTCACCTCAGCCAGCCGCGGGACTTCTGCTGCATCAGCACCGAGTCTAAACAGGTAAGCACAGCAGCACGATCAAGCAGCCGGCCTGACGATCACAGCTGGCCTCCCTTGTGTTAAGGCAGAGGGAGCTTTTGCAGTGCTTGCATGCTTCAGTTTAAGGAGGAAAATTCCATTTACTTGTGTCAGAGCGGCATACAAACAGCAACCGAACGGCACGCTACACCGTCCACAATGAATAGGACATGCCATTTAGACACAAGTCATGCTCACGGAACACCTGGCGTAAACAACACTGACCCAGAGGCAGTGAGTGTGGCGTAAACTGTGTCAGCTGTTGGTTATCAATATCAATGTAGAGTTGCCTCTTGGCTGATCAAAAGGCCGCACCGCTTCTTTTATTGATGGTTTTTCTGTTTTGTTGTGTTTTTTTTCCCCTCTCTGCCTCAGGGTGGTCTGTACGTGCTGGCAATGCAGTCTGTGTTTGAGGAGTCTCTGCCTCGGCCCAGTGTAGATGCCATAAGGGGGGAGATGATGCCCAGTTGCTGGATCCTGCAGCCAGTTAGACGCAAAGGTCAGGAAGTTACCAGAGTCTTCTACCTGCTGCAGGTGAGATCTACTTGCTGTAAACTGCTGTAGAAATATAAATGTCACTGAAACAAAACAAACAGCAAGTTCACTCTTTCTTTTTCTACTTTAAGGTTCTTTTAATCGTTTATAGATGTCTTTATGATCTTTGTATTCTTAATTATCTGACCTGCTTTTAAATTATGAGCCCTCGTGAACTCTCAGGTGCTCTGGTATCGGCCTTTTAGTTCTTCCAAAAGTAAAGATGAAAACTTTCAGCGAGGCCTCTTTCCAACCGTACGATCCTCATATTTGGAGCCGTCTGCCAGAGAACCTCAGGATGCACAGACCTACTATTTTAGCTTACCTTTTAACTGGATTCTGTTTGCTCCTTTTCTAACTCATGTTTTATTTTTGTTATTTTATACTATTTTGTTATTTCGCACATCTTATGCAGGTTTTTATGTGCATTTTTATTTATCATTGCTTCTCTTATTTGTTCTTATTGTTCTTGTAGTTATTTAAACTTTGTTTGAACTTTTTTAACTCAAGTTTTTTCCTCATGGGAAAGCTTTGCTCTGGGTGCTTTGCCTGCTCGGTCTGGGGGCTGTTGCAGTGGTGATTTCCCTTCTCTGGATGGCTGCTCCACTGCAGCCCTAAGACTGTGGTGTGGACTCTGGCCTACCCTGATCTGGGTGGTTGTAGAGGCAGCCTCTGTGGAGATGAGCAGGCTGCTCCTGGGGTGATCAGATCCCCAAGACATTGTTTCTTCACTGCAGCATCCAGCCAGATATTTTTTACTTTGAATATTTTTATATTAAGTAACAGAAATTAAGGATCATGTTTATCTAGATTTTTTTTTTTGGGGGGGGGAGAACTGCTTTGTTTGCACATGCGTTGATGACTGTGTGAGACAGACAATAATGAGTGTATATAAAATGCTTTTGCTTTGCTATGTGAAAGTTTGTTTTACTTAAATATAAATAAATTATTCTCATCAAGTAAAGCACTTTGTGTTGCCTTTGGCAGGAAAAGTGCTAAAAATAAAGTTTGATTAGGAATAAATGATTTCTATTAAGAAACGAATGTTAAAAAAACAAATCAGGAGAAATTGCAGGAGTGTACACGATGTGATGTGATGACATGACAGACTTCGCTGATCTATGGCAGGATGACTTCACTGCTCACTATTGGCAGACCTCTAACTATTAGAGAAATTGGTTTCACTGAGCAGAGGCTCTTGAATTATCCTTCCAACTCTTCCTCTGAAGAGGAAGTTCATAGTTGTAGCAGATGATCCAGACACAGCACACACTAGAATTCTGCTGAAAACATCTTTTTAATTCATATTTGCATTTTTATACTTGAACCAAATCTAAACACGGTCATCTGTCTTCTGTTCAGCTGGACCTTGGAACGCCATCATTTCCTCACCGACTCTTAAACACTGTTGCCAGGAGACAAGCAGCTGTCATCGCAGACCTGGATGTTTTTCTGGCTTCGTAAATCCGCAGGTTAAATGAAGGCGCAGTAAGCACTTGGATTTTCTCCTAATTGGAGTTAAGTCTTTTTGAATTTGCACCAAAATTTTATTTACTTGACTTTTTTTTATCATAAGGGAACTGTTACCTTTGTGTGAAGGATTTTTTTAATTATAAAATATTCAAATATTTATAGTTGTATGTGAACACTTGTAGCAATGTTTTACCAAAGATTCGAAGAGTTTTAGCTGTAGATTTTGCAAACTGCATTTAGATTTAAACTACTTTTAGCGATCAAAGCTATGTGTCGTTTCAGTCAAAATTACACTAATTTGATGTACATTAGTTCTTGCAATGCTTTTATTTCCCCTGTTTTTGTATGTTTTAAACGCACACTCACACATTCCAGCGCTTCCACTTATGCATGCATTGTAAATAACAAACAAGGTAAATATTTACTATTTTTCAGTCGTTTCCTACTACTCGTTGACCTCAGTTTATTTAAAAAATAAATTTAAAATGTTCTGCAGGGGTTTTCCAGCAAAAATGAGAAAATGTATGTAAGCTTTATATTAGATATTAGTCATTTATTTAAAATTCCCACACACCACCTGGAGGAATCCTCTCATGAGCTGTGTTTATCTGTGAGGAGTATAGATGTCAACCAGTTCTTTGTCTGCGGGAAGTATATTTTTCTAAAAAGTTAAGAAGTAAAACTGTGAGGTGAAACACTTGAAACCTTCTAGCAAGTTAAATGATGAGTAGGCAGATCAGCTTTGAACCAAAAGCTGAAGGTTCTTGCCTCTTAGTCAACTTTGTAGCCTTAAGTGTCCTAATAGTTTGGATGAAACCCAGCAGCTCCAGTGATCTCGCTCTCAGATTTAATGGTCCAGCATGAGCTTAGTTTAATTTGGGTTATATTTTCCATTCAGTCTTCAGGCCTTATATTTATTTCCATTCATCTTGCCTCGTGTTTAACATACTGTCGAATGTTTTCCACTGTTGTGATTGTGATTTATAAGCAAAGCACTGCGCTGCTTGCACAGCTGCTTGCACAGAACTTTTTTATGCATTTGTTACAGACTAAAAAGTTTTTGTTTGTACAGTTTTTAAGCTATGCAGAAGCTGATCAAAGACAGCAGCGCTCTCAGTAAAAGCTGGCTCACCTGTATCCACACATGAAGCCATATTATTTACACTAGTGGGATGTTCAGGAACGTCTCTCTGCTCTGCAGCTGCAGCGCTGAGGTTGTAACTCAACAGACCCAGAAGAACCAAAGAAGTGAAGAAAAGAAGAGCAGCGACAACTTTTTGTACTGATTTATTTTTTATGTATATCTCTATATTTTTAAGTGTGTATTTCTTACTCTAAAAGTGTCTTATTTATATTTGAGCAGTGTGTTGTACATGTATGTTATAAGAATGTCCTGTTGCTGATTAGCTGTTATTGGCTTTTATGTGGACAGTTTTTATGAAAATAAATATTTGTATGTAAAACTTTCTAGTTTTTTTTTTTTTTTTTTTAATTGAAATCTTAAAAATCCCTTCAAACCTTACTGTCATAAACTGCAGCTTATAGCCCCCAAAGTAAAGGAAATTTGTACAAATCCCCCCAATTAGCGATGTTTTTGGTCAACTTTATGAGAAGGTGTAACTTGTGACGATTACACTTCAGTGGAATGAGCAACACAGTTAAAATGTGGGCATTGCACCCAAAAATGTGCCAAAACCCCGTTGCAATATTCTTCTGTTAATATTTACTCTTGTTCTAAGATTCATTCGCTGCCAGGGGTCACAGATGGGTGACTATCACTTGGATGATACCTAAATGATAGACAGATGCATTAGAATGTGATTCTGGATCAGTGGTGATTCCATGTACACCCCCGCCCCTCTAACAGAACTCGTTAGGGACAAGTTCAAGTGCTGTGAGTTCAGGCCTGAGCGCAGACAATTTTTGGATCGTCTTGGCTGTGCTATGCACATCAGAATGAGCAATGCGAACATGCTGCTGGAAGGATGGGATGCCATCTCCCCGCACAACGTGACCAGCCTCGTGACCAGCATGAGGAAGAGGTGACAGCCGTTGTGGCTGTGGACGAATCTTCTAAACGCTAAAATATATGAAATGTATAAAATGTGTTTTTTCCTTATAACTTGGAGAATTCAATCATCCAATTCACCAAGTAACTCAAAACAAGAGTGTTATTACAGGGAATGTTGTTCATTTCACAGATCCATGATCCTTACAAGTTATATCTCTTTATAAAAGTGACCAATCAGGATTTCAAACTGTGTACCGTATATAATACAACACATATTGGTTTTATTAAAGGAAAGAAATTAGTGATTAAAAACAAACTTCCTTCCTTTTCGGGCAAGTTTAATTGTGATATTTATGTGCTTTATGATTGCTTGGTAAAGTTTAATTTTGGACTTATCAAGCTGGAAGCAGAGAACCAAAACAAAAAAGTATTTTGTTTAATGTGGCAAAAAGCTTAAATATTTCTGACTACAAAGCAGCGTTGAACAAAATACTGAGGTATTGGCACAGAGTTTATGTTATGCTCATGTTATTTGGAATGATTATGCTTTGCATGACTACTGTTAATAACTTAATATATCTATTCTGGGAACATTACACAACACAGAACTCTGCATGATGAGAAATATTTTATACAAGTTGCTCCACTTAAAATTTTCTCTTTAATCTGAACAATTTCTCATCCAAAGAAGACAAAAAAAAAAAAAAAGTTTTTCAGGAGTGTTGTTCCACCATCACATCATCTGACAGGTGTTTTTTTTCCTGCATGTCCAGGCTTCTCTGTCCCGCATGCGGAATGCAGAGGCAGCGGTGGAGGTGACATTTCTGTGGGGGTCTGGGAGGGTGTGTGGGTGATGTATGGGCGCGATTAGAGCCCTGGTGGGGCGGGGTAAAATGTGTGTGTGTTTAGGGTGGGGGGGTCTGGAGATCAGAAGTGCCTCTGCCATTTAGAGTCACCAGCTCTTGTCAGGAATGTCCGTCCCCTGCGCGCACAGATCATGTACTGGATGCGCCAACTTTATTTTTAACCCGCCTGGGTGGGTCACTCTCTGGCTTTCGGGAATGACCGTGGAGCGCGCGGCGCCTTCAGCCCCTTTCCCTCATTCCCTGTGCAGGACCGAGCCCTCCTCTTCCTCGCGCTGTGGAGACCCACGTTCACTCTGACCAGGACCCCCGCCGCTTTAAATGGGATTATAATTGGTTAACTTGCAGGGAAAAGGCTCAACACAACCGCTTTGGAAAAGGATAACATCATAAAACAAGTAAGTATCGACTGTAGTAAATGTTAAATGAAACAATTTAATAACTAGTTTAAGTTTAAGGTCACCTAATACTGCTCCTGCCATGCTTACAAGTGTTTTACCTTCCTAGCAGATTTGGTTACAAGTTTTCCCTGATCCACCTGTTGGTTCGGGTTGCCATGTTTAATCACGACGCATAGTTTTTGGAAAGATTTCATCTTAAATTCCTCTTGAAATCCATCAGCTTTTTTTCCCCCCCTAATAACGTGATACATCTTATTTATTTATTTTGCTGAAAGTTTCTTATCTTGAAGTGTGACAAGGCCGCTGTGAAGGGCGGCGATAACAATTGCGCACAAGTAATACACCGCGCGTAATATTACGCATAGAAACGTGCCCTTGCCCAGAGTGTATGATGTTAATCCACCAAAGAAGTTTTAAGATGGTTTATCAAGTTTAAAATTAAAATAATGACGCATTCTTGAACTCAACACCATTAGATGTAAACATTATTTAAAAGTATAAAACTGGCAACATGAATTTGACCCACAGAAAAAAAAGGTTATTAGTAATTTAAATGGAATTTGACTGTAGTTTTAATAATTTAATCAAGCAAGAGATACTTTTCTATACATTTTAGGGGAAGTCAGCTCTGAAAGCAAGTGGAGTAGAAGCAGCCCACATGGTCACATGACACTGAAATACCCTCCACCAATGTTTACCTAAGCTAAAGTACTTTCCTCTCTTTCACATTTTCTATTTTCTCCTCTGAATAAATCGCTTAAAAAAAATCAATTGTCGCATCATCTTTCTTCTGCTTTTGGAAGAGAAAGAAAGTAAAAATGCTGCCTGCACTAAAGAAGCCTTCCCTCTTTATTCCCCTTAAAAGGGCAAGTGTGAGTGTGTTGCTCTGTCTGGATGAGAAGGGCCTTTTGTGTAAACACACTCCAGGAACAGTTTATTATTGATTCCTTATATTCACTTGCAAACTCCCTCTCTCTGTTGTCACCGTCAAAACAACACTCACCAAAACAAAGCAGCTTTTTTTTCATATGTGTTTATAATCAATGTCCTGTATAGATTTATTCTGAAAAAAACCTTTGTTTACACTCTATTAGCTGTTTTCCTCATATATTATATAGATATTTATGACTAATTGTCAGTCCTTGTTGGTTTTATGACTAACCACTCACTGCAAACTAATAATCCCTGTTCACTCAACTACAGGCCCAACTACAGGCCTTCCTCTCCTTAGCCCAGCTGTTTCTCTGACTCTGCAACTCAAACTCCAAACTCTCGGCTACACCCATCTGTCATTTCATCATCTCCTGACCGTGCTTCTCAGAAAAATGGGGTTTCTCCACACCATCTAATGTGCCATGCAAGCATCAGCGCACACATGGAAACGTCCTCTTCAAAGATACAACTCGACTCAGGTGCTGCTTCTGATGCTTGCGCCTGAAAATATTTGATTTGCAACAGAAAGAGATGTAGGCAAGTGCCAGAAAGGCTGCGATGCCGCCAACCTTAAAACATTATTCAAACCATTTATTGATTATTTTCAGGTTCTTCATGGTCGAGGATCCACATTAATCTATATTCATGTAAATTCTTTACAAAAATATTAAAGAGACTCTGGGGACAAGCAGCTCCTGGATATCTGTAAAATTTTCATCTTAAGATGTTACTCCTTTTGAGAAATTACCCAGAACCTCTTACTCATCATCCAGCAATGTGCAGCTACATTGTGTTCTTACTGACTCGTGCTCTGGAGTCTTTATCTACTGCAGGTGACAAAGCTTTGTAAACGCTACAAGCAGAGGCCAATCACAGCTTCAGAATTTGTCCCTCACCGAGCTGCTCCACTATGTTGTCTTTGCCATCTTAAACACACGCAAATGAAAGGGAAAATGGTTGATCTATTGAGTGGGTGATTGTCCGAAAAAATGATCATTTATCAACTCATTGACGTTTAAACGTGTGATGAAAACAACCATTTGCTGTAGCTGCAGAATAATGACTCATAATGACCTTATAATGAGGTCATTATGGGGTCATTATGAGTGATAACTGAGCCTTGTAATGACTCATTCATCATTATGATATCCATTTCTGAGGAGGATGGGCACAATACTGTCAGATGCTGTTGTTTTCACTCATCAACTTATGTAGGACTTTTTTTTTAAAAAAAATTATGTTAAATGACATTCAAAATTAAAGGGACTTCAAGCTTTGTTGGCATGCTGGTATGCACAGCTTCTACCTCAAGGACTCCACCAGCGCCTCCTCTCTGCTGACAGAAACACTTGCTGTGGCGGGCATGAACTCATGGCCTTGTCTGTTTCTGGACCAGCTATAAGCACCTCATCTCTATGCACCTTTGAATGGAACCATGTGCAGTTATCACTGTGGACTCATCTCAGCTCCCAGACTTAATTTGCAGCAGTTAGTGTTTGCCAGCTAGCAAGTCAGTCTTCAGACAAGATTAGAGCCTTATACTTTTGTATACATCTGGCAGTTTGTGGATATGAGTTTGTGTGATGTATAAAGTGGGTTTGTAGCTGTAGTTCTGGCCAGGTTGTGTGTGGGATGATAAGGGGATCCCCTGGCAGTGGGTGGAGCGTCCTTGTGCTGATAACAGCTCTCTGCAGAGGACTGATACTGAGCAGGAGGAGGGGGGAGACCTGTAGGATGGCATCATTGTACATCACTGAGGGCCTCTTCTCTGAATACACAGAACAAACATCCACTCTGGGTTTACTGTGAAGTCAACAAGGGAAGAAAATAGCTGTACATGTAGCTGCTCCTTTCACACACTTTTTTAGGTCTTACCCTTGAGTTTTTTTTTTTTTCTCTGTGGGTGTTTTAGTTGAGCTACTCTTTTTACCACATTTATAGAAAACTCAGTTGAAGTAAATTAAGAAGTAGGGGTCGGAAAATCGAATCGGAAAATCAGGAGTTTTTGCATCACAATTTTAAAATAGTTTTTTTTTTTTGTTTGTTAAAAGAAAAATCTATTTTTTTTCCAAATAAATAAAAATTTTCCATTTTAAAATTTTTGTCATTTTTTTACAGTTTTTATTGATCTTTTCACTTGCCATCTTGGGCATTATAGCAGCAGAATGATGGTCTGGCTACGGTGCTGTTTTTTTTCCTGAGTGAAATCAAGAAAAATGACGAGCAAAAAAAAGTTTTATCCAAATTTTTTTTTTTATCTACAAAAATCAGCAAAACAGAAGAATTGTGCGAATTGCAATTTAAATTGAATCGGCATCCAAAAAAATCAAATCGAATCGACTGACAAAAGCATATCGTCACAGCCCTATTAATAAGTATACATCTGCCAAATTATGATTTTTAAAAAGCACAGCGCCTGCTACAGTTCACAGGCATCAATATAGTTTAATGAATAGATTCTGCAGGGTTTCTATTCATCACTGATAATAATTAAATAATATGCATCAAAAGGACACTTTAAATGGTTTTTGTGCATAAATACTGCCCAACCTTTAACTAAATAAACTTTCACATGCTTTAAATGAATTTGTAAAGTAATAAATAAATTACTACGCTACTTTCCTAGAACAGCACATAAGTCCTGCATGGATGCTTCCCATCACTCTGAGATATCATTGAGTAGAAGATGCTTATATATAATATATGCTCTTCATGTCATCTTTTCTTTTTGTAATGTCTTAGAGAGTACAGGCCCCTCAGCATCAATAACCAGGGCGAAGCAGCGCTGCCATGTGTCTCTACCGGTATACTTCATGTATTAATACATTAACACAAGTTAGACTCCCCTCCTCACTTCGCCTCTCATGCTTCTCGTGACGGATTCCCTCTCACGGAAACGCACACACGTCCACATTTCAAACTATGTGAGCAGCATCATTCAAACGAAGGCGGTTTCACCAAGTTCTGCTGCTATGAGAGGTTGCCCCCCCCCCCCCGCCTTCACAATGTGACATGATAAGAGAGCTATGCTGCACATAGATAGAGCTATCTGAGTGGCTGCCCATCAACCCGCCATTCCACGTGAAGAATACACACATTGGACTGTCACAGAAGAGCCAAGTGGCAAACAAAATGGAGAATATGAGTTGCGGGGGGGGGGGGGGGGGGTGTCACAGGAGCAAGGAAGGCTTGCTTGAAGGTGGCTTTACATGCGATTTCTGTGTAAAAAAAAATATTGCTGAATCACAGCTGAAATTGTATAAAGTTGCCCAAATTTCCATTGATTTAATTAGTGTGCCGGGTATAGATGCAGCTTCATCCTGATGGAGATGATGAGCTGAAATCTAAAACTGCAGGGAGGTCGTGCCTCACAGAGGAGGGCTGCATTTATCACTTATTTTCACCATGATCAGCTTACAGGGTATTTTTTTGATTAGATCAGCCAAGATTAGAGGAGACTGAAAATGAAAACTGTTATAGTGTCCTAAAAATAATGATGATGTTATCTGGAGTTTTGTTGTTTCTGCGCAATGACCCAAGAAAGAAAAAAGAAAATAAAAAAAAGCTGCATTCTTAGGTACTTTTCTTTTTAAGAAACATGACTACCACTATGTCACTATTTTCTTTTTTAAAAAAAAACAACAAAAAACAAACAATAAAATGTAATGATCCATTGATCTCCTTTCTGTTATAGAAAATCCTCAATATTTTGTGTCCATCCTGCCATTCTGTGCCGTCCATTTTCCCTCCTTCTTCACCTGAGGACGCCGCCTGCCGTCCCCCCACCCGCCTACCACGCTGGCTACCGCCATGACGTCCACCACAGATTTTGACAATGTGGAGATCACGCAGCAATACAGCCACATCAACACCCGCTTCGACCTCTCTGATGAGGAACTGGACAATGACAACAGCTCTGCCAGGCTGTTCGAGCGCTCGCGCATCAAGGCCCTCGCAGGTGAGTGCCTGCATAGTAAACAGGCTGCGTCCTCTGTGGCGGATTCTTGAGATGACAGCCTTTTTAAGAGTGTGGGAAGGGCAGAGAGGATGAGCTATAAAGGGAGAGTGTCTGTGTAACTTTGGCTTGATTAGAAGAACACTAACCTTCGCTCATAAAGATGACCGAATCAAACCACGTGTGATGTTGGATTTTGCTACAAACCTCACCGTGAGAGATCTGCAGGAGGCTGTTGTGCATGTGTGTTTGTGTGTGGATGTTTCTCATGGCATACCCCCCCCCCCCCCCCCCCCCCCCCCCGTCCCTTTCTAGCAGCTGAGCCTTTAAACTGCTCTACACCCTCTGCAAGTAACTGGGATCACTTGCACATTCCCAGAATGTCCAGAGTCTGACCGATCTGGACAGCTGCCCTGCCTGTCTGCCTCCCAAAGCATGAATCTCTGGTATTTCTGGCTAAGCTGGTAAGCTGCAGCCCACCTGTGTACTGCGGTGCTTGGGGTTTGAAAATAGCCATGTTTCTACAGCGGCAGGACGTGTAACAGAAAAGGGGAGATTGTGGGTGGGTCATCCTATTTTCATGCTTGCAAAGCTGCAGATACGAGAGGTCAAACATGAAGAGGGTAAAACACGAAGGCAACTCTGTGGTGACGGGAATTGAGGTCAAGGTTTGGTAGTATTTAAAGTGTTGCAATGCTAATGCTGACATGTAAAAAAAAAGAGCTTTTACATTTTCAGATTCTCCAGGAGACTTCTACATTTAACAGTGGTTGTTCAAACACAAGTGGACCTGACCAAAATATTTATATCTGGTATATTTCTGTGTCCACTTCCGTCCCACAAAATTTTTCCACAAATATAGTTATTGAATTTTGTATTTAGAGAGAAGAGAAAAAAAAAGAAAACATCAAAACACAACAAAAATACAGATAAAACAAAATGTAAAATTAAACCCCCGAACTCAGCATTCAGTCAGTTTGCAAAAAGTTCATTTCTACAGATCAAAGTTTTTCACAAGGCGTAAAAAGGGAAGCCAAATGTCCTTGAAGTCCTCCTGTTTGGTTTTGGCCACATATGTCAGTTTCTGGCCAAGTTACTGGACATCAGGTTGATCCACTGGTTCACTCCAGGTCTCTCAGTGTCCTTCCATTTCAAAGCAATGACTAATTCTGCTTGTAACAAGCAACAATTTACAAGTTTCCTTTTGTTTGCAGTACGTTTAAAACCATTGGGGAAAATATGCAAAATACACAATTTACTATCAATAGGCATTCTACATTCAATAAGGTCTGAAATTATTGTAATGATTTCCTTCCAAAAGATATTAATTTTTTCACACAGCCACATACAGTGATATAGTGTTCCCTTTTCTTTACCACACTTGACACAATCATCAGGAATATTGGGGTTAAAATGGTGAAGTTTTACCGGTGTGATGTAAGTTCTGAATGTCCATTTATACTGCAATAATTGGAATCTTGTATTAATGGTTTGTTTTTGTGCACTTCCGTCCCAGTTTTGCTCCCATAGTTGCATCTAAAAGTAAAAATCCATCTACTAATTGCTTTATTTATTTATTTTTTTGCTTCCCTTTGGAGCTGGGTAGTTTGCTTTGGTTGAGTAAATTAGAGATGTTTTGTTGAAAGTCAGTAATGAAGCTGCTGAAGTGTACTAGAAGTGTGCTAAAGTATTAGTGACATGTAAATCCAAAACAACAGACTAAAAGATGCTAAACTGCTCCATAAAGTGATGGAGTTGACACTTTTCCCTTCCATGCAAAAGTTTTTCCTGTTGTTGGAATAAAAATAAAGAAACTAAAATAAACTAAATCTCAGTTCTGGTGCTGACACCAACAACAACTATACAAGATATGTTGAGTAGTTGTTCTGTTGATGTAGTCATGTGACTAGAAATGACATTGTCTTTGAATCAACCATGAACTCCAAAGTATTATAGAGTTAAATGTGATCTGTCTGACAGCAGAAATGGGTCATATCTAGTACAGCTTTAAATCTACAACAGAACAACTGAAAAAGAACATAATTAGAAGTATTGGGATGATGTTATAAAACCAAACCTTAGTGAAACAATGAAGCATGACCTTAATAAAGCTGTGCATGACCAAATTCTTGCAAATTTCAATGAACTAAATTCATCCTGTAAAGAAGAGTTCCAACACAAAATACAAGCCTGATAAGAGAAACTATTACTTTATGGATCTATAATCTATTGAATCAGAGGGAGTACATAGTTTTTTAACACACACCTATCTCCATGTTGGTGTACCTTTTATTTCACATGCCGATAAAGGGCCTCAGTGGTGGGGATTTAACCGCATGCATCCTCTCTGCATGTCTTGTATTTGTTTGCATTATGTCCTGTGAACCTGTTTGGCAGAGGTTAAAGATCTGAAGCAGCATGGAGAGTCTTAACATATGGTGCAAACTGCTTATGGAGCGTTTCATTTGCAGGCAGAACACTGCTTCATTGGTGCTTTACCATGAACAGGCTTACTTTAAGTTGAGGAAAGTCCTGCAGTTTTGGACACACAAGTAAACAAAGCAGCTTTTGTCACAGCTGGAGTTTGTTTTGTTTTTTTTGTTTTTTTTTAAGAATCAAACAAATAATCCATGCGCATGTTAGTTTGTAAAGAGCTGTTCTCGATTCAACTCCACCTGAAAATCCCCAAGACAACTGAGGCTGGTATGCATCACATGTTAATATAAGAACCAGTCTTCAGTACCTGATATTACGATGTTAGACTGGGTGATCTGGATTGTTTTCCTCTTATCCAGAGCACTGATCAGAACCACTTTCATTACTTTTCGCTGTCTTTTTCTGTCTCTTTAAGTAATGAAGGTTTCTGTGTGACTGCTGGTTGGTGGTATTGTGTTAGAGTGCTGCTGCACTGATGTTTCTGAAATTCAATCAGTGTTTCCTGTCAGGGAGTGAGAGGAAAGGAGGCTTTAGGTGGGGGGTGGGGGGGGGGGGGGGGCGGCATCAGAGAGGCACTGCTGATTTACTTGCTTGTGAACTCAGAAATATGCTCCCAGCATACCTTCAAAGTGCATTCAGAATATATTGAACATCCAGTAATTTACACGGAGTCCTGCATAAGTCTGAAAGCGGACGCATTCCTTTCGGATAAACGCCGTTGTTTCATGTGGGATGGTTGGCATGGAAGATCACAGCGGTGCTAGTTGTGCACTTTGTGTGCAGTGATGTCATGACTGTGTGGGAGTGCTGGGTAGTGGGAGGGAGTTGTGGGAACACGTGTATTTATTGAAACATATTGTATGCATGGATGGGGCTCAAAAAACCACTCTAAACTGTAGCGAAAGGCTGCCTGAGTCTGCGTGCCGCCTGAGAGTGGAGGCAGAGCATCCTCACGGTAACGGTGAGGAGAGAGCGAGAAAGAAAGAGGAGGAGGAAGGAGGGAGGGAACAGGAGCGAATGCGAGAGGGATCTGGAAAGGAGGACAGAGAGCCAAGAGACAGGGAAAGAAGAGGAGTATTAAGCTCCTCTGCTGGCTCCAGGGGTGGTTTGTTGTTGTCATTGTTGTTAGAAGGGGGTCGACATGAGCAGCCCGTGTCTGCTGCGTGCTGCCCCCATGAGCCAGCCCCGGCTCAGAGAGGTCAAGATCAGCCTGAAGGCCAGCAGCAGGGAGACTGGAGCCATTCGGAGCAGCAGTGGAGGGGCCAAGGAGGCTGCCAGCCGGCCTTACACTCCAGCAGAGAAGGATGCACAAGCGAGGGTCGGCGTGAGCAGCAGTAGCCGGAGCCGGAGCACCCCACCGGTCCACCGGGCCCAAAGACTGGAGGGCAAGAAAACGGCGAAGGGAAGCGGCAGGCAGCAGCAACCCCAACACCATCCAGAGAGGAATGGAACTGTCCTGCACATCCCACTCGCCACACCGTCCGCTGGGGTCTCCCCCTTCTCCTCATCATCTTCCTCATCCTCCACCTGCACCCCCAGACGTCCCCGGCCCTCTCACCCCCATCCTCCTCTGGCACCCCTCCTCTCCTCCTCCTCCTCTTCTTCCTCGGCCAGAAGCATGAAGCGAGCTCGCTGGTTGAGTTACAGCACCTCAAACATCTGTTTTAACTCCATCCTGGATGGACGCTTCAGGCAGTTGCAAGGTACACGCTCCTGACTGTGTGTGTGTGTGTGTGAGAGAGTATGTCCATCTTCCCTTACCCCCCAGATGACAGTGATATGACTTGTCTGATCCTGCCCCTCCCTTCCCCATCATGTGTTTGGGTGTGATGGCAGGGAGGCTGTTCTGTGATGTGGGTAAGTGGGAACTTAGTTTGTCATCCTGTTACGAAAAACTTGGAAAAAAAAACAAAAAAGCAGCAACAAACACGTGCAAACATCCGTTGTTTTGGTCTTTTTATTGAACATATTTGAAGCTGATTTTATTCTGAGGATGCTTTGTCTCTGCCCCAATTGTTCACAGGATTGGCCTTTAATAATTCATTTAGAAACTCTAAAAGAGGTTGTGATGTTTTTCCTCTCATTCCAACCATTCCTCGCTATCTGGTGTTGCACATTTAAAGATAATAAACAGTCGTCATTCAAGCCAGTTGCCAATCCACCATGTGGCCCTTACACTTCCCAAATTGTTCCAGAAGAACAAAGCATTAATTTGTTTGCCTCCTTTTTTTTTTTTTTTTTCCCCCGAAACGATTACATTGGCTTTGTGAAATATAATCAATTTCTCAGTGGTTTAACGTCTTCCCTGCTTGTTATTAAGGTTTTAAGAAAGAGGTTTGCCGTCACGGTGGATTTTTTGTGAGCTTGCACTATGCTTTTCAACTCCCTGATGACAGCGGTGCATTAGTGAAAGGAAGAAAATGGAGGAGACGATGCAGGAACAGAGAGGGAAATGTTGTTTTTTCCTTCTGCCTCTGCTACATTTCACCTATCGACTGATTCTGAAGGCTGCAGAGGCAACTGATACGTGAAGCGTCTGACTTCTGAAGCAAATTAGAGATCTTTTATGGAGTGTGCAAAGTGTAAAGTATTTATCCAGCAACTGCCTGTCAGGAAGTCTTACTTGTGTTGTAGTTATCAAAGAGAGTGATGTTGGTCAGAACAAATATGACAGAAAAACATCTAATAAAACTAAAAAAAGATGCAGATACTTTTTATTTTTTGATATGTTTATTGATTTTAACCATTCACCCGTTGTGAGAAGCCGCTCAGTGCTTGTTCTGCTCAGGATAAAGTTTTAGATTTTGCTTTCGCTTGCTTCTTTTGCATCTCCACTTAATTCTCTTAATGCGCTGCCTGGCATAAATAAACCTCGGAGACATCAAATGCACATTAATCTGACGTTCAGCAGCCTCAGAGTGACAGTTCATCTATCGAAGGATCAGACGGTTAATCTCTGAGAACGAGTCTGGAGGAAGCTTGTAAACAAAACCAGCGTCTTGCTCTGCGTGAGCAGTCATGGTGTCATGGCTGCAGGACAGGTCGCACTGGCAGTGCCACCAGTCAGGCTTGTAGTTGGGCACTCTGGGACTGATGGGGCCACATCCAGTAAGAGCTGACTGTGGGGAAAAAAAACAGACTCGGCTGTATACAGGGAAAATCCATCAGCATGAATAACTCATGGGGCTTTCACTGGAGTCAAAGAGTGGATGGGAGATCACAAAGTAAAAACATGTGAAACAAAGGAATGTTTAGTAAGGCTTGTCGGATTTACAGGATGGGAACACTGGGAAGTTGTAGTGGGCTCAGGCTCGGAGCGAGACCACAGGAGTCTGGTCAGTGACTTAACTTCTAAGGTGTGATAAAAATAAGCTGGATATGCAGCGTGGATGTTGTTCTTACACAAAGTGATTAATTAATGATGAACATGACAATAACAGCATCTGCTGTAGCGGTGCCAAGAGCAACCTAACATTAAGCCCGCTGCAAAGTTGGGTTCAGCGTCGGGCTGGGCAGTTTTTTGGGGAGAGTAAATCATATCTGCAGCTCAACTTGTTGCTGACCAACACAGTGGAAATTAGTAAAACAGTTTTAAAAAGAGCTCTTTTCCAGGTCTTAGGTAAATTCAAACTCTGACACATGCGTCACAAACCAAATTCACCTTCCTGCTTGTAAAGGAATAAAAAGGTCAAGCCAAGTGCAGGTAATGAAAAACACTGTTAGGGTTTGCTTAGTTGGCAGGAGCTCCCACAAAATCAGAGACACATAAACCTCTCAACCAGGTTCTTTATTTCTGGCTGATACCATGAAGGCAGAGGTGCAGGGCTGGCTGAGACCAGAAGGCAGAAAAACAAGCAGGATCTTTAGATTTTCAGATAAACTGAGAGACAACGGGAAACTGGTTGGGCCGTACAATACTGCTGGTAAGCAGATGAACTGGCATTGGCTGGAAGGCCGTCCACAGTCTTATCCTCCAGGCTGGAATGAGGAACAGCTGCAGCCAGTCAGCGCACACACACACACACACACACACACACACCTGGGGAAAATCCTACTGACAGATACCATCTAACACTTTAATAACAAGTCATCAGCAAGTGTGAAAACATTAAAAATACAGATTAATCTAAAATCATTATGTTTTTAAAAAATATGAGTCCTTAAAGATTAATTCCCAGCTTCAGTAGGAAATGTTAAAAACTACGAATAAAGCCAGAAATCTTGGTGCAATTTCCCACGCTAACTTAAATTAGAGTTGTAACCAATTTAGCCTTTTACCTCCTTAAAAGTGATCTACAATAAGGGGACTGATGGTTCAGCATTATTTAGAAAACTTATTTGTTGTCAGCAGGCTTGACTGCTGTAATGAAGGTGTTACTGGTCTGTGAATAAATCCCAAAGAGCTGCAACTAATCCAGACACAGTCCAGCTAAACGCTGCCGCTTGTGTCCTCACAATGACCAAACAAATGGAAACATTATAGCCACACTTCTCGGATCTTTACACTGGCTTCCTGTGTGTGTAAAAAAAAAAAATTGATTTTAAAATTTATCTTCTGATGTGCGAGGCTTTAAGTGGTACCGAGCCAAAACACACATCAGATCTGCTGACTCTGTATGAACCAACAAGGCTTCTAAGATCATTTGGGTCAAGTTTTTTTTTTTTTTTTTTTTTTTTTTAACTACAGCCTGAGACTTAAAACTAAACCAGAACAATCAAGTTTTAGTTTTTATGCTCATAATATCTGGAAAAAACTTCCAGAAAATCTGAGTAAATTTCAATTCTTGTAAACCAGGTCCTAAAACTTGGTCTCATGTTTTAAATAAGATCGGGGGAAAAGTTTCAAATATACATTCAGAGTGAGTATGATGATGTGTTTCCCATTGATGTCTGTTTGTGTCAGGTTTAACTCACTGCATGCTTTTCATGTCTGTTTCTTTTGCTCACATATGACTTTGCATTGTGTTAGATATGAAATGTGATATAAGAATAACATGATATTGTTTTTCACTTATAAATGCAGAACTTGTGTCAGTTTGTTGGTCTGGAGCATCCAGATCTGTTTAACACATTGCTGAGGAGGAAAGACATCAGAAACGATCATCTATTTTTTGCAGTCGTAGACTGACCACATTTATTCACTAGTGGAAAACATTCAGAACGGCTGGTTAAGCTTTCCAAATATTGATGTTCCAGCAGGTTTACTGTAAGATCAGACTGGGCTGTGGTCTGAGGACTCGGTGGATCATGGTAAAGGCTACGATGACACAGTCAGTAAAAGACAGAACAAGTAAAATGATTTGGAAGAATAATGTCCTACAGAAAACAATTACTTCCTTTTATACTGCTAAAGGTGGTTCTACAGTTCTTAGTTTTTCAGACGTTGCCTCCACATTTTGGCTTTATTTTTGTAAAGTTCTAACGCAGTATAAGATGGAACGTGTTGTTGTCCCTGTGAAGTTGAACTGGTCTAATTTTAAGACCTGGTGAGGTCCAGTTAACTGTATATATCATGATGTGTAAGCCTTAATATTGAAAGACGGTGTTGTTTTTCCACATTTAGTTGAACTTACATTGAAATAACTAAGTGAAATTTAGCTACACAAATAAATAGTCCACTGCTAAGACTGATGAATATTCGAGTAGATGGCCTTGTTGAATTATAGAGAAATTCTGCTTTTACTGTCAGTGCTTTAGAAAACTCTGCAAAGATGAAGATAAAGACCAAAACAGAAATAGCTTCTTAGATAAGCTCTGAAATGTAACATTTTGTACAAAACCTTGTATGTAACACATATCTTGTTAACACTTTAACTTCACATGCAACCAAATCTTGTATCACTAATCGTATTGATTTATTATTTGATCTTCGGCAGCTCAGCAAAACCACAGATGGAATTTTAGGATTAAACCGGAGCTTACTTTTCCACAGAGAGCTGTGGGTTTTGTCTGAGAGCCAGTTTACACTGAACTGTTGTCATATTGAGCTTGTTGAATTACTCATCTGCAGTAAGTCTCAGTGGGACGCGTGCACACAGCAGCTTCTTTCTCGCACACTGCATGTTGTCCAATTGCTGCTTAAATGGCCAGAAGCATCCATGCAGTCTGTCCCCGCTCAAGGTCTCATGTTGTGATATGATATGGCAAAACGCTGTGCACGTTGTGGGGATGTACTTTAATTGCCCTCTCGCTTCCTCTGCTGTAAAACTCTGCACCCCAGATAGTCCAGGAAGGATTTGTCACAGTTTTTTTACTCAAGCTTTTATTTTGTTTTTTTGTCTCTGCTTTCTGTTCCATAGACAGTCTCTGTAGCCATTTGTGTGTCTAATGGAGCTCTGAGTTATTTGCATGTTTTAATTGCCATTACTTTTTCATGGTGTGGATATCCATGTGGACGTAGCAGAACAGTGTGTGTGCTGTTGTTCTGCAGAGGGGAGCAGAGCAAGGCATGGTTTATTTACTCTGCCCTGCTGCATCATGTGTTTTACATACAGTACCTTTTAATTTCTTCCCTTTAATGATGCTGAGAATGAAACTGAAGCTTTAACGGAGCTCGCTGGGTGGTTTTTAGCAGCAGGGGAGACGCTGTTGGTGATGTGTCTTGTTCTGTTTATCTGGCTGGGCCTCTGCAGACTGAACCTAAAAAAGGCTGCACCTCGATTTGTTCTTTCCTTTTCCTTTCTTTCGACAGGTTTACCTCTGTCCAGACTAGATGTCTCCATCTCTACCTCACCTTGTTATACCATCTTCCTCCTAACCTATAATCTAATATCTTCTTTCCGTTTCTCCTTTTGTTCCTCTCTTTTGCTGCTCCTTCCATGTCCTCCACAGCCTCGGGGTCTGAATCATTTATTACACAAGTCATTAAGGATGCACTCCTTTGCACTCTGAAGTGTTCAGTTGTATTTAGGTGCAGGGATAAACAGGGCAATCGGCAGCATGCAGAGCGAATGGAAGCCACGTGGTGCGAGCAGGGATGACGAGGGACAAGGCTGCATATCTGACCTGAGAAACTTTGAGAAGCTGTTGATAAATGTGTGAGTGTGTCTGCGTGTGCGTTGAGTTGGGATTGAAATCAAGGTTACTGTAGACAGAAAGCATTGTCCTTCTGTTCTCCTTGCTCCAAGTAATTCTGAAGCCTCATTCCAGTCTTTCTACAAGAAACTTTTAGTGAAGTTGAGCAGTAAAAATAGCAAATAGCAATGTTGTTGCATCTTACATGGAACTGAATCAGTTTTAATAAGAAGTAGTGATAGCAGAACAGGGGTTTTTGTCCTATTTCAATAATGGTTTTGACCATGATACTGAAAGAAGAAAGGAAGATATAGACAATAGACTCTCAAAGACACAACAAGCGTATTTGTGTTAGATTTTCTATTTATGAATGTGACATTGTCATCTCTATGCACTGCCAAGGGCAAGAGGACTCATAAAGTGTGTTTCATTGTGATAATGGACATCAGATTTGCAGGAGCTTTTCCTAAATAAACAATGTGAAAGGTGTATGAGCAGTCACGTAGAGCAATACAGTTATTTAACAGCTGCTCCTGTAACTGAACCAAAAGGAAAAAGCTGTCAGCATCTGAAATTTCTCAGTGTTTTAACAAGAAGAACAACATTTTGATATTCATTCTCTGTAATGCAGGACAGTCGTTGGAGGCATTTGTTGGGGTTTTGCTTGTTTGTTTTGCAGACCATTTCTAATAGTGAGCCCATGATTGTTTAATCATTTATTTTCTAAATAAATCCAGTTTAGGGTCACAGGGAAGCTGGAGCCCATCTCAGTAATCATTGGGCGAGAGGCAGGGCACGCCCTGGATGGGTCACCAGTCCATCACAGGCATGATTACTTAATAAGAGACAAAAAAAAAAACAAAACAAAACATGCTCACTAGCTCATATAAGTTATATTTTAGAGTTCCTCTGTAGCAAACTACAAAAAGTACAAGGCCTTACTTCACACTGAGGATTAATTTAACCAGTAAAACATCTCTGTCTCCAAGGCAGAAATCTTCAGACGAACACCGGCATGTACTTTAACTCCTGCTAGGTTTTTCCTTCCGCCTTCCAGGCATCCACCAGTTTGAAGTGCCCTTGTGCAAGACAGTAAATCCCTACCAGCTCCGGTGGTGCTGCTCTGTAGCTGCGAGGATTTTCCATTATTCATGGGGCTCATGTTCTTTCTTAACCGTGTGCCCTCATCAGATGAGCGCGAGGCAGTTCAGAAGAAGACCTTTACTAAATGGGTCAACTCAATCCTTTCCCGAGTTGGCTGTCGCATCTCTGACCTCTACCTGGACCTGCGGGACGGACGTATGCTCATTAAACTGTTGGAAGTGCTTTCCGGTGAACGGCTGGTAAGAAGCTGTCCTGTCTCAGCTCCTTTTTTTTTTTTTTTTTTAACCATCCTTTCTTTTTTGTATTCATTGTATGTTTCCTGACTCTCCTGTGGCTTTTCCTCTATGAAATATTCTGTTTCCATGCATTGCTATCCTGTCTTCTTTCCCCTCTAGCCAAAACCCACTAAAGGCCGGATGCGCATCCACTGTTTGGAGAATGTGGACAAGGCTCTGCAGTTTCTCAAAGAGCAGAGGGTCCACCTGGAGAACATGGGGTCCCACGACATTGTCGACGGCAACCATCGCCTCATCCTCGGACTCATTTGGACCATCATCCTGCGTTTCCAGGTAAACTGAGGACAGGTGCTCCAACTAAAGCTCTCTAATGAATGCAGAATTCATCTTTTTCATCATGATTGAAACGCAATGCACCAAAAAGATGAAGGTCGCATAAAGACGGGGTGCTCATTCCTGTTAAATGCATGTGCTAGATTCAAAGCAGTGTAACAGCTTCTTCAGAAACCAAACAAGAGGACATTTTGATAAATGGAGGATACACAGCACACTTCTGCACATATCAATGACTTCTACCATCATATGTAGTCTAAAAAGACAGAGGTCTGCTTGGTTTTGTGAACAGTGTGAGATGCCAGTCAACAGGGCGGTAATTAACTAGATCACTCTGAAGCTGCATCTTCTGCCAACACCAGTGGTTTATTCCCTATCCCAGTCCAACCCAGAATTCCTTTGCTCCTGCTCCAAATCCTCACCATGTTTCATAGAAATTGGCTTGGTAGAGGTTACACAACCTTGCTAACGAGCACACACACAAACAGCAGTGATCACAGGCCTCCACCTTGGCAGAGATGTGTGATCAGTGCAGAAAATGAATGTAAATGAACTTTGCTCTCCTCTTACATGTGGATATCCTGACCGAATGGCCCAGTTTTGGTTTTTTTCTTTTTGCTTTTGGTCATGCTAGCAACATCATATCTTATCAACATGATGGTAGTCTAGTCATTTAAATCACTTCCTGTTATCACCATTTCAAATACGTGAATATTTTTTAACTAAATTTTGCCAAATGAAGGAAATGCATAAAAAAGTGACTCCATTATGAATCAGCTTTCTGAAAACCAAACGGTTTTTATGTTATTTATTTAAGAGCAAAAAGCAAGTGTAGCTAAACCACATGGATGTTTCTATTATTATTCTTCATAAATATTATGTATATCATGATTAAACCTTCACCTTTTAGTAGATTATTAGCTTGTAAATTAGTCAGTTCAGTGTTAGTTGTGTCCACAAACAGGTTTCATTGTAAGACAAAAGAAAACTGGCTGGTTTGGATGATTGTTCCCTTTTTCCTGGAAACGATGCCTTCAGGTTCCAGCCATTATCATCTGCTGATAGAAGCACATCCAAAACATCTGAACACGTCTGTTTGACTCTTTTATGTGCTTAGAGGGGCCACATAGTTATTTTTAATTTGACAGGAACATTTTCTATTTTTAGACACAGTATTTCAAACAGCATGGACCGCCGCAGCATTCAGCCTCTTTAAAAAGGAAAAGAAATGATAATAAAGGAGCTGGCTTGTCCTGTCTGTTTTTTTCAGTCTGCATAAAGCAAGAAGAAGCAAAGCTGGCTAAATATAGCGCTCTCTCTGGGCCTGTCTCTCAGATCACATCACTGCTCTAATTACCAGCCCACTCTGTGGGAAAATAAGAACTTCACGTATCGCCACCCTTTTTTTTCGATCCACTGGATCTGATGTTAAGATTTTGTAAAATTCACGTCAGGTTAATAACAATAATCATCATCACTTGAGATTATTTTAGTCTTACACAAAGAAAAAGCCCAAAAATGCCCAAATGTTCCAAACTAGTACATCTTCGTCAGCAACATGATGTTCTCTGTTAGTTTTTGCTTATTCTTCATGTGACATTCATTACATTTTTTTAAAATTTTTATTTACCGTCCAGCTGTGTTTTCTGTTGTTCATCAGATTCAGGACATCATCGTGGAAACGGGCCAGGCGGACCAGAAGGAGACACGCTCAGCTAAAGATGCTCTTCTTCTGTGGTGTCAAATGAAAACTGCAGGGTAAGTGCTTTATGTGAACTTTAGCATCAGCAAGCTGCTGTAAATATCCTGTGAGATTATTGCGTTAAAGTGCAGCCAGGTGTACATCTGTTAGATAAAATGCTGCGCTGCAGAACTGTTTTTATTTATTCATGTAAATATGTAAAGTTTCTTTGAGAATCTGTGTTGTAACGACTTTGGCTGTGTATTGAACTTTGTATATTTAATCTGCAGAAAATAAAAGCATAGAAGGGTATAAACATGGCGTGTGTTATTTCTTTAAAAGGTTCAGGGTTACAGACATTTAAATAAAACAGAAGCTCATCAGAAATGGACTTTTATGTTTTGTGACATCTCCTCCCTGCTGTTTCACAGATACCCCAATGTCAACATCACAAATTTCACCACCAGCTGGAAAGACGGCATGGCCTTCAACGCTCTCATACACAAACACCGGTAAGGCGAAATAAATGGTGGAAACAGCTCGAACCTGCTCCGACATCTGCTCAGTGTCTTTTCCTTCATACCTCATCTCTATTGTTCTTAAATCCTAGGCCAGATCTGGTGGACTATGGCAAACTGAAGAGGTCCAATCCAACCCACAACCTCCAGAATGCCTTCAATGTGGCAGAGCAGAAGCTTGGGGTGACCAAACTGCTGGACCCAGAAGGCAAGTGTCTAATGGTGGAAAAACAAAAGAAAAAACCCCACATAGGGACACTCGTGCCTCTGTTTGACTATGACTGACTAGTTTGCCATTTGGCTTTGTAGATGTGTTCACAGAGAACCCAGATGAGAAGTCCATCATCACGTATGTTGTGGCATTTTATCACTACTTCTCAAAGATGAAGCAGCTTGCTGTTGAGGGAAAGAGAGTTGGAAAGGTAAGATGAAAACATGTTGCACGCCTGCCAGTTTACTGACCCTATCCCCAGATTTACCTTAGTCCTCCGCTGCCAGGTTCTGGATCAGGCCATTGAGACTGAGAAGATGATTGATAAGTACGAGACGCTGGCGTCAGACCTGCTGACGTGGATTGAGCAGACTATCATCGTGCTGAACAACCGGAAGCTTGCCAACTCTCTGACTGGAGTCCAGCAGCAGCTTCAGGCCTTCAACACCTACCGCACTGTAGAGAAGCCCCCCAAGTCAGTCCAAATCAGCTCTTTAATTTAATTTAATTTAATTTAAGTTAATTTAATTTATTTTCTTTTGATTTATTTTAATTAAATTAAATTAAATTAAATTAAATTAAATTAAAATAAATTAAATTAAATTAAAATAAATCAAAAGAAAATAAATTAAATTAACTTAAATTAAATTAAATTAAATTTAATTTAATTTAATTTAACTTAACTTAACTTAACTTAACTTAACTTAACTTAACTTAACTTAACATTTTATTTTATTGTATTTTATATTATTTTATTTTATTTTATTTTATTCTTTCCTGAGCTGGCATCTGCAGCGCTGCTTGTGGCTGAAGTATGATTTGTCGTCTCTCAGGTTCCAGGAGAAAGGGAATCTGGAGGTGTTGCTCTTCACCATCCAGAGTCGTATGAGAGCAAACAACCAAAGGGTTTACACACCTAAAGAGGGAGCCCTGGTTTCGGACATCAACAGGGTGAGATTTCCTCCAGAGAATCAGTGCAAAGCAGCTTTTTGGAGCTGCAGTTAGGAGATGTAGCCTGTGGCAGCAATTACACAACAAATGCAATTCAATTTACATTCATACAATGAAATAAATAGAACAATAAAAACATTTCTGGAAGACTGAAGGTCCGGCTACTTAACAATCAGAGAACTTATCTGAGAACTTTTGGGATTTAGTGCACTTTGACACATCAAGATTACAAAGCCAGTCTTCCCTCCACAGTGTCCCGTGACCTCTGAGCTCTTCTTATTTAGGATCAAAGCGTAGAGAACTTCTAAAAATGTTTCTCAAAAATGTTTCAGTATCACATTTCTGTTGGTGTGTGAAGACGAGCAGCGAGGAAAGCCTGCCGACACTTATCATGCTTCTCATCATCTCTGGGCAGGCCTGGGAGCGTCTGGAGAGGGCGGAGCACGAGCGGGAGCGTGTCCTGAGGGACGAGCTGATCAGACAGGAGAAGCTGGAACAGATGGCGCGGAGGTTCGACAGGAAGGCTGCCATGAGGGAGACCTGGCTCCTGGAGAACCAGAGACTGGTTGCTCAGGTGAGACGACGAATGCACAACTACAGTCGACGTTCAATGTTTTGATGCATCTTTTTAAATGTACATATATCTTATTGTACAACTACTGAAATATAGGAGTATGGGGGTTGTTTTGGGGGTTTTAGGTCTCAGTCTCAACATCTAACAGTAAATTGTGGGAAGAGATGAAACAAAATGAATAACTTCATCTGCAAACAGAAAGAAAGTCGATGATAATTTATATTTTATAGATAAAAATCACCTCTTAAAAAGCTGCATCTGAAATGTTTAGGTGGAAATAATGTCACAGATAAGAGCTAATAAAGCACCTTCTCCTCTCTGCACCTCAGGACAACTTTGGTTATGACCTGCCAGCAGTAGAAGCAGCGAAGAAGAAGCACGACGCCATTGAGACGGACATTGCTGCATATGAGGAGCGCGTTCAGGCACTGGTGGACATCTCACAGGTGTTGGAGGCGGAGCGTTACCATGACGCCAAGCGGATCGACGTGCGAAAAGACAACGTCCTGCGTCTATGGGACTACTTGCAGGAGCTGCTGAAGGCTCGGCGAGGGCGTCTGGATAAGAACCTGACCCTGCAACGGCTCTTCCAGGAGATGCTGCACATTATAAGCTGGATGGATGATATGAAGGTACAGCGGAGGAGTCTGAACTACACGTTCATTTAGAAAATCTATCTCCTAATCATGAGGCTGATCAGATAGTTACTTTCTCTATTTAGGCCCGGTTGTTGTCTCCTGACTTTGGGAAACACTTGTTGGAGGTGGAGGACTTGTTGCAGAAGCATGCACTGTTAGAGACGGACATCGCTCTGCAGGCAGAAAGGGTGCAGAGTGCCAGTGCAGCCGCCCTGAAGTTCGCCAACGGAGACAGTAAGTGTGATAGCTCAGGATGTCTTTGTGAAAGAAATGCTCCATGAAGTTAGTTTGACTGGAATTTGGAAAGATTGTAAACCAGGGGTGTCCAAAGTTGGTCTGTGAGGTTCGCTGTCCTGCAGGTTTTCAATGTATCCCTGCTCCAACACACCTGGATTCCATTAAATGGATCCAACAGCCAATGAAGTTCAGCACAATGTGTGCTTAGTTTGGGTCAGGTGTGTTGGAGCAGGGATACATGGTAACGGTCTTTTTTTTAAAAATCAAAAATATTTTTATTGGTTTTCAACAGGAAAGCTTTTTACATCATCTGTCAGTTCACAGTAACAACAAATAAAAGATTGACATGAGAGTCTCCAACCGAGGCATTGTACATTATAATGTAGCAATGTATCAAATTTATACAAAACAACAAAAAATAAATAAATAATACAATCATACCATTAAAAAAAACAAAAAACAACAAAACAAAACAACAACAATACCCCGCCCACCCCGTCACTACCAGAGTAATGCATTCAAACCAGGACCTGGGTTTGGTCGCATGCAGCTATACTACTACACTATGATCACAGAGCTGGAAATGCACACAAGAAGGGGCCCCACGTATCCTCAAAGACACCAGGAGTTTGTTTTAATGAACACTTAATTTTTTTCTAATTTTAGGCAAGACATAACGTCCTGCAGCCACTGTGTATGGGAGGGAGGGCAGGCATCCTTCCATTTCAGTAGGATAGCACGGCGTGCCAAAAGTAAGGCAAAAGCCAAAAAATGCTTTTTGGAAGCATTGAGATGCACTTTGTTTTCAAAGACCCCAAAAAGGGCTACTATGGGGTTTAGTTTCAATCTGAAATTCACCAACTGAGATAATGTGCTAAAAACAGTCCTCCAAAAAGTGCCCAAGCGTGGGCGGGACCAGAACACGTGGCCGAGGGAGGCCTCCATCAAATTGCATCTGGTGCACAGTGGGCTAACATCAGGATACATAGAAGACAGTTTGGCCTTAGAGATGTGTGCCCTATGCACAATTTTAAATTGAGTCAGTTGATGGCGGGCACAAAAGGAGGATGAATGGACTAGTTTAAGTGCACCAGCCCAAACCTCATCTGATATAATGATACCTAAGTCCTGTTCCCAGGCTCTTTTAAATTTGTCCTCTGAAGGGCTTGATAACGGTCCTTTAACAGGACTTCCTAAAAAGAGCATGAAACATCTGCACCTCATCCAGAATGCTGCTGCTAGAGCTTTAACTAGAACTAAGAGGTGTGAACACATCACACTAGTTTTAAAATCTTTACACTGGTTTCCAGTCAATCACAGGATAGATTTCAAAACCCTGCTGATTGTTTACAAATCCCAGAATGGTTTAGGGCCAGAATACATCTGGGATATGTTCAGAGAATATAAACCAAGCAGAGCTCTTCGATCCAAAGAGTCTGGTCAACTAGTCCAGAGTCCAGACTAAACATGGAGAGGCAGCATTTAGCTTTTACGCTGCAAACAAGTGGAACAATCTGCCAGTGGAGATTAAACTCTCATCAAATGCAGAAACTTTTAAATCCAGGTTAAAAACATTTCTTTTCTCATGCATGACATCTGCACAGCAACTTTTAATTAATTCTGCTTTTAATTACTTTAATATAATTTATGATTTTATTGTGATTTTGTTATTTGTATTTTCTTTTATGCTTTTTTTTCTGTAATGCTTTTAATGTTTCTTGTAGAGCACTTTGAATTGTCTTGTACATGAAAGGTGCTATACAAATAAACTTGCCTTGCCTACATGGGAAACCAGCAGGACAGCGGCCTATAAACTGTTAAAACATGTTCTTTCACCATAATTCAAACTGTGATTTTGAATTTAGTCATCATTTAATTCTTGATGCGTTTGTTTTGGGCATGGATGATAGTATTTTCTCTACCTGCAGTTATAAATAGAAAGAATTTCCCCTCGGGGATGAGTAAAGTATCTTTGATTGATTGATTGATAAATACTTAGACATCATGAAGTGTGCTATAGTGACTATATGCCCGTTATTTCTAATAAATTCAGACTTACATGTTCAAGGAGAGCTAAAGAAACAAAGAAAAGGTGAAATGTGCGAGATATATATATATAATGTTTAACAAGTCTTTTGTTTCCTCCCCAGGTTACAAACCATGTGATCCTCAGGTGATCCGAGACAGAGTGCAGCACCTTGACCTGTGCTACCAGGAGCTTTGCGCCCTGGCTGCGCAGCGAAGAGCTCGCTTGGAGCAGTCTCGCCGCTTCTGGAACTTCCTGTGGGAAGTGACAGAGCTGGAGAGCTGGATCAGAGAGAAGGAGCACATCTTCTCCTCTCTGGACTACGGCAAGGACCTGACGAGCGTGCTGGTGCTCCAGAGCAAACACAGCGCCTTCGAGGACGAGCTCGGTGCCCGCCGTGCAAACCTGCAGCAGGTCTTGGCTGAGGGGGAAAAGATGATCCAAGCAAAGCACTTTGGCTCCCCAAAGATTCAGGAGTGCATGGACGACATCAGGAGGCAGTGGCGGCAGCTGGAGGAGCTGGCTGCATTTCGAAAGCAGAACCTCAAGGACACCCAGACGTTCTTCCAGTTTCAGGGAGATGCTGATGAACTTAAGGCCTGGTTGCTGGACGCCAAGCGGCAGATGAGCAGCGGCGATGTGGGCCACGATGAGTACACAACGCAGCGCCTACTGAAAAATCACAACAACTTGAAGAATGAAGCGATCAAGAACGGAGCCACCATTGACGCTCTATCCAAGCAGGCCAATGCGTTGCCAGAGGAGCTGCAAAACACCCCTGATATCCAGAGACGTCTCAAAGACATTAAGGACCTTTACATGGATCTCCTGTCTCTGTCTGATCTGAGACAGAAGAATCTGGACGACACCATGTCGCTCTACACTATCTTCAGTGAGACAGAAGCATGTGAGATCTGGATGGGTCAGAAGGAGACGTGGTTGGTGGGCCTAGAGGTGCCTGAGAAGCTGGAGGATCTGGAAGTTGTACAGAACAGGTGCGACTAAAGTTAATTTTAGGAAATCATAGATTTAAAGCCAACTTATTCATTTGTAGCCTGTCTTTTAAATGCTATTATATCCAGTGTGTTGATGCATCCGGTTGATTCTGCTGCTCGTTCGCAGGTTAAGCATTTTAGCTCAAGATATGGCAAACGTTCAGTCGAGAGTGGATGATGTCAACAGAGCCGCGAAACAGCTGGAGGACAGCAGACACCCTCGCATCAAAGAAGTCAAGGACTGCCAGAGCCGACTGAACAAGAGGTGAGTGTGAGGTAGTGTGTCCAAGGTTGAAGAAGATCAGATGTAAACAGAATCAGCAGTCCTGGGATTTCCTTAAAGATGAAAATTTTATTCCCCAAGAGTTGTCCGTCGTACAATTTAAAAGATCTTTGCGCAATCAGTCACCAGTTTCACATAGGGTGGCCAGATGTCACGCTCTGTGCGGGATTGTCCTGCATTTCTATTACTTTTCACACGTCCCACAAAACAGGACGCTGTCCCGCGTTGTTACGAGCAGTCTTCACTTTTGTGAAGAAAAAAAACCCCCAAACAAAACAAAACTGGCTTTTACTAATTGTGTGTGGCAAAATATTTGACGGCTGTCACATCACACCGCCTGCTGATTTGATTGACACTCATGTCAATCAAACAAGAGGTGGGACTTAATGCACAGGCGCACCCACTAACGAAAATAGATAAATAGACAAACAACTGATTGATCATGGAGGACAGGGAGACGACCGCAGCGAAGAAGAAGAAAAGAAAGTTCCAACAAAGACTGGAAAAGCATATATTCCTGGGTTAAACCTGTTCGAGGAGACCGATGATGTTTGGGATGTTTGTCAAAGAAATTTTTCCGTGTCACATGGCGGGTAATATGACGTGAAACAGCACCAAAAATCCGAGAGTCACCAAAATAACCCGCGCTACTCAGAGGGAGGCTTCCCAATCAATGGACATGTTCCTGATGAAGCCTCGACTGCTAATTCTGTTTGATTCTTAATAACGTGAAAGGAACAAGGAAATAGTATGCAAGCTTTTACTGTTTCCCTTTGTCAGAGAACTTGAATTTCAATAAAAAAAAATAGTAACAAATTGGTTAGGTTTAGATAGTAATTTTTATCACCAAAGAGCAGAATATAAAGGTTTAAAAAAAAAAAAAAACCTGTCATGAAAGAGTGGAATCACACATTGTCCCACATTTTCATAGTCTTTGTCCCACATTTGGTGAGAGAAGATCTGGTCACCCTAGTTTCACATCCTTTTCCCTCTCTTTCTCCTCACGAGTTCCCAAAACTGACTACATATATCCCCCATGAGACACGCGACTGATTTGATTTAGCCTAAACCATTTCCCCATATCACTATCCACGGCAACCTTATTCTACACCAACATTAATAAACAAACCAAATTCCTAAAAAAAAAAAAAAAAAATACACAAAAGGAATACCAGTTCTAATACACTATTTCAAATAAGCCCACACTTAAAGAAACTACAAAAGAGGAAATCCTCCACTTGGTTTCTCCCAATCAACTAATCTGTGAAGTCCCTCACACCTGCAGTGAGGATGTTCTGGGTGGGCCATTCCCCAACACCTATCCTGCAAGCTGGAGTTAAACAAAGAATAATATTAAATGGTAACACAATGAAAAATGCAACACAATGCAAACACTAACAACCCGGGACAGTAAGTGCAGCATGGTTACCTGGCAACAGAAATAACAGAATAAAGTTAAAGGGACATATATGAGAAAAGGTAAATGTTAGGGACAAGTGTTGAACCATTACAGTCTCACTTGCTTTGTCACAGTGAGTTTGATGAATTGTTCAGATGTACAAAGAAAAAACAGATAGTTTCTTTTTCTTTCTTCTTTATTTTTACATTTTTAATTTAATACTGATAATACAGAGATGGGGACTTGACCCATTCTCTTTACATGTGTGAAGAATAAAGATCCCATTATAAGTTTACGTGGGTGGAGTCTAAATAAAGTCCTGCAAGAGCGATACTACTATCTGAGATAGTTTGAATCAAATCGTGTAGTTTCACCAGAAAATTACAAGTTCCTAAGAAGAAGTATTCCTAAATAGAAATATTCTAAAAAATAATATCAATTTTCAAATCTTTTCATGAATGACTCTTTTTTTTTTTTTTTTCTTTTCTTTTAGATGGGAGGCGTTCAAGGCCATGGTGGAGGAGAAAAAGAGGAAAGTAGATTCTGCTGTTAGTCTGCACAACTATGGCTTGGAGTGTGATGAGACACAAGCGTGGATCAAAGACAAGACGCGGGTGATCGAGTCCACGCAGGACTTGGGCAACGACTTGGCAGCCGTCATGACCATCCAGAGGAAACTGTTTGGCATAGAGAGAGATTTAGCCGCCATTGACAGCAAGCTCACCTTCCTGAGAAGAGAGGCAGACGAGCTGGCTCAAGATCACCCCGAGAACGCGGCGGACATCTTCGCTCGCCGAGGAGAGCTGGACGGCGCCTGGGACACGCTCAGAAAGACCCTGAAAGACAGGGAAGAGTCTTTGGGTGAAGTCAGCAAGTTGCAGACCTTCCTGCAAGACATGGATGACTTCCAGTCTTGGCTTTTCAAGACGCAGAAAGCGGTGGCGTCTGAGGAAATGCCCACCTCGCTGCCAGAGGCTGAGGAACTGCTGAGTCTTCACGATGCGGTGCGGGAAGACATAAACAACCACGAGGAGGACTATCATCGAGTGAGGGACACTGGGGCTCAGGTGACCCAAGGTCAGGAGGACGATCCTCAGTACCAGCAGCTGGATCAAAGACTAAAGGGTTTGGACCGGGGTTGGTACGAGCTGCAGAAGATGTGGGACAGCCGTAAAAACTTCCTGGATCAGGGTTTGGGCTTCCAGCAGTTCATGAGGGACGCCAAAGCCGTAGAGGCCATCCTCAACAACCAGGTACTGCACAGGCCATGTCCGAATGCTGTTTGTGTTTACGTGGAAGGGCTCAAACAGCTCCGATGGCTCGTAAATCACTGGTTAGTGATGCTGCAGGCAATAAGAGAAATGTGCTATAAGGCAGGAATGCGGCGCAGTTAGTTTCACCTCTGCACATTTGTTGTGTCATGCAGCCAGGAGGTCTTTTTTTGTTCCAAAACAGAAAACTTTTTTTTTTTTTCCTTCCATTTCCTGGTCAGTTTTTCAACCTCATGATGGCTGTTTTGTTGCAGGAGTACACACTGGCACACATAGACAAGCCCGACACCTTGGATGGAGCAGAGAAGGCTTTGAGGAAGCACGAGGACTTTGTGAGCACCATGGAGGCCAACGAGGACAAGATTGATGGCGCCCTTCAGACCGGACAGCGGCTGGTCGACGGCAACAACCTGTACTCCGGGAAAGTTCAGGAGAAAATGGACTCAATCCAGGACAGGTCAGTTATTCCAGCTTTTGGTCGGTGAAACACGATAACAGTTGTTTTCCGCTCCACAAATGTAATAAGCACATTTATTTTTAGGTGCCAGAGGAGAAGTAAAATGTGCAGGATTTAGCATTTTTCTCCCAGGATTTAGCTTTCAGGCACCAGCACAGATACTGACTTAATGCAGGGAGATCTTTCCATTTTCAGACTTTCAGCTCAGCAGTGAAAAGACTTTCTTATCTCTGTATTGTTAGCTTTAACAAGAGGCTGCACAGAGGACATGGGAGCTACCCCCATTACCTCCCACTATTCAGCTTGATAGACAGGCACCTGCAATAATGGATATTGATCTGTAAGTGAGAGCTTTTTTTCACAGTGAGGCAGAGAAACCTGTTCTTTTCAGTGAAAGGTGGAGCTCACATGAATCCGTACAGCATCCCGCTTGCGCTGTATCACGGGGGGGGGCGGGGATTTGTATGAGACCAGCAAAGAGTTCCTGTGTCTGAAATTGTCTTTAAATACACACTATGCCCTTACATTTGTGCTTGCTGTTCAGGCGCAACAAGAATAAACGTCGAGCTGAGGAGGTGTCTGAGAAGCTCAGAGATAACCGCGATCTGCAGCACTTCCTGCAAAACACTCAAGATGTGAGTTTAGTTTGCTGTTTATCCAATCAGCCAGTTAATAGCTTAATTATTGGCTTAATTATTCCTTCATTTACACTTGACTTTATGGTGTTTTCCTCTTTTTAAGTCCTGATTATTGTGGTTAATTTGCTAAACACATCCTGCTGTGCTGATTATAAGACAGTATGCTTATAACAAGGAGCTAAATCTGGGTTTGGAGTTCCACTTAAATAATTGCTTAATTCTCTTTTTTTTTCCTAAAGATAAAGACGTAAATCCTGCATGAATAAAGTCTCCTATGCACGGACTTTAATAGCTCATGTTTTGATGACTCATTTTCCCACACACAGCAGCAGGATTTCTGTTTTCTTTACAAATCATTTCTTCTTGCTGCTCTTCAGCTGACTGTGTGGATCAACGAGAAGATGCTGACAGCCCAGGACACTTCGTACGATGAGGCCAGGAATCTTCACAGCAAGTGGCTTAAACATCAGGCCTTCATGGCAGAGCTGGCTTCCAACAAGGACTGGCTCAACAAAGTAGACCAGGTGAGTAAAAGCTGAATGAACATGCTGAAAACCTTCATAATGTTTACTGTTGTTAGACTTGCGTGTGCTATGTCTTATCTGTGTTCTATCTAGTAAGTTCAAGGGTTATTTAACTAAGAAAAACCTGTTAATAGAATAATTAAAGTCATGCATTTATTTGTGGTAATGGTGCAAATAAAAGGTTTAAATTAAATGAATAATAATAAAGAAATGAATTTTTCCACAAATCCAAAACGTCTCTCGCTTGTTGAGCATTTTAAAAACAAAATCTTCTCGTGCATACAGGAAGGTCAGGAGCTCATGGAGTCCAAACCTGAGTTTGAGCCCATCGTGAGGGAGCGTCTGGCCAAACTCCATGAGCTGTGGGACAAACTGGAGTCCACCACTCAGGAGAAGGCTCGGCTGCTGTTCGATGCCAACCGCTCAGAGCTTTTCGACCAGAGTTTGGTTGATATGAAGAAGTGGCTGGGCGAGCTGCAGCAGCAGCTACAGAGCGGCGACGAGGAGGTGAAAGACCTGACAAACGCCAACATCCAGCTCAAAAAGCATCAGGTGTGTATCAAGTCTTCCTTGATAGTCTTTTACACTGGAACTTCTTTGGGTTAACTTTGAGCAAGAAAGCATGTGTGTGTTTCCGGTTGGCATCTGAATCAATGAGAAAGGAGACAAATGATACTAATGGTGTTAAGTTGGTGTTAAGTTTAGTAAAACTCAGGCCTGATCTGTTCCATCTTTTTTCCAGGAGAGTTTGCACAAGTTTAAAAAAAAAAAAAAAAAAAAAAAAGTGTGGCTCAGCTGAGTTTCACACATTTAAAAGACAAGACTAACTTTCAGGGGGGATTTACCCTCTGCATCCTGATGAGGCTCCTGAAAGGCTAAAGCATCTTTTTCTCTGTAATCACGTTGCTCTACATCAGGTGACGGAGAACCAGATTCGTGACCGGGCGCGGGAGCTGGAGGAGCTCCAGGAGGCCGTCAGGAAGCACGGCGGTCCGAGAGAAGACCAGCCGGAGCTGGAGGCAGAGCAGCAGGCCCTGCAAGGGGAGTTCCAGAAGCTCTTCACACCGCTGGCCCAGCGCAAGAGCAAGCTCGAGGCCGCCAAAGCTGTCCATCAGTTCTACAGAGACCTCGCTGATGAGCTTGTAAGCATGGATCCAGTTTCACTGCAAGTTTTAGTGATCACACCAAACTGCAATAATAAGCGTCAAACTTTAACCTTGCCCTCTGCATATGTGTGTAGGTGCACTTACATGTTGCATCAGTTCTTCATGGAATAGAGGAGTAATGGGGTTATTAAACAACTAGGAGACAACACTTTTTTTTTTACTTAAATAAAGCCAAAACAAAAAAAACCCTGAACTTCAAGATGTCTTATTGTCTCCATAAAATGAATAAAATCTTCAGTCTAATTTATTTTTTAGCCACGTTTGCCAGTTTATCATATGAGGATTTTTATTTTTGAGGTGTTGGAAACTTACAAGTTTTTTAAATAAGGGAAGAAGTTGTGGACATTTTTTTTATATTTGGTGAGCATCAGAGATCAATAAAGAAAAATTTCATGTTCTGTTTTCTGTTTCCTTATGATGAAAATCTACATTTCCTTTGTGTCGTGTTTGCAGCTCTGGATTGAGGAGAGGATGCCGCTGGCAATGTCACAGGAGCATGGCAACAATCTTCAAACGGTGCAAATGCTGTTAAAAAAGAACCAGGTGTGGATTTTTTTTCTGCACAAACGTTTCAGTTAAACATATTTTTCTACTTCACTTGCAACGATTCATATAATTTTGTGCTAAATCAATTCATACCTTTGTCTTCAAAGTATAAAATAACACAAAGTGGCCCTTACAGTCTCCTGGAGGCTGAGCCGAAGACTTTGCATTACTATATTTCAGCTAAACCTTTTGAATTTCAATTGTAAGACAATGCAAGTATTGAATACTTTGATTTTAGAAGCTGGTTGCAGAGAGCATTTGGAAATTTTCCTCCAGAGTTAATTAAATGCAGCCTGGCATAAACGTGTGACTCTTTTACTTCAGAGAGCTCACTTTGTTAAGGTGCAGTACAGTGAGATTACTCATCGTCTGTTTTTTCCTCCCCTTCAGACATTGCAGAGGGAGATCGAGGGCCACCAGCCCCGTGTCGATGAAGTACTGCAGCGAGGAAGGAGGATGGCTTCTGCTGCTGGCGCGGAGGGAAGACCGGAGGCGGAGCGGATCACAGACCAGCTGAAGGAGCTGGAAGAGGCTTGGGCTCGGCTGCAGGACGAGATGGCCAAACGGAGAGAGAGGTTAAATGGCTCCAACTTGGTCCAGCAGTATTACAATGATGCTGATGAAGCTGAGGCCTGGATTGGGGAGCAGGAGCTCTACATGATAGCAGACGAAAAGGCCAAGGTGAGGGTCAGAGACACTTTTATGTGTTAGAGACAAAAACTAGGGATGAATCACTCCCAGAAGTTTCGACAAATGTCTTTAAAAATCTTATTATTCTAATCGGGGTGAGGCGTATCAGTCTGCTCACATAAACACCAGAACTCAATTAATTAACATGAGTATTTGTTTGGAATCTCTATAATTATGATTCAGTGTTCTTTTTTAAAATAAGTGGTGCCTTCTACTGAGAGCTAAATTTGGAGTACTTTGTTTTTCTGTGATGCACAGACTTCTGTCCCTTCTTGCTTATTTACTGCTTGTCTTTTTCTTTCTTATCCTCCTCTTTTCTATCTCTCCAGGACGAACAAAGCGCCATGCTGATGCTAACGCGCCACATGATTCTGAAGCAGGCAGTGGATGACTACGCCGACGCCATTCAGAAGCTGGCCGACCGCGCCCAGAAGATGTTTGCAGATGACCATCCTGATGGGTTTGTGCTTTACAGATTTGATGTATAGTCAGCTGAGTGACAAGCATGCAAATGTGTATCGTAATGGTTTGCTTCATCTAGAGGAAAGTTGAATCCAATCTCTTTGACCTATTTTTCTGAGGTTGTTTTCCACCCAAGTCAATGAATCCAATTTTCTTCCCATCTTCTCCTTTCATTCTGATGCAGTGAGGAGATCATCAGGCGACAGGGCCAAGTAGATAAGCAATACGCAGGCCTGAAGGAGCTGGCAGAGGACCGCAGGAAGAAGCTGGATCACACTTACCACCACTTCCTGCTGAGCCGAGAGGTGAAGGACCTGGAGCACTGGATCGCAGAGAGAGATGTGGTGGCCTCCTCTCAGGAGATGGGTCAAGACCTGGACCATGTCACGGTATATTAACCGGAAAACTATTTAAGCTCGGGTTTTTGCAACATAATGAGACAGGCACGTACTTTAATACTCACCAGTGTTGCATCTTTTCTGTCTTTAGACTATTAAGTCCCTTTAACTGTCAGTTTTCAAGCCAGCTTTACCAATCTGTCAGCTCCTTTTAAGTTGGCTAAATTTTCTATTTTCCCAAGAACAATTTTCCCACTCTGACAATAGTGAAAAAAGTCAAAAAAGGTTTTGATTTATCCCTTGAATCTACAAATCCTGTTGGTTTTTCCAGAACTGATAGATGTGTAGCCGCTGGGGTTAATCCCCACTGCTCTCCTTGCTGTTTAAGATAAGATAGGCATGCTCACTGACATGAAAGTCTATATTTAACCCTCTGAGACCTGAGATGTCCTCTAAGAAGGTTCACTCTTATTTTACATCAGGATTTCACGTGTAAGGAAAGAAGTGAGAAAAGCCAAAGTTATTCTGCTTATTAAATGTCTGCACATCCATTCCAGTGAGAGGAAATGACAAACTTCTACATGCATTTCTTTTCTTATCAGCTTCTAAGGGATAAATTCAGAGACTTTGCCCGGGAGACGGGGATGGTAGGACAGGAGCGAGTGGACGGGGTAAACCAGACAATAGATGAGCTGATTGAATCCGGGCACAGTGAGGCGGCCACCTTGGCAGAGTGGAAGGACAGCATAAATGAGAGCTGGGCTGATCTGTTGGAGCTCATCGACACGCGGGCTCAGCTCCTCACAGCATCGTACGAACTGCTCAAGTAAGTTAAAAAAAAACAAAAAAACAGCACAGATGAATCATAATGTCCAATCTTAAAATTTGTCTCTTTTTTTCACCACAAATAAAACTAAATATTCATGTTTTGGTTGTCAGCTGTGATATAAGAGCATCTGACTGAAGTGATGAGTTAAATAAACCAGAACATAACTTAATCTGTTGGAGAGCAGGATGGTGAATAATAAATGTGATGATACTAAGGGTCCATGCTTTTTGCTTCAAGGTACTTTGATGACGGAAAGGAGCTGGTGGCTCAGATCCACGAGAAGCAAAAAGAGCTGCCCGAGGATGTGGGGGACGATTTCAGCAAAGCAGAATCCTTCCACAGAATGCATGCTGCCTTTGAAAGAGACATCACCGCTCTGGGAAAACAGGTATAACACAAAAAATAAGCAGCGTAACAGCAAACTTTGATGAGTCATGCCTTGTGACATGACTCTACAACCTTAAACTGATCATTAAGATACTTGCTGAAGAGTCAGGGGAATTATGAAAATCATTATTTTTCTCATTAGCAGTGGGTGATGTTATATAACGTTAAGTCCAAGAAAGAAGGGAGGCAGGAGCAACTCTCATTTCTTGTTTTATTTTGTGCCAGCTTTTTTTAAAGGCAGAGTATGTCAGATTTCAAGGTGATTCTTTCCACCACCAGGTGGCAAACACCAGGTTGTGAGCAAAACCACAAAACTCCTACCTCCACAAATGACCACAGGTTGGCAGTAATGAGCAAAACTCATCCCTCCTCCTTGCCAGCTCCAATGAGGGCAGGAATCGCTTGTGAGCTGTAGCTCAGAGCCGCTCTGCAATAAATGGGCTTATACTCACCCTACTGGTGGAAAAAAAGTACTTTTTTTTTTTACTGGTCAGAAAACATTCAAGAAGGGTCTTTGTCATTAATTAAACTTGTAATTTAATAACGCATCAAATATGGACAGACTGGAACCTACATGTTTAAAAAACTATCTAATCATGATTGTAGTTATTTTTTTAAGTTAATTTATTTTGAAAATATTGAAAATCTTACATGTTCTACCTTTAAACTGCTGATGTGCGAAACATGTAGCTGCTAAAGTAAGGCAGCTCGCTTAGAAGCTGGTTAGAAATAAATTGAGCACAAACCAGTAAATATTTGCCTGATTTGTCTACTTGTGTGAACTGAAAACTGTTTGCAAACTCTTAAAACAACACTGAAATTACATTTGTTAATTGACTTTTCTCTCCTTCAGGTTCAAGAGTTCCAGCAGACAGCTTCAAGGCTTCATGCCCAGTATGCAGGGGATAAAGCAGAGGCCATTCAGGCCACTGCCAGAGAGGTGATGGAGGCCTGGAAGGGCCTGCTGGATGCCTCCGACGGCCGCAGGGCGCAGCTGGTGGACACGGCAGAGAAGTTCCGCTTCTTCAGCCTGGTGCGAGACCTGCTGGCCTGGATGGAGAGCATCATCCAGCAGATAGAGACTCAGGAGAAACCAAGGTGTGCACATCTCAAACGGTGCATTAAATATCAAGACAATCATTTATACTTCACTGAAATCAACATTAATGTTGCAATTTCCCAAAAAAAAAGTTGCTTTTCTTTTATCTCAATGGAAAATTAAAACGTGTCAGCTGAAAACGAACCAGAAGCCATTTGCTCCGACTATCAGAGTCCAGGTTTTTATTTAGTTACTTAAAGGTAGAGTATGTAAGATTTTCAATATTTTCAAAATAAATTAACTAAAAAATTAACTACAATCATAATTAGATAGTTTTTTAAACATGTAGGTTCCAGTCTGTCCATATTTGACGCGTTATTAAATTACAAGTTTAATTTATGACAAAGACACTTCTTAAATGTTTTCTGACCAGTAAAAAAAAAAGTACATTTTTCCCACCAGTAGGGTGAGTATAAGCCCATTTATTGCAGAGCAACTCTGAGCTACAGCTCACAAGCGATTCCTGCCCTCATTGGAGCTGGCAAGGAGGAGGGATGAGGGGTGAGTTTTGCTCATTACTGCCAACCTGTGGTCATTTGCGGAGGTAGCAGTTTTGTGGCTTTGCTCACAACCTGGCGTTTGCCACCTGGTGGTGGAAAGAGCTGTTTAAAATGGGCAGATATTGGTTTACTTTAAATTAAACATTGTTTCAAGCTGGTTAAAGGCACAATATTATATTTAAACTTTCCCACTGAAAAACACCTGGGATTTACAATAAAATTAAATTTGTTCACAGGGAAAATATACAACAGTGTTTTTGTCTGTAATATCTTCTCCATGGCACTAATTATCTCCATAAAGACAAAAATCGCACTATTTTGCATTCAGCAGGAAGACTATCTTTGCAGTTCCAGCTCTTGCCAACAGAGGCAGAAAATCTTCCCACATTCCACCATCTGTCACGACTTTAAAGCCTTTCCTCTTGTTTGTTAGGGACGTCTCATCGGTGGAGCTCCTGCAAAAGTACCACCAGGGGATCCGTTCAGAGATTGAAGCCAGGGAAGCCAAATTTACAAGCTGCATAGACCTGGGCAAGGCTCTGCTGACGCGCAGGCACCGAGACTCTGCTGAGGTAAGGCCTTAACAGCAAATATGGCCTCTTTTCATCCTCAGCTGGGAATCAAATTGCTGCTTTCATTAGATTTAATTACTTTTCTGAGAGTGATTGTTCCTGTTTGGCACAATGGAAGCGATTGGGAAAGAAAAATCCTGCTCTTCTGACATCCATCAGGGAGACTTTGAAGCAAACATTAATTACAAATGGAGAAGCCAAAAGAATTTAAACATGCTATTGACCCTGGCCTGAATTTAATGCTCAGTTAATTGCTTCACAATAGTAATTCTTGGAAGATCATAGACAGTCTTGGGCCTGACTTGTTTAATATTTCTGACATGTAACCATGACTGTATGAATGTTTGTGTCAGATCAAAGAGAAGCTGGTGCAGGTGATGGAGAAAAGGAAGGAAATGATGTTTAAATGGGATGACAGATGGGACTGGCTTCGACTCTGTAAGTAAAACTACACATGCCTTACACCATGGCTTAAGAATAAATCCCCTACATGCATGATTCCTTTCACAAATCTTCAATGAAATGCCAAAAAGTCTTATAATTACTCCTGAAGAATCATACTTGTACAAACAATTTTACACATAGAAGCTTTGCACCTTATGTGCAAAAACAAAAAAAACAAAGAAAATCACATCCATTTCGAAGAAAATATCCTGATTTAATCCTGTAATGAGAAACTGCCATCTAAATATTTGGCTCAAAAAAGATGCTTTTTAAATATTCCTTTCAACATATTCAGTGCTGGAGGTGTGTCAGTTTGCACGAGATGCCTCGGTGGCTGAGGCGTGGCTGATCGCTCAGGAGCCTTACGTGACCAGCAGAGACTTGGGCCACACCGTGGATGAGGTGGAGAAGCTCCTCAAGAGGCACGAAGCCTTTGAGAAATCCACTGCAGCATGGGAGGAACGCTTTTCCGCACTGGAACGCCTCACCACGGTAGGCAAAATCTGGTCAGATGCGCGAGTTTAAACAAAAGTGTTGGCAGGAACGCATAATGTCAGGTTACTGATCCCAGAACGTTCCTGTGTTGCAGCTGGAGTTGTTGGAGTTGAGGAACCAGCAACAGGAAATTCAGCAGTTCATTAAAGATGGGCAACGCTCCGATAAAGACAGCAGGTACAGACGCAAACACAAGCTTTCATGTTCGTACGGCACAGCGTGAGCGACATCATGAAAGGACAAATGTGGCGATACTCTTGTGTTTTGCTTTTTGTCGGTAAATCCCATGAACAGATTAAAACCAACAACAAAGTGATTCAGATTTCTGTCTGGATCTAAAGCCAAGTGTGGATTATTCCTCCGTGCCCTAAAGCTCCATTGTCATCCGAAAGCTACTTAAAACATATAAATGATTCACAACACGGAACTGGATGACACATTTTCTTATTCCCACATAAACAGAAGTTGCTGTAGTTTGCATTAAGTCAAACTCACACACACCTTTCTATTGTAAAACACACATCACACATTAGTGACTGAACTTTAAAACTTAATGAATTTTTGAAGGAATTCGTTTAAAGGACATTTCAAACCTCAAATGCGTCTTATAGTCTCTCCCTGTCCTGTGCTATTCAGGAGAGAAGATACAGGCTTTGTAGAGGAATCTTCACAGCTCTACACCATTGAGGAACAAACTCTGGTTAGTATGTTTTCTTCGTTGCCCTTTCTGAACACGCACATTGTATAATGAATGAATGTTTTATGTGTTTTCCTGCTCCAGTCCGGTGCAATGGAGCCAAGTTCAGGTCAGCTGGAGGGGACTGCTGGTGACTCCACAGCACCCATGGTGTCAGAAATGAGAGAGAGCGCTTCTCTTGAGCTGGAGCCCTCTGTCTCTACAGTAACTCCAAAAGAGCCAGAGAGGGCTGCCACCATGCCCACAGAGCCCGTCAGAAGCCAGGCAGTCCTGATGGAGGGCATGCTGGGCCGCAAACATGATGTGGAGGGCTCTGGAAAGAAGGCTTCAAACAGGTAAAATGACCTCAGAGATGTTTGTTTTTGTATGCTTTAGCTCGTTGACTACATGCTACACAGTGCCTGTCATTTCAAAAGTCCTCTGATTGTTCCCCCCCAAAAAATCAAATACCTAATGTTGTGAAACTCAGTAGAAAATACATGATCAGCTGTAATTATATTAATAGAAACATTCTGTGCCATAACTACATCATAAGGTGTAACGCTCAGGGCCGTAGTAAAAGTGCAGAGGCCAATGGGCCCGGAGTGTCCCAGGGGCCCCCCTTCCCCACCACAACATTGTAAAAATTGTGAATAAGACACTGTAAAACGACATTTCTAACATCTACGCTAATATAAAACTTAATTGTAGTTTAAAATTATTTTAAGTATTAAATACATGGATTTTTCTGCTTCCTCGTCGCTCTCAGGTCGTGGAACAACTTGTATTGTGTGCTGAAGCAGGGCCAGCTCTCAGCCTATAAGGACGCAAAAAGCTTTGGCCATGGAGTGACGTATCACGGCGAGGAGCCCCTGTCTCTCAGTAATGCCAGCTGGGAGATCCTCACCAACTACAAGAAGAAGAAGCATGTTGCCAAGCTACGGTGAGCATCTTCTGAGTCTTAGCTTCCTCACTTTTAACAGAAAGAGAACATATTGATAATTAGCATCATTTGGACAGGATTACTGTAGATGACAGCATGCAGTGCAACTTTATGTATCGCACTTTCTGACATTCTATATGTGCAAGAAAAGCGCTTGTAAAATAAATAATTACTGTCAGTGGTTGCATTAAAAGTTTCCAAGCAGCCGGCAGAGTTTGCAGGAAATCGCTGCTCCCACTGTGACCACTCCGCTGAGAAATCATCTGACTCTTAACCCTCATGTGACACATCAACCTGTTGCTTTCAATTATTGTGCCCATCAATAAGATGAAGTATAATCTGTAAGGTTTTCTTTTATTTTTCGACAGAGCCAGGCTCCCTGTTGGAACATCTTTCCAGTCTTTATGCTAAGCTAACCACCTTCTGACTTCAGCGTTATACATATTTAACTGCGCAATATGAGACCGTCTGTTTTATCTAATGCTCGGTAAGAGGCCGGGATAAGACTATTTCCTGAAGGGATACAGGTCTTGATGGAATACATGGTAAATTTACCTAAATCATTTCCAGCGCTGAAGGGCTGCTTCAGCTTTCACTTTGTTATTCTTTGATTTTCAGAAACTATCTGCGGTCTCCTGATATGTCGTAAAAATGACAACAAATCAGAAGGGTGCAGGTTATTTTGTGCAAAATTTCCCCATTTTCTTCATGTGATGAACAATGGAAATCCCTCCAGCAAACATACATTAAAATAAATGCTTTCAAACGTTAATGATCTGTTTAAAAAATATGTCTCAGCTCTTCATTAACTGATGAGGCTTTAAATGTGAGTAGGAAGTGTCAGCTGATTACAGCTTCAGGGTTTTTTTTCTCATACTATCACTGCGTTTCTCTCATGATACTGTCCAAACAGGGAAAGCCTAGAAAAACATTAAATCTCTTCCAGTTTGGAAATTTGCAATGTGCTGTAGTTGTTTAAGGATTTAGGAATAAAATGAACTGTGGAAGTACAAACAAGATGTGAAAGATCAATAAAACTTTTAGTTAAAACTGCAAAGCTTCTGGAGGAAAAAAAAGCAAAACCTGACACAGGAGTGGTGACTGACTGGGACGATGCCAGACTGCTGTGGACAGATGAAGTTAAAACTGAGTTATGTGTGTGCGATCTTTATAGTATGCTGGGAAGGGAAAACGGATCACCATTTAATGAGAAAAAAACCCAATCCACTTTGCCTGCTGTTAAGTTTGAGAGTAGAAATAATTTACTTTGGGGGTGCGCGACAGCCTATGTCAGTGGAGCGTGGATACTAATGTCACAGAGGCAGACAGAAAAAGTGAATCCAAGAAGAAGCAGGACTAAGATGTGGAACTTTAAAGGTGGAGTATGTAAGATTTTCAATATTTTCAAAATAAATTAACTAATAAAATAACTACAATCATAATTAGATAGTTTTTTGAACATGTAGGTTCCAGTCTGTCCATATTTGATGCGTTATTAAATTACAAGTTTAATTAATGACAAATGACAAAAAGCACTTTTTTTTTACTGGTAGGCAAACATTTAAGAAGGGTCTTTGTCATTAATTAAACATGTAATTTAATAACGCATCAAATATGGACAGACTGGAACCTACATGTTTATCTAATTAGGATTGTAGTTATTTTATTAGTTAATTTATTTTGAAAATATTGAAACTCCCACATACTCCACCTTTAAACTGAACCACCTAAAAAAAAACAACAAAAAAAACCCCTCAAACATAAGCAGATGTTTCAGAAAAGCTAGTTTACATGACGACCTGCTTCGAAGAGAAAACAAAAACCTTTTAAAAGCGCTAAACCTTTAATACCCGACCCATGAAGAAATGGTTAAAAAAAAAAAAATCTATTTCTTTATTTGAGGTCTTTATTTGCTCTTTTAACAAAACCTAACAAAAGAAAAAAAGAAAAAAAAAGTTTCTTTTTGGGGTTGGGTTTTTTTCTATGTATTATCATGCAATGTGTCAAAACTATTATAGTGTAATCTTCTGCTTCCTGGTATCTTTTAGTGGGCAGAAGACAAGTATCAGATTGTGTTCAACAGGATTTCCAGCAAACTCTTTGCATAAAATGATGCAAAACGTCTCAGAAACTCTGCATCAAATATGATACGCTTTGGTTTTTATTGGGTCAATCAAGTCACATTTGAAGAAACAAAGATTTCTCTCAAATAACAAATGCAATTTAAATACAGAACGAGCGACAAAACATGTGCAAGCGGTGCCGACTGCCAAATAAGTAAACACTCATGCATTTCAAGGAAGTTATCACTAAATCTCTAATTGCTTCAGGCTGTATTTAATCTAACCTCAGACATCAGTGACCACACAGCCAATAACAAATTATTTTACATTTCTTCTCTGAATAAGAACACCTGTGAGTCTTGTAATAAAAATATATATTTCTTTTCTCTCCCCCAGTCTTGGAGATGGCAGTGAATATCTGTTCCAGTGTAAAGATGAGGTATGTTTTTTACATGCTAGAAAATAGCACTGAATGATCGTTTAAACATGTGTTCAATGAATCGTGTGTTTTGTTTCTGGTCGACCTCTGACCCCGCATGCTGCTGCATGCAGCAGAGAAAACAGCAACATTCCACACAGGAGAAGGTTTAGCGTTTGTTCCTGGATGTGGACGACACGAATATGATTTTAAATATTTCTTTCTGAAATGCCAGCAACTGGGTGTGCTCTTAGTGAGTTTGCCATTATCCTTACTACACAAACGGCTCTTTTTGAAAAGCGTAACCGCCTCCGCTCATTCATTTACGCAAATAGACAAACAAACACACACTGCTCCCTCTGGAGGTGGACTTCCCTTTGTAATCCAAAGTGGTGTGTGTGTGTTTTTTGTGTTTAATTCTAGGAAGAGCTCCAGTGCTGGAGCCAGGCCATGGAGAAGGCCGTTCAGACCCTGGCAACGGAGGAGGCGTCGGGGCCCTCGGGGTCCAAAACCCACAGCCTGCCCGCACCCTCCTCCTCCTCAGCTGCCCTGCCTGAGCCCAGCTCTGCCAAGAAAGACAAGGAGAAGAAGTTCAGCCGTTTTGCCAAGAAGAAGTGAAAGAGATGGGAAGGCCATCAGGAAGGGGAGTTGCCTTGGCAACCTGGAAAGAGAAAGTAGTATTTGTGTACAATCAAGTCAGAGCAAGGTTTTTATCACCAGATTTTTTTTTATATTATTTTGTGAGAATGAACAGATATTGTAGTTTATTAACCTAACCATCACTTTTTTTTTTGCCTGTATTTAAGCCCATGTATAATTACAAAGGTCCTTTTTTTTTCTTTTTTTCTTTTTGTGTTCTTTTTAACAAATGCCAAACTCAAAAGCATTAAATTAAAGCACAGGAATGCTCCTTTCACACTCAACCAAAGAATGTTTGTAAAACATTTTCTTTTTATTATTTACCTGCAACTTCTCGCTTTCTTAAAGCATGATTTCATATAGCCATGTACAATATAAAGGCCTCTAATGAACATAAGGTGACTCAAGAGTACTGAATGGTACTTTGATTAATCTGCCTTATAAAATGGTTGTGAACTGTAATACTGTGCTGTTTGAGTTTGGAGCACTACATGCTACTCAGAGCCAGAGTGAAGTGAATGATCTAAAGCTTTGTAAAATGCCGTGCAAAGATCTGATGAGGAGTAAAGAGTAGTGCAGTGCTGTACAGTGCATACACACACCAAGCGTAACCGCAACTCTATGCACTATCAAAGGTTTGACTTTTTAAATATTTTTAATTGGAAATTAAGGATATAAAAGCAGTCATGTGACACAATTTGACTATAGATCCATTCAGGCTGTTGTCTCAACCAGTAAGTTATTTCTGTTAACGTACACTTGTGTATCAAAATAAAAGCATAATATTTATTCATTAACATAAATATAGGATATATACACGCATATCTACAGATGCATGAAGTATGTTTTATGTCAGTTTGATATGGTGCTATCATGATACTCTTGAAACTTCAAGCAAGACCAACTTGACATGCCTTATTTATCTCCAACTTTGGCTTGTAGTGACAGAAAATGGGAATACTTCCTGCTAGCATGAAGAAATCTGGGGGGTTGTTTCATCACGGTGGCTCACAAAACGCAGGTCTGACAAAGTCACCAGGCACCAACCTGTTTACCAGGACAAGTTTAGACACTCAAAACTGCAACCAATCATTAGTTACTCATCTAAAAATGAAAGTAAAACAACATTATGCAGCATGTTTAGCACCGGAAGGGGATTCAAACTCTGCCAGAAACATAAATAGCAACTTTTGTTTACATGCTGCAGATTAGTGTAGAGGTTAGACTGACATCAGTCAGAATGAGCTCTGCTATACCTCCGTTACATGGCTCCACTAGTCATCATGACTTCATGGGTTCAAGTCTCATGTGATACAACATGTCTTCTTTTTTGAAGTTGCAAACTCAGGCTAAAAACTCAGACATGCAGCAAGTTTGCTGAATTCAGTGGAGTATTTTAAAAAGTGAAAGGTCAGGATAGCTTGGTTTGTCGTGAGATGTGATGAAAATTTCACATTTTTAAGATATGCATTAATTTTCCCCTTAAATTTAAGGCAATAAGACCACCCAAACCAAAGTTTAAAATAGGGTTTACAAAAGAAACAAGTTGGCTGAACACAAATTTAGAAGTTATAAGCTAAGTTTTTAGTTATTTAAGAAAGTTCAATTCATGTTAAAAACACATTAAAGCAAAATACAGATATAAAGAAAAAGCGTGTTGGGGTTTTATCATTACTCCATGAACACTTTGAGGGGAGAAAGTCTTGCTGTAATAAACCTGTTTTAACAGTTGGGCTTGCTTTAGGAAGCACTCTTCCGGTCTTGTTGGTTAGAGTTAATTTACAAAACGTTAACGCAAAAAGACAATCAAATGTTGAGTGTTTGATTACAGCAAACTAGGATTTAAACAAGGTGCTCCCACTTCTGAAAGCATGTTAAGGGAAAAAAAAAAACCTGCACCACTATGAAAGTTTTATTAAAACCAGCCACAGTGAAGGACGACCTGAAGGCTAAACAAACGTCCAAATTTCTAGATCCAACAACAGAACCAGGCATGCTTGTTGTAGATCTGAGGAAATGCACCTTTATTGTGAATGCAATGGGAGGACGTTTAGGCTTTAACTGAATATTAACCAACACAATATTAGAATTAGTACATGCAAATACGAAATAGTTTCTGAACAGATATTTCCTGAACAGGATGGTGGCTTTCAGTCTCACACTGCCGTCTTGCCTTGTCCTGTGGGCACTACAATCCCAACTCAAGTGACCTCAATGAAATAATAAAAGCCATGTGTAAGAAATCGACTGTTCAGCTCAGTAGTTCTTCAGGAAATGCAGTAGTGCCGTCTACATATATTTATAAAACCACTAGACAGTAAATCTATTGGTCTTTTGTGAGTGCGGCAGCAGTGTGCATCACATGTATGCTACAAAAGAAGTCCAATATCTGTTACAAGTGCAGCTGAAAATGGTTTGAAAGACTTGCATCTTGTGTACTGAGTCGTGTTTTTGTTGCTCACTACGTCTACAGTAAAATCAGATTTTGACACTTCCACTCCGACACATTCATCCACTTTGTTTACTCCACTTCCCATTTCTGTTCAGTGGTTTTTAATCTGCATTTTGTACTCTCCCGCCATGTAAAATATCAGGAAACGAGGAAAAATGTTGACAGCAAATATACATTTTGAGAGAATAAAGTTTAAAATGAATATCCTGAGACTATGAAGGTTGGCCTTTTTCTTGGCAACTAATTATATATATATATATATATATATATATATATATATATATATATATATATATATATATATATATATATATATATATATATATATATATATATATATGTGTGTGTGTGTGTGTGTGTCAGAGCTGTATTCAATTTAAATTGTGATTCTTTGATATTGACGTACAAAACTTTTTTTTTTTGCTCATCATTCTTAATTTCTAATTAGGAAAAAAAACAACACAGTCGCCAGACCATCATTCTGCTGGTATAATGCCAAGAATTAGTAAAAGGATCAATAAAAACAATCAAAATTACTAAAAAAATTTTATAATGGATTATTTGTAGTTATTTGCAAAAAAATCAATTCTTTTAACAAACAAAATATTTTAAGTAAAAGATACCCTATATTTGATTTGATTTCCCACCGCTAATATATAACATATTTTATATAGAAATGAATAAATAATACATGTATTCACCCGTTTTTTTCTTTTTCTCCTATTAAATAGTGGTGCTCTGTCCAGGTTGCCCCCTGCCTCTCGCCCAGGGATTGCTGGGACAGGCTCCAGCTTCCCAGTGACTCCTAATTAGACTAAGTGGTTAAGAAAATGGATGAATTAATGATGTAATATTTTTATAACTGCATTTGACTATTCCAGCTTTTTCCTCCATCTTTAAAAACAAATCATTTACGTGAAGATTAATTTTAGAACAAACAACTGAGCAAAGTGACACTTTAACAAAAAAAAAAAAAAAAAGGAATTTTATTTCTGTTAATCATCCATTAACCAAGCTAAATTCAGTTGAGTCAAGCTGTTTACATTAAAAATAGACAAAACTGTTGTATTTACACACCAGTAGCTGTTGGTAATGCAAAGAAGAGATGACAGCTTTGCCCTGATCAGACCTCAGTTCACCGGGAACAGGCTGAGGATGATCGCTTGTGGCGGTACTAAGCCCTGGATAGCAGTTTATTTCAATCTTTACAAACTCGAGTGCTGTAAGCCTGCAGAAAAGCATACAAATAATTATTCTACTTCAAAACAAATAAGCCAGGAGCTGCATATGAGACACATTTTCAGCATATGATATTACTGTATTATTAGTCAATTTTTCCTCAGCAAGGCCTTGACAGAACCTGCCAGGACACATTAAGCTTCTGCTTTCACCCCTTTAACAAATTTCATTTGCATACTGTATATATTTGTGCATCTTGCTGCCAGCAATCATTTACCACCCTGGCAACAGCTTTGACAAAACAAATTACACTCTCTAACATTAGATGTAATCATTTTTATTGCAGCTGTGCTGTGAAAATGCACTCTTTACAGGGCAGATGCAGGAGGAGCCTCTTGTGATACAATGACTGTTACAACTTTAAAGCAGCTTTAAGGGGCTAAAAAGGCTCGTTGCATCACTACCCACTTATCTGATCCGAAGCTTGTCTGGAAAAGTTCATATTAGTTTCCATTTTCTCACTAAATTGCCAGAAAGTCAATGCCCTGCTGATGCGGAGTCAGCACATAACTAATATGAGCAATTACACAGTTTTAAAAACACGTGTTTCAAGACTCAACATTTGTTTTCATACATCTACAGACTGTGCAATTATTAAACTCTGGGAAATTAATTTTCCACACATTACCTGATTTGTGTAAAAGCCCAAATAGGCTATTAAATTCCCCTTTTGGGAGCGATAAATCTTTATTAACCAAATGGTAACAAAGATGGAAGGGTGTAATTAGATTAAACAGAATGACTACAGGCAATAAACAGCGACAGTATGTATTAATATTTACATCAACACTGCGGTCAGAGCAAGAACATAAACATGAAGCCCAGCAGCTGATGGTCTGCTGTTCAGATACTACTTATATCCCAAAGTTAACCAAATGCTTTCGGAGATAATGACAAGTTTTCTCCTGATATTTACCAGCTTTGTTTCACATGTGATCGACAAGCGAATGCTATATAATGCGTCTAACAGCAGGTCGGTGCAAATGGTAAAAAAAAAACCCCGTCAGTCAGAAAAAGTCAAATATAACATCAGATTGCTCTCGTTTGGAGGGGATGCTTTAGATTCCAGCATGAAAACATCTGCCATGATTTACTCCAAAGGCACAGTGTGTGTACGTTTACATGTGAAATGGCAGAAACGATATGAGAACAAAGAGTGGAAAGAAACAGCTTTAGTCTCAAATCATTTCTGCTTGATGAATAGTTAAATAGGAATATTATCTCAAAATAACACAATACAATCAACTTAATTACACAACAAATGTAGGATTTAAGCAGGATGCGTTTGACCAAACTTGATGTTTTTTCTGAAACTACATGAAGTTGACTTAAAGACAACAGCTCATCAGTAAATATCAGTGACCTCATTCATACACACACACACACACCAAATGTTCGTAGTACTTAACTTTAAGAGGAAGGTAAATGAGAGATGAAGAAAAAAAAAAAAAGAGTGAAAAGTAGCCGACCTGTGCTTTTTCCCTCACTGTGAATGTTATACGTTGCCACAGGCCTGCAGAGTATTTGGTATCAAACAGCAGTGATGGGCAGGCAGTCACTTCCTCTCTGATGGAGTTTCTGACGCCCACACTGCTTTTCACAGTCCAGCTCGACTGCGTCATGAAGGTGTCGAGTGTGGTGGAAAATTTGTACTTTTAAAAATGTTTCTATCATCCATTTATGTCTTAGTGCAGTAAAGGCAGGCACACTGCTGGCAAAATGTCTCAAGGGCCAAATTACTTTCAGCATTTTTCTCAAAGAAAGCGTGCGTTTGTGCAGAAAAGAGTGTCACTGTGTGTGCAGCAAAAGAGGCTCAAAGTTGATGAATACAACTAGCAGAAGGATTCCTTGTCTATTTGATGAGCTTGTTGGCTCTCTGGTTTGCCTCGTCGATGCGCAGTTTGTTCATGTCGGCCTAAAGGAAAGAAGAAAACAAAAGTTAGGAGCTGCAACCAACTTTAATTGGATTATCATTGAAACTAACTCTCTTGTGATAAAAACTAATAAAACATCATACAGCACAGTATAAGGGTGCACGTGCACATACAGCTCTCTAAATGCTGGTTGGCAGACAAGTCGTCAGGTTAGACAGCAACACACCAAACACATAAAGGATGTATAGCAACATTTTTTGGTTCACAACACTTCCTGTTCTACTTTTCATTCCAACTACAAACTGGCTTACACTTTATTCAGGAATAAGTCAGACACCTGCAGCCTGGTCACAATAAATCTGCTCAACTCTAACAGGTGTGTGTAAATGTCATCATATCCCACCAATTTTAGCTTGACTCATAGACTGTATATAAAGAGATGGACGGAGTCTCCGTGACGTCACCCATTGGTTTCTGAAGAGCTGAATTGAAGCTCGGTGGGCGGTTTCTACCGTCGCCATGTTGGCAGCGTCATGAGTGTCGTCTCGCCCAGAAAATACAAATATTGGCAAAGAGGTGGAGCTGAGAGGGGGGCTGTGAGCGTCATGGCGGATGATTGACATTGAGCAAACTCTGTAGCTTTCTGTAGCTAAAAGCTAACCCCGAGATAACGGGAGCTACCCAGCTAACGGAGGTAAGCGGGCTAAAGCTAAGTCACGTTGTTAACCGGCTAAAAACCGCAGTTGTTCTCCGTTCTTCTTACTTGAAGCCAGAGATTGGTACCTGTCAATCAAAAGGACACACCCCTAAATTTGCCGAACTTCGAGATTAAATTACTTTAAAACGGGCGAGTTACAAAAAAAATTAACTCCCCCACAGTTGTCATGAAGGTAAACCTGACCTATAAACCGAAATTGGATATTTGAATCAGGCTGTAAACATATTTATTTCTGCCGTGAAGTTGGTCTTTTTAACATGGGAGTCTATGGGGATTTGCTCTGTTTTGCAGACACTAGTGGATTAAGGGGGAACTGCAGTTTTATGCACTTCTGCATAGACTTCACATTTAACTGCCAGAGGTTGCTGCTTGGCTTGACTGCACAGTTATAAAGATTTTTTAACATTTTATTGCTTGTTTTTAAGTTTCTGGGTGAACTTGTGCCTTGTTATAGTTTTTTTTTTTTTACATTTTAACTGTAAACATTTCAGATCAGATGCAGCTGCTGTTTCCCTCGGACTGTGGAACTGCCTTCTCTTCCACATCACACCTGACAGGGAACATTTATCAGACTCAGGCTGAAGTTTTGTAGATTGCTGCATGATGGCGTCGTGGTTAGCACTCGAACATTGGCCTTTCTGTGTGGAGTTTGCATGTTTTCCCTAAGCGGCAACCTCCCCCAGTTAAAAGTGCCCTCCCTCATCCACTAGGGGCTCCTAAACAGAGTAAATCCCAACAGAGTCCTGTGTAAGACCAACTTCACAGCAGAAATAAGCATCTTTACAGCCTGGTTCAATAAAACATTTTAGGTTTAAAATGTCAGGTTTACCTTTATGACAACTGTGGGTGGAGAGATTTTATTTTATAAATTGTCTATTTAAAAATAATTTAATTTTAAAATTCGGCATAAAAATATCTTTTTAATTGACAGATACCTGATATCTCACTGCATGAACGCAGAATGCAGCACAACTGCAGTTTTTAGCTGGTTAATGGGGAGATTTAGCTTTAGCCCAACTACCTCAGTTAGTTGGTTAGCGCCTGTTAGCTCTAGGTTAGCTCTTAGCTACAGGCAAGTTAGAGATAGCTCCATGTCAATCATCGACCCCCACGCTCACAGCCCCCTTCTCATCTCTACCTCTTTGCCCATTTTTGTATTTTCCAGGAGAGACGCATGACGCTGCCAAGATGGCGACGGTGGGAACTGGGAACCACCCAATGAGCTTCAATTCAGCTCTTCATAAATCTATGAGTGATGTCACAGAGACTCTGGTTCTCCCCGTCTATGTGTGGGTTCTCCGCGGGTTCTCTCACCATCCAAAGACATGCATGTTAGGCTAACTGATCACTAACTAACTATGAATATGAGCATGAATGGCTGTTTGTCTCTCGGTTGGTCCTGCGGTAGACCGGCAACCTGTCCCGGGTGAACCCTCCCTCTTGCCTGATTATTGCTGAGAGGCTCCAGCTTCCCTATGACCCTTAATCAGACTAAGCGGTTAAGAAAACAAATGAATGAATAAAAAATTTTATTTTCTGGCTTTTAATTCAGATTGAGCTGTTGACATTTAATTATTTGTGTTTTTCTGCTACTTTGTTGAGGTTATTTATTTTGTGACAATGTTCTTGTAATTTTTAAGATGTACATCAGTTTAATCAACATCTGCTGCTCAGAAATAAATTTGACTTGGCTACTTCCCAGACTTCCGCATTATGCATCAGTTACAACACAGTCTCTATGGATGAGTTTTAAAGTACTTTGCACACCTGCAGTGGGGTAGTTTACCCCATTCTTCCTGCTAGATAATCCATCTATTAAATCCTATCCTTGTTCTTCTTCCTATATGGGAGAACTCTTTGGAGTCCAGCTCTTAATTTGGGCCTTTAACGAGTCACTGTTACAGTATCAGGCCAACAGTAGCTTCACTGTAACTTCTGGGGCTCCCTCAGGGCTAAGGAGCAGGCATTTTGACCCAGTAAGTATTACTGGGCCAGACGACACTAAGTGTGCAATGAATAACTGTCACAGTAAATGTGTAGTACACTGTACAGAGACTGGTATCAGCCATAAGAGGAGTATCTGGTTGTCTGCCAGATGAGGGGGATGATGTCTTTTTTTTTTTTTTTTAACAGTCATATTTTTTATTAAATCAGATCACAACACATATGTTCCCTCAATTAACAACTCATTAGTCTTACCTTATCATTGATACGGTCGATCTGTGCGTTCTGCTTGTCTATTTCGCCACCCATGTCAACAGCCATCTTCTTCAGGTTCCCAATGATGCCGCCAACTGCCTCCAGATTCTCCTCCATCTCATCCTCACGTGCATCGTTAGTTATCCTGCATCACAGAGTAAGGTTTGTTCATGCAAAAGTAACACCAGCTATGTCACGAAACAGTTACATTGTATAGATATTTTTATACTAATGAGCAGCAGAAAGTGCTTTATATAACAGAAACAAGAAAAAAAAAAATCAATTCGCCGTCATTTCAGAATAAAGTTAAAAATAAACCTTTACAAAGCCAAGTGTGTAACTGGACCAAAGTAAAAACACACACCTAATCATTCATAATCTCTTACACACATAAAACAAAGCCCCTCCTCCACCTACAACTCCCATTTTCAACAGATAGAAGAAAGCAATATCTTGGAGATCCGTCCACACCAGGAGTCATCCCACCCAAACACATAGGTCGCCACCACAGGGACCACCCAGATCATGGCCGACCGGGTCCCGCAACATGACTGTGAGGCTACAGTGCAGGACGGCTTCCAGCCACCCAGACAACGCAGATCAATGCAGCGGTGACCCTACAGACTGAGCAGGCTTAACCCCCGAGGTGGCGAATCCCAATAAGGAAAAAGCTGCGTTTTAATAAAATGTTAAAAAATAAAAACAAGGATCAACTAAAAACTAAATAGAAAAGAATATTAAGAAAATTATAAAGAAAAAAGAGGTTTAAAGTATATGTAAAAGACTTTATTAAACATAACAATAAAAACATAATAGTGAAAGCTAAGTAAATAAATTGTGTTAAAAATAAGTAAATCCATCAACCAGGACCCCCACCTCTTGATGTAAGGACCAGACGGTGCCGAGGCGTTCACCTGGACTGTTTGACCATTGCGAGCAACGCTTGAGGGCTGCTTTGACACAACATTTGAGCCATTGGCGTCACCTTCACTCTCAGTTCCTCCGATACCCCAGGTGCGTTTGTAACGCGAGTCATTCTCGATCGATGTAACCCTGAAAGAAAAACAGCAAGTCAGAGTGAACAAAGAAATTCAGCCGTTATTCCACACACAACAACACACAGAGCTCTAAAAAAAAAAAAAAAAGCAGTCACGACGGGTCAATACGCCATTACTGCAATCACATCTGCTGATTACCGAAGTGACAAAGATAATAGATTCCCTACCTTATGCCTTGATATTCAATGTATCGTCTTCTCCAAAGCGAAAGCATTTTAGAAAGATTGTTTTTGTTTAAAACCAAGTATGATGATGCACAATGATTTTTGTTTTATCTAAATCATTTTCCAACAAAAACACACATTTAAAAAATAAATTCACGTCAAATTTTCTGCCACACTTTGCTGTTGGCAGCCACATTTTGGAAATGGCTGCTGTTCATGTTGTGCCAATTTTAAAAATCCTCTTAATTGATCAGAGCGGCATCTCGTAAGTGACTGATAATAACGCTGTTGAATGGCTGGAGGTTCCAGGAGTGTTTTACAGGTCTGTATTATTTATTTTTGCCCAGAACAGGTGCAAACCGGTGTAGCAGAAAAAACAAAGAGGCTTTGTTGCAGCATTTTGAATAAAGCAAAGCACTACATTTGCAAAACAAAACTGACTACAAATTCACATAAAACACATTGAACTTTTCCATTATTAATTAAAAAAGTTAAGACAAAAACTTTGGAAGTGTTTCAAATATTAACATTTTAATATCAACATATATTAGACTGGATGTTTACCATTTATCGTACTGAAGTGCAGCAGCACACACACGTTTTATAAATAATCATGTCAGCACAGCACATAAAAATCTTCAAGCTGTTCATCCATATAACCAGTGTGGAAGTGGCATTGAGGCTTCAGTAGCTTAGAGTGTGTGCTGTACCTGTCACAGGGGCAGACACAGAGGCCGCAGCACTTGGAAAGGTCCGTCAGGTTCTTCTCAGCCTGTCTCATGTCTTGGTTGATCTGGTCCATGCCCTGTTCTACAGTCCTCAGTTGTTCTAAATCACAAGCAAGCGTAACATAATGTCAGAGTCCGCTTTTAACACACTTTCTTCCAGAAACTGGCCTCGTTATTTCAGTCTTATCAACTTTATCATCCAAGTGATTAAATGACACTGTTAATACAGATTTAAATAGAAAACCTGCAGGCAGCAGCCCTCGAGGACAGACTTTGGACACCCCTGATTTATATACACAATGTACAGTATTTTTCCCTGTTTGCAAAGCATGTTGCAGATACAGATGCAAAAACAGAATAATTAGCATCCATCATCATCGACTGCCTGCCGCCACTCAATGAGATCACAAATTAATTCAGTTCGAGTTTAGAAAACACACAAGATTACTTCCGGCATAATGTTCTCTAACCTGTTAGAACATCTTCGTCCTTGCTTCATTTTATTATTATTATTATTTTTTAAAGGACATCTTTAAGACCTTGTCTACATGAAAATGATTGCCTCAAGTGGAACAAAATCAAAAACTCTGTCACCTTGAATAATTACATAACGACAAAACAAATATGTTCATATAATGAGATGGATAAAAACTAGCAGTGATTTAGCATTAATGCTCAAACTGTGCATTTACCTCCTTGTTGGTCAAGCATCACCATGGTGTTGACACCAGTCTGTTTGCTCTGAAAGAGAAAATAAGCAACGCATTTGAAAACAGACATTACAGACGGGAAACGGGGGAAAAAAGAATACTCTTCAGAATAAACAAACATAATGCTGTATACAAAACTTGAAGTTAGAAAAGTTAGTGAAAAACGTCACAGAGTATGACAGATTGCTTCAAAAAAGTTGTTTTTTTTCTTTATAGCCACAATACACAATAACAGGATAACATTACCTTTAGAAAGAACATTTCTAACCAGTTTCTGCAACATATTTTCCAATAACATAAAACATTGGAAGCTTTGACAAGGCCAAATGTCGTTTGTGTTTAGAAAACTGTGTCGATTTACCTCTTCTGCCATCTGCAGCATCCTCCGTGTGCTTTCCAGTGACTGTGGGGAAAAAAGTATATGTTATGAACTAATGATGTGAAAAAAGTTCTTAGCTAAAAGCAGTTTGCACAAAGGAGGGAAAAAACCCAAAGCACAGTCACAGCTCAGGTTTTATTGATTTATTTGTTGAAAGTATTTGTCTGTTTTGTGATTTTGGCTCTGCTAGCACCCAACTCTGTTAAGATCCATCTCACAAAACTGGATGCACACATTTATTTTTAGGATGTCATTTCTACTCTAACAGAATATTACAGCTTCTCCAGTGGAAAAACTTTATTCCAGGGGTTGTAAAAGTTGATTTTGATTGATGGACTCATCCAAGAGTGAATTCTAGCAAATGAGCTGAGTAATGTGAATGTGGACATAGACAGATGTGAGAGAAAAATTAAAGAAATAATTAAAAAAAAAGAGCAGATGGACACTGAAAAAAGGAAGAGATGCAAATGATAAGAAAAAGAAATTTCCTCTCATCGACAGTAAACTAAATATATACTTGGTTTACAGTCATTACATGTTGTAAACGTATAGGTTATGTATAATTAACTGCACGGTGGCATAGTGGTTAGCACTGTGGCCTCACAGCAAGAAGGTTGCTGGTTTGATGGGGGTAAAAGAAAGAGATAAAGAGAAAAAGAAAGAAGCTCAGTGTATCAGGAAATGTCCCTCAGCAGTCTAAACCTATAGCAGCATAACTAAGGGATGCTAACCATCCCTAGCTATAGGACTTATCAAAAAGATAAGTCTTCAGCCTAGTCTTAAAGGTGGGGAGGGTGTCTGCTTCCCTAACACTAACTGGGAGCTTATTCCATAAGAGAGGGGCCTGATAACCAAAGGCTCTGCCTCCTGCTCGGCTCTTTGAGACTCTAGGAACCACAAGTAAGCCTGCAGTCTGCGAACGAAGTACTCTGCTTGGTATATAAGGAACAATGAGGTCTTTGATATATAGTGGTGCCTGGTTGTGGAGGGCTTTATATGTAAGGAGAAGGATTTTAAATTCTATTCTAGATTCAACAGGCAGCCAATGAAGAGAGGCTAAAACTGGAGAAATATGATCTCTCATGCTGGTTCTAGTCAGGACTCTGGCTGCAGAATTCTGGATCAGCTGAAGGGTTTTCAGGGCATATTTAGGACAGCCCAGTAATAGAGAGTTACAGCAATCTAGTCTCGAAGTAACAAAAGCGTGAACCAGTTTTTCTGCATCACTCTGAGACAGAATGTCCCTAATTTTGGCTATATTATGTAAATGAAAGAAGGCTGTTTTAGTAACCTGCTTAATATGTGGGCCAAAGGACAGGTCAGGGTCAAATATTACTCCAAGGTTTCTCACTGTAGCACTGGAAGCTAAAGTAATGCCATCCAGGTTCATTACAAAACCGGAAAATTTAGCTCTGAGTTTTTCAGATCCAACGAGAATTACTTCGGTCTTATCTGAGTTTAAGAGGAGAAAATTTCTAGACATCCAAGTCTTTATGTCTATGAGACAATTTTGTAGCCTATTGGGCTGATTTGTTTCATCTGGTTTAAAGGATAAGTATAGTTGAGTATCATCTGCATAACAATGAAAGTTTATTCCATGCTGTCTAATAATTTTGCCTAAAGGGAGCATATATAGCGTGAAGTACAGAACCTTGAGGAACTCCATGACTTACTGTAGTTTGGGAGGAGGACTTGTCATTTACATGAACGAACTGAAGTCTATCAGATAAATATGATTTAAACCAGCTTAACGCTGTACCTGTAATTCCAATCACCTGTTCTAGTCTTTGTAACAGAATGTTATGATCGACTGTATCAAATGCAGCACTAAGATCAAGCAAGATAAGTACGGACACAAGTCCTTTGTCTGAGGCCATAAGAAGGTCATTAGTAACTTTCACCAATGCTGTCTCAGTACTATGATGAGCTCTAAATCCTGACTGAAACTCCTCGCATAAATTATTTCTGCTCAGGTGGGCATGTAGCTGAGCTGAAACTATTTTCTCCAGAATTTTGGACATAAACGGGAGGTTGGATATAGGTCTATAATTTGCTATCACCTCTGGATCCAGAGATTGCTTTTTAAGTAAAGGCTTGATTACAGCAGTTTTAAATGATTGTGGTACATATCCTGTCACTAAAGACATATTGATAAGATTTAGTAGTGATGTATTAATTAAAGGGAAAATGTCCTTAAAGAGGCTCGTTGGGAGAGGGTCTAAGATACAGGTGGATGGTTTAGATGAAGCTATTATTTTAGTTAATTCAGAGGGTTGGACAGGACAGAAACTATTTAGACCACAACAGGCTCAACATTATAGGTAGAAGGAAGAGTATTGTGAATTTGATCTCTAATAGTGTCAATTTTATTCCTGAAAAAATACATGAAATCATCACAGCTAAGTGAGAAAGGAATACATGGCTCCACAGCGCTCCGGCTCCTAGTAAGCCTAGCTACAGTGCTGAAAAGAAACCGAGGGTTGTTTTTGTTTTCCTCTATCAATGATGAATAATAAGCTGTTCTTGCCGTACATAAGGCTTTTTTGTATACGATTAAACTTTCTTTCCAGGTTAAGTGAGACTCCTCTAGTCCTGATGAACGCCATCTGTTTTCCAAACGCCTTGATGCCTGTTTTAGAGCTCGAAGCTGGGAATTAAACCAGGGAGCCTTCATAATCTTACCTAATTTCTTCTTCTTTAGGGGAGCAACATTATCCAAGGTTGTACGCATTGAAGCTGTTATAGTATCAGCATGTTGATCAATCTGAGCAGGAGTAAGGCTTAAAGGGGGACTCTCAGTCATGCTAACACATGGTAGATGTGAAAAAATTGATTCAATTGATTGTTTAAATTTTGTAATATTATTGTCTGATAAACATCTACTATAGTAGAATTTATTTTTGGTCAGTGAGTAATCAAATAAAGTGAATTCAAAGGTTAATAAGAAGTGATCGGACAAGACAGGGTTTTGAGGAAATACTTTGAGCTTATCAGTCTCAATACCATATGTTAGAACAAGATCAAGAGTATGACCATGAGAGTGATTGGCTCCATTGACATTTTGTGAAAACCCAATTGAGTTTAGAATAGAGCTAAAGGAAATGTTTAAACTATCATTTTCATCGTCAACATGAATATTAAAATCACCTAGTACAATGACCTTATCAGTAGTCAGCACTAACTCAGACAAGAGATCAGAGAATTCGGTCAGAAACTCGGAGTAAGGTCCAGGTGGGCGATACACTAATGCTAAAAGGAGCGGTTTCTCTGAATTCCATTTTGGATGGGATAAATTTAATGTCAGGAATTCAAAGGATTTATAGTTAGTTTTGTGCTTAGGATTAATTAAAAATTCTGACTTCAAAATAGCTGCAACACCCCCTCCTCTGCCTGTAGTTCTAGGAATGTGAAAGTTTAAATAGTTAGCTGGCGTAGCTTCATTAATACTAACATAATCCTCTTGCTGTAACCAGGTTTCCGTAAGACAGAATAAATCAATGTGGTGATCACCTATCAAGTCATTGACTAATAAAGACTTATTTGGGAGGGATCTAATATTCAGTAGGCCACACTTTGTCTTATTTTCAGATTTTATTAGATCCATTGTTTTTATTTTTATGAGGTTTTCACGATTAACCCCAGAAGTGTTTTTGTGTTGTTTAATTCTTACTGCTGGGAAGTTGTATAAGGTCGGAATGGGGTTTTGGGTGGGCGGCGGCAGGTGGGAAGCTGCAGAAAAGTGTGTAGGACTACAATTCTGCCTCCTGGTCCCAACCCTGAGTTGTCAATTTAGCTGACTAATAAAAGAGTCCATATTGCTAGATAAGAGAGCGGCTCCATCCAACGTGGGATGGATGCCATCTCTCCTAATAAGACCAGGCTTTCCCCAAAAAGCGCTCCAATTATCTATAAAACCCACGTTGTTATCGGGACACCACCTAGACAACCAGCGGTTGAAAGATGACATGCGGCTAAACATGTCATCGCTGATTAAATTTGGCAAGGGACCAGAGAAAACTACGGAGTCCGACATGCTCTTGGCAAAGTTACACACCGAAGCAACATTAATTTTAGTGACCTCCGATTGGCGTAACCGGGTGTCGTTACCGCCGACGTGAATTACAATCTTACGGTATTTACGTTTAGCCTTAGCCAGCAGTTTCAAATACGTTTCGACGTCGCCCGCTCTGGCCCCAGGAATGCATTTGACTATGGTCCCTGGTGTCTCTAGAGCCACGTTTCTGACTATGGAACTACCTATAATCAGGGTTTCTGCCTCAGCGGGTGTGTCACCGAGCGGGGAAAATCTGTTAGAAACGTGAACAGGTCGGTGGTGGCCAGTGGGTTTTGGTTTGGGGCGACGCTTTCGCCTGACCGTCGTCCAGCCCGCCTCGGCTCCCGGCTGCGCGGGAACTGCTGAGGGACGGAGGGATGACTGCCCTGGCTGGTAGCTCCGCACTGGCTAATGGGGGCTTGCTGACTAACTGCTTCCCTAACTGAGTGCGGAGCTGGGCTTCTAACTCACAGAGCCTCGCCTCCAAAGCTGCCAAGCTGCTACACTTAATACACCTACCGTTATCACTAAAGGAGGCGGAGGAGTAGCTAAACATCAGACACACCGAGCAAGAAAAGGCAGGAGACCATGGTGTGGGAAGAGAGCTAGCAGCCATGCTAAAACCGAGTGCTTGAGCTGTTTAAGTCAGTAAACAGAAAACCAAAGATCCCAAAAATAAATGCAATATATAGAACAGTGGTTTGGGAAGATATTGTGCGCTAAAGTGAGTGGTTGGTTAACAATAGATAGAAGTTAGAAAGAAGTTAAAGGAGCCAACGGCTCGTAGCAATCCGCAGTGACACACGCTAGGGACACAGGAAATGACACAATACGTTACCGCAACGTCAGCGCGTCCAGAGGAGGACTCCCAGTCCAAAGACACACATGTTAGGTTAACTGGTTTCCCATAGTGAGTGTGAATGGTTGTTTGTGTGTTTGCGATAGACTGGTGACCTGTCCAGGGTGTACCCTGCATCTTGCCTGAAGGCTGCTGGGATTGACTCCAGCTTCCCTTTACTTGGATTAAGTGGGTTCAGAAAATGAATGAATGATTAATAAAAGCATGGCAAATTTATCTCATTGATCAGTTGAGGTGGCTTAAGCTCACATGTCAGTAGTCTAAAGAACAACAGACAAAGACCAACACATAGACAAAACGTGCTGATGGCAAGCTGGAATGCAGTCAGTTCAGGTGAGTTACGCCTTTTCTGCCTCTATTAATAGCAAGTGCAGCAGAAAGAGCAAAGGATCCAAGAGTGAAGCAAGGAAGCGACTCGGCCGCTCCGTCGTTGCCATCACTAATGAACAGTTAACTGGAGAGTGAAGACCAGACTCTCTGCTCTCTCCCTGCGTGTTGTGTTTGCTCTGCATACATTCATCAGTGAGTTGAGAAACAGACAAACATGAATTGGCGAGTGGGATGTGTTGAGCTGAGCCAGGTTTCTGTTGGCTTAGCCAGAACATCACTTCTGTGGATGAACATTACATTTTGTCTCCTGAATCATTGAACTTGGCTAATTAAGGCTGGAATGACTATCTTAGCCAGTTTTTTTCCCCCAGATTGGGGCTCTGGGACAAATCTGAGATACAAACAACTGTGAGGTATTTTTATTATTTTCTTGGGGTGGCTTAAATGAAAGCACAACTTGATGAGATATGTGTGGGTAAGACTGTGCGATTAATAATCCCACAATTAGATCAGGACTAAGTTTATGTTGACCTCAGCGATAAGAGATATCCTCAGTTGACCCATCAATAGAGCCAGCTGTTCGACTCCCAAACTGTCACAAGTAGTTGATCAAGCTAGATTGATGGCATCTTATTCTGTTTCTGTGAGGTGACCTTGAGTGCCATGAAAGATGCCCAGAGTAAAAATGCATTATTACTATTATTTATTATATTATTTTAACAAAGGCCTCTCTACCAGTAATATGAACGCAGTTCGACTTCAGTAACAATGATGAAAACAGATTAATAAATTCAGTTTTTCCTCGTAGTGAAAACTTTATCAGTTGCTGAAAGCCAAAATGGGAAACGTGACTAATTTGTTCAGTCACCTAAACGGCATTACATCAGGGACTTCGTAGAAAACATAAAATCATGAGCCGCAACGACTCAGCTCACCAATTCTTGCAGTACAAGTATCAAACAGAGAAGCTACTCTTTAAAAAATGATACACAAGTACATTACTAACTCATAGCAAAACCCACAAGGCCACTTTGATTGTGTACTTTTAAAGTTTAAATATTAAAAAACATTGTGATCAAATTTAGATGGATCAATACAAAAAATAATATTGTGATACTTTTAGCCATATCACCACACAGCCCTTCTCATAGGTTCAGACAAGCTACATTTATAGCTTTGTAACAACAACAACAAAAAATTTTTTTATGGCTGTAATATATCAGGATCATTATGAAATATTACAATAAATTGAAACAGCTGACAGTGTTATACGTCTGAAAGCTTCGTTTTTATACTTGGAAAACAACCTTGAAATCAAAAAGACAGCTTACGTCAGATTTCCTTCAGAGACTCTCTTATCATAACAAATTCTGATGTCCTGATATATTGTCAGCCATGATCTGAATGTTTTTAGGTATGAACTGTTACCCAAAGCCAGACAGGTAAGTAGAATTAGCAGAGGGACCCTCATATTTTCTTGTCCCTTGTATGATCAACCAGGCAGCAGCAGCAGGAAGACGAAAGAGAAGGAAAAAAGATTGTAGGTTAAGTGAGAAAGCACTCAGAGAGCACAGCTAAGAAAAACAGCAAATGAAGAGTGAAAACCATCACATTACACACAGACCACAGTAAAAATCTATGCAAAGGTGTAGCTTGTGAAGTTAGGAGCACAGCTGGAGTATATCAGTCTGCCTCCATTTAACTCAGATGGCTGAACATGTGATGCCCTGAAGTGCTGATTAAACAATTATCTCCAAAGATAACGCACCGCTGACAACACTCAAACTGTCAAGTGCACAGTTGGGTTATAGAGCTATCTGACTAAATTAGCCATAAAGCTTTACACACTTCCTGTATGATGCCCTTCTTCAAAACAAACTTCATTGTAATCTCGGTCTAATAATCCAATTAAATTATAACCGTGAAAGATCAAAGATTCCCATACAATGTGTTTGTGTTAGCTTTTTATCTATTCTATATTAAAACATTGTTTCTGAAACAAGGTTATAATTATTTCATCATAGTAAAAATTCTGACTTTTACATCTCCCAGGCAGACCTAATTAAAATAATCAGTGCGGTGAGGAATCAGGAACAATTAACATCATCCTCTGTTGCTTCATGACTTGAAATGTTTTACATTTGAGTATTTATTATTCAGACATTATAGGAGTGATTTCACATCCCAGGATATAGCCTCATTAGCTTATTTTATTTGAGTTAAATGACATAACTAATACTGAATGATATTAATAATGTTTCTATGCTATTTTATTTGAGTTAAATGACATAATTAATTCTGATTAATATGAATAATGTTTCTATGCTAAATATACATCCAGGAGGTAATTAGGTGAACACTGCCTGGATTCTGGATCAACTAAGCAACAAGACATGTGTTAATTAGTAAGCTACCGAGCTGTTAGATTGTTTTAACCTTTAGAAGAAGTCAGGATCTGTTTCCCTCAGCTTCCAGTGTGCATATACGTGAGCCCCAAAATGTGTAACGCTTTTAATTCGTTCATTCTCAGCTCTTGTTGCATTACATTTTGGTTGTTCACATCTGAAAACCTGGTTTTGCAGCAGAAATGAAAGACCTGTCTGGAATTCTTGTTTGTGGTTGATTACCTAAACCAAGCAAGTTGTGTAATCGGTACGTTTTTTTTCCAGGATTACTCAAGGTTGTGTAAACAAATAATTTGCATGGAAATTATACTGGATGCACACTGTGTAGAACCACAACTGGATCCAGGAGGTTTTACTTCAGCTTTGGCACGTAGCTACAGTTACAGGCTGCACAATACAAATATTAGATTCTCCAACTATGTTTTTTCCAAGGACCTATTTGTCGCTTTCAGTTCAAGTATTTGAGATTAAAACATTTTAGGCTGAGTGTCACTAACAGATTCATGCCTGGTCAGAGAGAAACAAGACAATGATAGAATGAGAGTGACGAAAACCCTGTCTGTGTGACTCAGTACCTCATCTGTCACTTGGTTGGCTCTGACTGCCATCTGCTCCACAGTCATGTCCTCCATGTTGCGGCTGTCCTGTTTGGGGGCCCCTCCCGTGGCACCGAGCTCAATATTCTGCGGCCTGAAAGAGAGGCAGAGTTCACAGCTCACTAAATGATGTTGCATCAGATGGCAACAACCACAAAGCAACAAATATAGAACAAACTCTTGAGTCGGGTGTAGTGGGGTAAAAAAAAATTTAAGATGTAAATGAAGCCTTACTTTTTTATTTCTGCTTAGTTCTTTTTTTTATAATGAAACCCTTTGAGTTTAATTATCAAAGAACAAAAACCTGTGATTGATACCTGTAGTCAAATAAACAAAACATTGTTTTGATGCTTTTGTGTTCTGAAGAGGATATAACTGATCAAAACTTTCTCAATTTATAACCTAACCTTTCTCATTTTATTCAGAGCATCCTGTAACCAATACATCCATTGTACACTGTATGCCAATCACTGCTGGTGGACAGCCTGGATAATTTATTGATTGATGTCTCACTTTTTTTTTTAAATACATATTAATAAGTTAGGAGATAAAAGCACATTTTACTTACTGGTTTGCTCTTCTCTGGTTTCATGATCATTTAAATGCTTTTCTACTGGGTAATGTAATAAGCATGTAGGCTCTGAAAAGCTGAGGTGGATTTTTTCCCCCCTCTTCTTAATTGACAATGAATAAAATCTCAATAGAACAACTCTCCACCCACATTAAACAGGTTAAGCTTTTCAATTGGTATGACACAATGGAAACACAAGCAAAAGCTTAAAAGATCAGGTTATAGGAATCTTCCTTCGTGCTGCCTGCCTCTTATACTAAATATGGAAAATGCATTAAAGGATAGAGCATTAAGGAGTTACAGTTTGTTTACCGCTCATGTAACCCATATGGAGAGGGAAAGAAAATGCAAACCCTAAACAAATCAGGCTCCATCCTTCCTCTTAAAGAGCATTAGGAGCCTGAGCACATACAGCAGGCTTATACAGGAGACTGATACTGCATATAAAGCTGCAATGTGGCAAGAAGAATTATACAAGATGTCAGTGAAGGAAAAGAGATAAAGGTTGCGATAGGGAAATCAGCTTTTAGACTGAGTGTTAGCAGCTGACAGTGATATACTCAATGTTACTCCGATTTACTACAATATGAAACTTTAATCAAAATCAATAATTATAAAGATCCCAAAGAAGCTGATCATGAACTAACAGAGTTCTACATTTATAGGAATAAAAACAGTCAAATTAAATATAACAATTTGCCCCAAAGTAGGCTGCGCGGTGGCACAGTGGTTAGCACTGTGGCCTCACAGCAAGAAGGTCGCTGGTTCGATCCTTGGCTGGTTTGGTCAGTGGCCTTTCTGTGTGGAGTTTGCATGTTCTCCCCGTGTATGCGTGGGTTCTCTCCAGGTACTCCGGCTTCCTCCCACCATCCAAAGACATGCATGATAGGTTAATTGGTCACTCTAAATTGCCCCTAGGAGTGAGTGTGAGCATGAGTGTGGTTGTTAGTCTCTCTGTGTGGCCCTGCGATGGACTGGCGAGCTGTCCAGGGTGTACCCTGCCTGTCGCCCAAAGCCAGCTGGGATAGGCTCCAGCTTCCCCGCGACCCTGGATTGGAATAAGCGGTTCGGAAAATGAATGAATGAATGAATGAATGAATTTGCCCCAAAGTAGTAAGTGTTGTTAAAGCAATGTAGAGAAAATAATTAAATCATGTATGTTTTTTTCTGCATACTTTTAACCTTTCCAACCATTTAAAGTGCAGAGACAATATAAACATAATTGCAACTCTATTCCATTACCTAAACATCACTGGTAATGGACCAGTTTTCAGATTATTCTTGTAAATATCTGCAATAAATCTTATTTTAAGATGTAATATTTCACACGGATTACATCTGTAACAAATAGCTTTTTCAGAAAAGTTACATTGACTTTGCTTCCATTTGAAGATTTTTTACTAAGACAGCGAGATGAAATTAAACATATTTTAAGCCTCATACCATAATCAAAACCAATGCAAAACAGTCCGATTGAGATACTAAAATATTAATGACATAAAAACTGCATAATGCAAAACAGTACCCTGATAAAACATGATTAAGAATATAGAGGAAACCAATAATAAAATGTGACAAATGGGAAAGCAAAGAAGCTGTGAAACTGAAATAATATCTAAACAGTTCCTCAGGCGGTGGTTATGAACCTACAGAGTTGATTACATAAACTCCACTTAACTATTAAAGCAAGACACTTACATAACCAACAGTTCAACCAGTCAACTGCTGCCGGCTGATCACGTCAGGACAGACTGATTCAGTGTGTGACAGCTCAATGTGGGCTGTGTTCGGATGCACATTTAGATGTCATGATCTCGGCACAACAGCAAGGCAGGCGTGAGTAAGTGTCAACCAGAAGCTGTGAGCTGCAGCTGACGTGTTGACTGTGTCTGGCTACAAAAACTTACAATTTTAAACTATTGTGTCAATTTTATTTTTCCTTCAATTGCAAAGAAATAACTTCAGGGAAAATATGGAGATGATAATAAAAATTTATACTGCAGAGTAACATGATACACTGAAGTTACAAGTTAGTTTCAGTGTGTTTGTTTAGTACATTTAAGAGATGCATAAGGTTTTAGATAATTCTGATAGAAAAAATGCTTCAGCAGTAGAAACAAACCCCACCCATCCATCCAGCAACCATAATGCAGTCCAGTATCAGATGATACGCTAAAATAACTGGTGAAACAGCAGCCTTAAACAATTCCTGAGCCACAAGGTAACATGACAGCAAGCTCATCATAAGCAAAACTTTAAGCCTGATTTCTGTGATACGGATGCACTGTACTGTCAAGGGAAGACAACCAACCAGCCATAAACACCAAGATCCATTTTTTGGAGGGGGGGGGGGGGGGGGGGGGCTTTGTTATGTTTTATTCCAAGTCTAAAGTTTCTGGATAACAATGTTCAGGAAGCACAGCTTTATTTCCGACTCAGTTTCTTCCTCTCCTGTCATCCCCTTTTCCTTTAAAGATCAAGTGACATTTTCCTGTTTTGCAAATAACCCCTAGACTTCAGGTTCCCTGTCAAACCTGCAGAAAGAAAAGGGGGAAAAAAGACCAGGAAAACAGATAGTCCACTTGGCAGACATTTCAGTGGATTTCATGTTGATTTAATGCTTTTTTTCCCCCTCTTTCTGGACAAGAGTGCACATAGTTCACAAAAGCTTGACTTTCTTTTCCTATCCAGTCATTAAACTTGGGATGAAAGATGCAAGCTTACAAGAATATCACTGAAAAAGGACTTAGTCACACATATGACATTCTTCTGAACTGCAAAGAAAGCAGTTGAACAGATCTACAAGGCGGTAACAATCATACTCCTCACGACGATTCATTGCATTAAATAATAATTCTACATCAGTGATATGTAGTGCATTTAATGGTCGATTTCTTGTAGCAAATCTAACAACTTGCCTCTTTCACATTCAAACCACAATGTGCCTACAGTAGTGCCTTTAGCGTGTGGCTTTGTTACAGTGATGCCATTGTTGAACAATATTGGATCAACCTGAAGTTTTTAGTTTGTGTCAACGAACCACTGCAGAAGAATTACATGAAAATAGGAAACAGAAATGGAAAAGCATAATTTGTTACTTTCACCCAGCTGATACAGGTAGTGGAAAACATTTGTGCTCAGCTCAAACAATAGTGATCTTAAACGATTTAATAATCATTGCAGGTATAATTTAACGTTAAGCAGGCCTGGATACCGATTTATCCTCAAGTCTAAGCAAAGAAATTAAACATATGTCAAACAAGGATAGCACGCTTAATCAACTATATTCCCGTTTCTCAATAAGCATTAGCCTTTCACTTTGCATTTAAAAACGGTAAATTGTGATACCACATGATATCAGAGGTGCATGGGGAATAATTTAACAAGCCTTAAGGACATACCCATTCATGCTGGAGAATCTTCACAGCACCAACAACAAGTGCCCAAGACAATAGGTCCAACAGGGAAACTCATTTCTTGTTCTTCTACCCAAACCTGTTCCTCCAGATCTAACTTGCAGCACAAAGTGACGTCTTTTCTTCCCCAAGCATGAATAATATCCTCGTTTTAGATCTTTTTCTCTTTAACAATGAGATATTGTGGCCATTTCCCCCTTCACACAGTCTGTTTTCATTTAAAAAAAAACAAAAAAACAAACAAAAAAAAAAACTGCGTTTTTTTCTTATTATTTTTTTTAAAGTGAAGTTTATGTTGTTGCTCAGAGTAGCTGACTCATAACACTGACCTGTGTGCAATGACAAACCATGGGGAGCTTCCAGATCACGCTTTATAGTTCAAACCTAAACCATTATTATTCTAATGACACACACACACACGCACACACACACACACACACACACACACACACACACACACACACACACACATATATATGAGATAGAAAATGTTTGTTACAAATGATAGTAAAATATGGGAAGATGACTTAACAGATGGTTTATCATTTCCGTAGTTAGTTTTCAGTGGTTGCAACATCATGTCTACATACACCTGACATAGTTATCTCTCAAGGTTCGTACAAAGTTAGTGCTGGACAGCCATTTAACAAGTGTCACTTGAGAAACAGGTGACATCTGGTTGAAATATTAACCAAAAGCGTCCAAATAAGCGCAGTTTGAATCAAGCCACTCCACACCCATAACAACAACAAAGTTGACCTGTTCAGCAACTCTGTTAAACTCAATAAAAAACAAGGTAAAGAGGAGACAGAGAACAACGTCAAAAGTGTGTCAAAGTTATCTTACATTTTCCAAAAAGTTGTAGTTGTGCTCAATAATCTTTATCTGAGCTATTTATAAATCCAAGATCCAGAGGCAACTCGTTACCCTAGCTAGCGTGCTGCTAGCGTGCTAGTTAGCTAGTTCCGCTTTCTTGTCAACTAACACCACTACGCCAACTATGTTGTTAGAAAAATGTTGAGAGATATTTATCAAGGGAGTCAATACTTACTGCAAAACTCCCCTGTGAACAAAAGCGTCCTCGCTCGCAACTCCTCCTTCTTTACGGTAGATGAACTTGGCTCTGGCAACTCGTGAATTCCTTCACTGCCTCCGCCGTCTCGGTACGGGAAAGTGTGTCGGTTGGTGCGTTTACGAGTCGTCGGAAATCACAGATTTGATGGCGTCAAGAAGTACCCACATGTTTTTAAGCGACTTGATTTAGAGATGAAACAACAGAAATCCTTTATATAGAAAATAAGAAAGGCACACATAAATGTAAAAAAATACAAGCAATGTAAAAATAAATAAACTTTTCTAATATAGATAGATAGATAGATAGATAGATAGATAGATAGATAGATAGATAGATAGATATGTTCAAACTGCTTAAATTAAATTTTTAAAAATTGTTTTAATTTAATTTGTTAGATTTAATTTTCCACCACTCTTTCTTTCTAGAAGAAATAGAACCTCTCAGCTTTTCTTTCCAGTTTGTGACCATCCATCTTTCTTCAACAGGGTTTCACAATGGGGACGAAGCTGGTCATGTCAGACTCTTAATGTGATGATCCTCCTGCCAGGCTCGCTGTGTGCCAAGGAGGATGGTCCTTCTGCAACCCTCTGAGTTTGGGAATAAAGTAGGGGAATAGCATTTTTCTGGGATAATCTTGTTTGTGGTTTTTTTTTTAATGCATCCTTTATGAAGTTATTCCATCTTTGCTGAAGCAACTCCTAATCATCACTGATCTTCCTTTATATTTTATGGTCAGTGTGAGACACTGTGGCTTGCAGGCCTCACCACTTCTCCATCTAACCATAAAACAACTAAGTGTTGACAAAGCTGAAAATTGGACTCAGAAGAGATGACCTTACTCTGACCAGTCATCTACTGTCCTGCTCCTGTGGTCTTTTTGAAACCTCAGCCCGAGGTCTTTGCTTCACGCCAATAGAGTTGGGTTTTGGATGACTTCAGTCTTGCTTGTTTCTAACTGCTTTGCCATGCACTTCACCACAGTCTCAGTTTGCAACTGTGTTTGATGGTCATCTCTTTCAATTGTTTAACCCTATACCATCAAGTAGCTTTGTATTCCTCCTAAAGCAGAATTACACATGCTTGTGCCAGAATGTAAAAATAATCAGTTCATTTTTAATTTTCTCATGTTTGTTTGATTTTCTTTTTCATTGGGTTACATTTAAGTGAATGTTTTGCACCAAATTTTATTTAATCTCTTTGTTTTCACCTTCTTAATTTAGCACCCTTGATTTGTGTTCCTCTTTTTTGGCACATAAATTGTATATTTGAAGGTCAAAACCTGAGGAACCCTGCATCCTTCGGCCCTATGTGAACATCCTCAGCTGACCCATTTAGTTTTTTTTTCAGTTTCACCTTCCCTTCTGTGGTATTTCACTTCTCTAATAAGATTCTTACTCATTTGTTAAGAAAAGGCAAGAACTACTCTGCGTAAGTGAATTTTAAACTCAATCTAAGGAGGTTTTTCTACATATTGAATTTGTTTGGCCAGTTAAATATCAATTTGCAAAGGTTTCCAGTTACAATGTGATAGTGACCACAGCACGTGATGGTTTGCATGTCCTGTCATATGACTCCAGAGAGACAGAAAAGAGGCACTGCTCAATTTCCCCACATGAGTGCAGCATTTACCCTTCACCCAGACCTCCCCCCTCCCCCCCTCCCCTCTTCTGGTATTTTACATGAAGACGACTGCTAGATATTTTTCATAGTGCTTTTGACGATGCTCTGAAATCAGAAGCTCTAGCTTTGAATCTGCTGTGTAATTCCCAAGTTTTATGGTTGAAATCGCAAAAGCTTTTTCAAGGTGACTTCAAAGATGGTAGACAGAGAGCCAACCAACATATCAGCTAACAATGTTTAAAAGGCAAGTGGTTTTTTTTCCATTTCAATTGACACTAAATATTTCTCTCCTATGTGGTCACTACAGATAAATACCTGCGAACTGAAACTTTCACTGACACCACCAAAGTCGCACAAATTATGCTCCAAAACTGCCCATAGTGCCTGAATGATGACTAGCTCTCTCCGCCCATGTAACTTTTATAGAGTCTACATAGCATGCATTATTCAGCAATAACACACGGCCCATCTGGACTCCTGTGAGTGTGTTTGTGCATGTGTGTCTATGCATGGGTGAGTGGTTCATAGTTAACTTTCTTGTGCCATTTCACCATTTAACGCCACATCCAACAGTGCTTGAAGAGCTATGAATTAGTATTTCCCTTCGTAATTACTGCTAAGGTATAATATGTGTGTGTGAGAGAAAGGAGGGAATGGGAACAGAGGAAGAAAATGAAAGCGTTGAAAGAGAGACAGAGTCAGCAAACGTATTAGAGTCTACCAAAATGGTATGTTCAGGATCAGGCTCTTTCATCATGCCTTTCCTCATTAATAGAGATGGGAGTGCTGCCCTAATTCCATAATTCCTAAATCATGCCTGTTAGTTGAATATGAGGAGACAAAGGTACAGGGAGAGAGGAGAATGGATTAGCCTATAGCCTAATGAATGTGTCTGAGAGAGCTGGAGAGCCACAGAAGTGGAGATGAAGGGAGGAAAAAAAAAAAAAGCAGGAAAGAACGGAGAAGGGTTGCCATCTGTATATTCTGGCTTTGCTTTTTGATTGTCTCCAAAACCAACATCATATAGGCCAAATATGTTTTTGCCAACCGCATTTCCAAGTGTACGCCAGCCAGTGAAATGTTCTAAAATAATCAAGTGATTAATTAGATCTGGAATAGAATATGTGGGTATGTAGTTGTGTGTATGAGCATGTGTGGCGGTGTCTTGGCCCTGACCGCTTTCTCATGATTTCCAGCAGCACATCTGTTAAACTCTGGCTCTGTTCCAGTTGTATCACTCATCCATCTTTCCTTTTACAAAGACTGAGACATGGGAACGTTTCATGGCCTTGCTTGATCGGACTTAATTTTACATTGGACTAATTCCGCTGGTACCTGATACTTGTCAGGACAAAGAATTGGCTGACCAAGCGTGCATCTCAATATTCAGAGATAATTTCATTCCCTCGTCTCCTTTTCACTGGAATCCACTCTTACTCCTTTTGAATTGAGCTCTCATATGAAGCAATTTGTTGGAAACTAGAGACATCGATAGCCATTAGCCTGCTTTGCACAGGAGAACCAAACATGGCAAGCCGGCACTCATCTATTATTCATATACCTCAGTTTTCCCCCAAAACCTCATTTCTGATATTCCTTTTGCATCACGCTGCCAAAATTGACAAGTCAGTGGTTTTAAATAACGCTTTTGAAACAAAGCTGATAAATGTTTCACGCTAGCACCACCCCTTAAAAGTCCTAAGGGGGGTACAGAGTCTATTGTTTGCCTGTGTAGTCATGTCTGGATCTGCTGAAGACTTACTGAGGTTGAAAAGGGCTGATTATAAATGTAGGTTTTAAATATTTAGCCTGTTTAGATGCTTAACTAGCATGTAGCTGTCCCACGCTTTGCAAAGGGATTCTTGGATTTGATGAGGATTCTGTGTTGAGAACCAAGCTCTGCAGCTTCGGGGCCATCACACTCCATTAATATACTGACACACTGTATGATGCATTTTACTGTCACAGCTTGGGAAAACTGAAACAACTGTGTACTGCTGAGTAAAGCTGAGTTTCAGATGATCACAAGAGAAATCTAAGGTCTCTTAAACATTTCTCTTTGCATTTTGTATTTGTTCATTGATAGGAATTAAAAGTTAATCAAAGACTTGTTAGGTCTTAAACATGCATGTTAAATTATACCATTTTTAAAGTCCAGTATTAAAGGGGAAAGCATTTGGTCTTTGTGCAAAAACAGTTTTTTCCTTTTCAGTATGACTCCATGCAGCATTTCTTCATGCAGGATGAAACCACCTTTATTTTACCTTTGAAGAATATGAGACCTCTTGTGGTCCTAAGAACCACATGTGGATAGTCAGAATTGTGTCCATGAAAGTGACACCTACATTGCAGAGAAAAAATTGTAAAAGTCCACCGAATGTTTTTCTTTTATTAGTCACCCGTATCAAAACCAAAACGTGAAGTGGCAAAGTTGCTCTTAATGTGTTGTGTATACATGTAACTATGGCTACCAGAAAACCCAGATAGCAGGTATGTTTGTGGTGATTCCAGCTACTTTTGGCCTCTCATGGCTCTGTTACAACACTAGCAAGTCTCCTGTGGGCCACATGTGGTCCAGATGTCAGTTGTTGGCCGGGATGTGGATTATTGCAAATATTTTGTGGGTCAGAAGTTGTCTTAACATGGGAAGCCTTCCTTGTGACAGTTTCTTTGAGGGTGACATGTGGTGGTCTTGTGGCTGAGTTTTGTGCAGCAGCCACTCATATTTATTCAATGGGACTTAAATAGGGTCAGGGCCAAATTTGGGCCAAACAAAAATGCAGATTTGTGCAAGACATTTTTTGCTATGTAAGAAAGGCATCCATGAAATTAACTAATTTAAAAAAAGAAGCAAACAAATAAAAATAAGTGTTTTAGTAATAACTATGACTTGCTTCTAAGCCAAAGTGAGCTGTTTTGATTTCTGCCAATCCATGAAGTGTTATTCAGTGTTATTCAGAAGAGAAAGCCCATTGACACATATTAGTCTTGAAAACTACATCACTAACACATAAATGATTGAATGGAACCCACGACTACACCACCTGACCCCACCTTCAATACCTCCTTATGCAGACTTTGTGCTTTATCTAAAGAATACTTAGGAATTGCATCTCTGATGTGGAAGTATTCACATTGGTTGTAATTCCCCTTGCTGCCTGTAGAAGATGCTATTATGGATCAAATTAAAGCGTACAAACAAATGGCCTATGTCAGTGATGTCCAGCTCAGTCTTCAAGGGCCACAATCCTGAAGGTTTTTAATGTATCCCCATCCTAACACACGTTACTCAAATTAATGAGTCATTGTGCAGAAGTTTATAGGCTGTTAGATCCATTTATTTGATTTAGGTGCGTTGAAGCACAAGTACATCAAAAACCTGCAGGACAACAGCCCCCGAGGACTGACTTTGGACGCCCCTGGTTTATATGGTTATATGGATTGGAGAGCTTGTTACTTTAAATGTTAAAGAAATTAAATGGAATTTCAGGTGAATTTGATCAAGAAAAAGGTAAATTTACTGGATAATGTGCAATTCAGTGGTTGCAGTATTAAGATAAACAAATGTTGACAACTTTTACAGTTTAAAACCAGACAAGTGAAAGGAAAAGTCGAGTTTAATAATTCAAGAAGAATCCATCAACGGGACATTTTGCATGTTTTGAGGCTTGATTGATTGATTAAAGGTCACGATCTCCTCGTTAGCTGAGTCATCCGTTTCTCCAATAAGGCAGAAGCTTAGGAGCTTTTTTTTTTCTTTTTTTTTTTTTCCATTTTCTGCCTTTTAATTAATACAAAAAGCTTTTATCTTTTTTTTTATTTATTTTATTTTAGCTTTTATTTGACAGTTTTAGTGAAGCTTAGGCAAGAAAGTGGTAGAAAAAAGAGAGATGATAATCAGTAGATGACCTAGGAATCAAACCTCAGCCTGCTGCAGTAAAGACTCAGCAGCTGCAAATGGGGTGCACAGTCTTCAAAGTGTGCTGCAGAGGCACCCCACAGTTTGGATTTTCCCACCTTTTTCTGTCCCGTTTTCAGCCTTCGCACTCCGGCATTTTATGTAGAAACCGCAAATGATGGACATACACTCCCAGAGAGGTGAAACTTGACACTGTTTTTCTTTTAATGGGAGTATATGTTAAATCATTCTAAGAAGTTGATCTTTACATAACATTTAAAAAAGTGGACTCTAACTAAAACGGAAAAATAAATGGTGCGCGGAGTAAAATAAGATAAGAAGACTGCAATAGACCTAACTTTAAATTGTAATGCCATGTAAAGTAACTGAGCAATGAAATACTCAAGGACACAAAAACTCCAGAGCTGAGCTCAAGTACAGGGTTGAGAAACTGCTTTGTGTTTGTTTCCATCGCCGGCCAGTCACCATCCAGGAAATGTGATGGGAACAAGAGAAGAAAGGCTATCAAGATATCCGTTCTCCATGTTGTCAGCAGTTCAGATTAGCTGTCACCTCGCAGAGGGAGAAACAGCTGAAGATTGGAGAGGCTGATTTCATCTGAATAATTTCATGCTTTGACTGGCAGAGCTCAATGATCGCCGTTCAAAGACTTTGACGTCAGAGGAAGCCAGACTGGGCAATTATGGACCCAGGTGCAGTGTAAGACACAAATACAATGATCTGCCATTTGGTTAAAAAAGAAAACCAAAATAATAAAAAAAACAATAAACAGAAATTGAGAATTAATTCACATTTCCAACAAAAATAACATTCCACTCAATCGACTTGTTTTCGAGTAGACAAAAAGACAATCTTTATTTGTGTGTTTCTCTCCTTGCTCTGACTTCTGTGTTTACTTTTGACTGACTGACTTTCATGGCTGAGGTCAGCTTCCACAAAAACACCACAAACAGAAAAGGAGACAAACTCATACATGACGCTCAGACCTGGAGGCCTCCTACCACTACCAACCATGGATCACAAAGCAGAGTAGAAGAAGAAGTAGAAGAAGTAGAAGAAGAACGATAGGACAGCATCAGTGGAACAGAAGAAGAGAAGACACATTTTTAAAATCCTCCGCAGGCTATAACCCATCACTGCATCCCATAAAGGAGTAATTAACAGTGATTTTAAATGCTACAAAAATAAGATGAAACAGAGAAAGAAGCTCTTCCCCTTGTTTGTGTTTCCTTATGTGTGTGTTTCTTTGTACATGTGTGTAACGTCCATGCCATGTCTGTATATGTTTAGAGCTGCACTGTTTTTTTTCTACATATGTCGGTAAATGTGGATGCCTGTACATGGATCGTCGTGTGTATGTTTGTGTGTGTTCACAGTGCTGACTCATAATGTTCTCTTCCCAACATTAAAGAAGTCTCAGTCCCTTGATACACACTCTTTCCCTCCCTCTTCCTCCCTCCTCTGGTCGTTCTCTTTGTGCTGCTCCCTTTAGATTCATGTCCACAAATGCTTCCAACATCACTTTGTTTGTACGTGTATATGTCTGCGTGCATGCACAAATGTGTGTTTTTCGTGATGCAACCACACACACACGCACACTCTCAAAAATAGAGGTACAAGATAAAGACATTTCTGTACCTATAGGTACATTTTAAAAAAATGTTCTCTCAAAAGTACAATACTGATCTTTAAGAGACCAGAAGCACACCTTCAGAGTATGAAAAAGGGTTCAAAGTGACATAAAGTACAAATTTGTACCATTTCGACCATAAGGGTACCTGCAGCATTGAAAAATGTAATGTTAATGGCTGTAATGTTACAAACTAGAGCAGATTTGAGGGATGACAGTAGTATGACTTAACAGTCATTTACTACACCAGACAATGAAGGTCAGATGCTGCAAACTAAGTGTATGTCTGGTCAGTATTTTGAGTTTTTGAAGATTATTTCTAGATTAAAGATAAGATAATATTACTAAACTGCATAGACCAGGCCTAATCCTGTGAAAACATAAAAAACATAACTTCATAAGGTGAGGTTGAACTTGATAAGGTACAAAAATAGACCAGAACTGAAGGGTACAGAAATGTCTCTCAAAAGAGTACACCCCCAGCGACAAGCATTTGTATCTTTTTAGGTACAAGCTGGTACCTCTATTTTTGAGTGTGCACACACCTTGCCTCATTTGCCACAGTCTATGCACTTCCCTTATTGGTTTAACCCCCCCCCACCCAGGACCAGCTTCAGTCATTGTTTACGTCCATTGTGATCTGACTTGGGCTCCGAGGGCTGATTTCCAGTCAGTTTCACCCTGCGGCTCCATTTATCTTCCGGACCCAAGCTAATCCATCAACAACTGAAAGCAGGCGGGAGAAACTGTGAGGAGAGAGGTTGCATTTTCCTTTTGATGTCTGAAAAAAAAAAAAGTCTCAGGGAGAGCAAGAGAGCGGCTGCAGGGTATTTCAGGGTTTTTTTTCTTCTTTTTGTTTTTTTTCCTCGCATGAAAAAATATATCATCATTAGAAACAAGATTGATCTGAAGGTTTCACAGTGGTCATGCAACTTGAGTGTCGCCTCCTTTTCTCACCTGTCGTCTGTTCATCTTCAGTTCACCCCCCTCCCCATCCTAACCCACCTCCCTTTCCAAATCCCAGACACATTAATCCTGCCAGTCCGAGAGAAGGTTCAGTAAGTGACCACAGTCATGATAATACAGAAAGACAAAGAGGTGGGTGACCAGTGGTACATTCATACAAGAGAAAGTCATGGTTCCAAAAGTCACCCGACCCAGTCGACATTAGACAGTGCTGGAGATGCCCGTACTGGCCAGGCCGTGATAAATGCTTTGTTTAGAAACACGAATAAGACAAAACACAACCCTCCTGAAAAATCTACATCTCTCCAAGCCCACCCGGAACGCCCCAAAACCCTCCCACCGAAACAGGCTATGGTTAAACCTGTCTTCCACAAGGCCATATCTGAGAGCCTCTAATAAAAAAAAAAAATCTAACTATGACTTTTATATCAGATTTCGGTGAATCCACTGGGTCTGAAAACATCAACAAATATAATATTACAATTCCAATATGTTCACATTAATTTAAATTTGTGCTCCTCTTGTTGTCGCCTCCCTTTGTTGCACATGCCGGGTCACTTTTCTCCACTTCTCAGTGCTTTTGCTCTCATTCTGGTTGCGGTTGGAAGTGGTCCAGATGGCATAGAATTCCAATTACAATGCAAGCTTGGCCACTTCCAATTCATGCTCAGAGGATGGGATAACAATGTGAGCAAAATTCAATTTTTGTGCATCCAGGCCTATCGCTTAATGCATCCTGCCATGATTGGATAGTTGGAATTGCACTGGAACGACAAGTTTAATCATAGCCACACATAGCTACATCTACCCCATCAGTGGCCAAAAGTCAATAGTCAAATCGAAAAGACCCCCTGATAGGAGTGCAGAGACATTTCTCTTGTTTTTTTTTCATCCAAAAGGAGCTGTTCAACCCAGAGTTTAGGGATCGAAGATGGAGGGCAGCTTCCCAGACAGCTTAAAACCCAACTTTGCAGCCATGTCTGGGATTGGTGTCCGTGACTGGGCCATGAAGGGGGCTGGCAGTGGGGGTGGTTTGTGGTCATATTGAGGTGGAGGTGGGAAGGAGGAGGGGTGGGGCGGAGTTAAGGGCTTCCCTGAGGGGTGGTGGATTTAGAGGGACAGCCAGCCCAGCCTATTATCCCGGGATGGGAACTCCAGGAAGATGGGGAAGAAGGGTCACAGCCAGAAGAAGAATCCCAGCAACAGCGGGGTCAGAGCTGCTGATAAGGCCGTGCACCTTGCCCTGGAGCTTGGACCTCCATCAGTAAGGAAGGGCTCTGGAGAATCGTATCCCGAACCATCTGAAACAAAGAGATGAGAAAAGACAAAAAAAAACCCAGACAAAACATCTGAACCGAAAGATAGATGCAAAGACAAGACAATCTGAGACAATACCAATGAAAGGGGATTTTTTCAGAGATGAGGGGAAGACAACTGGATCTGTCAGGATGGGGTTTAACAGCGATGGAAAAGCAAAGAGTACACGGCAGAAAGAAATGAGCGGAAAGAGGGGGAAGGAGAAGACGATAGCAACTGAGCTCTGCAGGGGGTTTAACCAACCTAATTACAGTTTAATCACAGAGACTCGGAATCTGGAGCAGCTGACACACACACACACACACACACACACACACACACACACACACACACACACACACACACACACACACATACACAGTCTCAAAGACACATCCACTCATACACATGTGCAAATGCTCACGGCTCACTCACACACTGACAGCATTTCACAGATGAGATGAAAGTTACAATGTCAGACAGATTACTCGAACAACACACACACACATAAGGCAGAAACTCAAAGAAAAGCAGATGCAATGACAGAACTGAAAAATGCATGTTGTCTCAGTAATTATGAAGGAGAGAATTTCCTTCTCCTGTTGTGAGATATACAAAGATCTTAGCCCAGAAAGCTGTGGAAAAAACCCCCCCAGAAAATCTGCCGTCTCTTATGAAGATCTTCAAAGCTGCACCATTATCTGGGAGATGTGTTATTAACCAGGTATGTTTCTTTAATCTGGGTTTGGCTTGAAAACACATGAGGTCGAATCCGTATTAGGCTAACAGGTAGATTTTCAACATAGCATAGTAGTACTGACTACCAGAAGCTAACCCTCATTTTCTGCCAGAGGTTCTTTGAGTTATTTTTAAATGGCATCATCATAGGGCCGCCATGGTGCTCTTATGAGAGCGCTGTGCTCTGCCTGCGCCACGAAGCCGCGTTGAAACGATCGTGTGTTATTAGACTGCAGGATATTTGGAGGAAAAGTCATGCCTCATTTCACATTACTCATCTTTTAAAAACAAGTCTGAAACTTTTGGAAAACTTCACCAAACGTTCATTTATTAAACCGATGCCCATAAATGAGACTTCGACTGTACGGTACGAACTTTATCACCAGACTGCTCTCTTGTATCCGCGTGTAGAGTGACGTGGGGGCTTGGCAACATTTTTAGAGAGCATTTGCAGCCTGCTCTGTTATCTTTTTACAAGGACAGAAGGTCTCCCTCACACCCGGTGTGATGTGATGTGATTTGATGTGAAGTGCGTACGCCACTTTGTGCCTCCGTGCATGCACTCACTTCTCTGTGTGTGTTTTGAGCTCACAACTGTGCAAGCTTGTGCGTGCATGTACGTGTGAATGCGTCAGAATAAGTACGCGTGTGTTTGTTTCCAGTGTGTGTTATTTTTTTGTGTGTAAAGGTGTCAAAGCGTTGCCTGTCTGGTCTGTGAATCAGAGCAGAGAATGTTGCCGGGGCATTCTATCAGACCTCTTATACTCCCTAATTTTAGTTTGATAGGCAATCTGGACCTTTGTGTGTGGATGTGAATGTGTGTTTATGCCTTTGTGTGTGTGTGTAGTCAAGAGTGTGACTCACCTGGAGGTCTGACATACACCTTCAGCTTTAGACATGCCCGCCCCACATGGTTTGGGTGAGGAGACGCTGCAGAAGAAGCGAATGAGAGCACAGATTAGTTCAGAGATGAAATGATTTGTGTTGCTGATTGCATTTGTACAGTAGGTAAACATATTTATTACAAAGATGTTATAATATTATTCTGTGTTGGAGTGTCATGAGGTTGACCATTGGGTCACAGGTTGGACAAAATCAAGTTGAACAGTATCAAGTGACAGCGTTTATGAACCTCATTCCCCATCATCTCCATTTTAACCATTTAAAACCTGAGAAAGGTTGTTGCAGAATGGAAAAAATGGCCATTTTGGAGCACAAAAACATCTTCAATTTGTCTCTGCATTATTTTAAAAGAGTTGGCCTTTGCCAGGACAATATTTACCATCCGTCCATTTTTTTAGCCTCTTAGTCCAATTAAGTGTCGTGGAAAAACTAGAGCCTACACACAACCATTCACACTCATACTCATTCCTAAGGACAATTAAGAGTAACCAATTAACCTAACTTCTTTGGATGGTGCGAGGAAGCCGGAGTACATGTAGAGAACCAACATATACACGGGGAAAAGACGCAAACTCGACACAGAAAGGCTTCTGTTTGAACTCTGCCAACCGGGGTTCAAACAAGTGACCTTCTTGCTGTGATGGCACAGTGCTAACCACTACGCCACCATGCAGTCCAACAATATTCACATATTCACAGTTATTTGATAGACGTTTACAGCAACAGCTGCATCATTTTAAAGACATATTCACAGTAACCCTGAAGGTCTTTGTTTTTTGTGTTTTTCTATTGTGAATATATTTGTGTTCGTGCAGTATGTACAGTATTTATTCTTCACTAGTAGTATATACACACATGTATATATATATATATATATATATATATATATATATATATATATATATATATATATATATATATATATATATATGTATAGTGATTTATATTTCAATATAAGTCCAAAAAAAGTTAAATTCAGACATACTCTGTGTTTTCAGAGATATGCTTGTATCATTACAACACATGCACATGACTGAAAGGGTTTACCAATAAAAACACATTTATTTAGTCAAGTGTATCATATGAAAGTAGGTTTTCTATATAAAAAAAACAACAAAAAAACCCTGCATTTTTACTTTGCTTTTATATGTTTCTTCATTACAACGGATGTGGTTTTTTCTTTCATTCTGAGTCATTCAAACATCGTCCTGCAGCTTTTACTTTAAATATTCATTGAGGAAAAAAATGGGAATTCATCCACAAAAGGAAGCAGTTTCCTTAAAGTATTTCTTCAGTCATTTTAGCAAGGCACAGAAAATGAATATATCTGTAGGAAAATTACTTGTGCTGGTCTTTCGCCAACAATAATAATAATAATAAAAAAAAAAAAGATAAGAAGAAATCCAGCCCAATCACCCAAGTTAAATGTTCTTATCTTCTCCACTCGGCATTCTAATTTATTGCTCCTTCTTAAACAGATTTACAATTATTTAAATTGCCTGCTGGGTCGCTCCATGCCAGCTTACTTAACCCACTCAGTTCATGACATGGATTTTCATTGAAAAAAGGAAAAACGTTAAAACTAATAACTATTAAGTTAAAGTGACCTTGCAAAACCCCTAAGCCCATTTCCACTGAAGTTATAAATGATTTCAGAGCACCATTTTATTATTTTAGCCATCCTGTCTGGCTTCACTAATCACTGATTTAGTATGGACTGAGCTAAAATTTAGCATCGGACAATCATCCAAACCAATAAAATAACTCACAACTAAACAGCTGCTGAAATAAATTATTACTTTTCTCTTCTTTTGGCTTAAATTCTCCAGATAATTAGCTATAATTAATATTATCTTGACAATTCCATCTATGTCTTTTAATTTCCATTGATTTCAGAGGGATAATTAACTCATTAGTAAAATTATAAGGTATATCTTTAAAATCTAATATGATTAAACACAGCAACTGTGTAATAAATTATTACATTTTCAGTTTTTCTGATCCCTATACAATCTGCTAAATGAGATGGACCTCAATAATAAACCTGAGCTGGAATAAAACTACTTTAGCATAAAGGTTTTTGATCTTACAGTTTCATCATTTAGCAGGGAATGACCCAGGAGTCAATAATCAAAGGTTTAACTCTCAAAAAAGCCAATTTTCTGTACACTATGGGCATTGAACAAACCTTATAGAGTGTGAAAACAAGCCTCCCTACATCTGTACACTGCTAGGATGGTTTGGGAACGTAACCTACAAGAAACCTGCAAAAAAATTACTGCGGCAATTTTTATTTTTCTCAGCTAATAAAACCACAATCATCTTGACATGAATTATTCAGACATGGTGAATATTTTCTAAAAAAAAAGTAAACAGGTCAAATATTGACATGAATTAGAATTTATGCATCATTAAGACACTTATTTAAACTTCCTCGATGGAAGTTAGTGCTTCAAGCAGCTGAACGGCTTCATAAATTGAGTCCCTTTTAAGTGCTTTTACACTCTGCTCCTCAGTTTATGAAATTCTATAAACATACTGAGCAATGTAAACAAGCCTGTGAAGGATCAGCCTGTCCAATGAGATTCAGTCACACTCGCATTCACACCTAAGGGAAATAACGGACTCTCAAATCGACCTGACTTGAATGTCTTTGGAATTGGAAAGGAAATCCATGCAAATTCCCCACAGATGCAGCTCCCACTGGCTGTGAGGTGACAGTGTTAACCACTGAGCCGCTTGGACTGAATACCAAAAATAAAAATGAGAAAAATGTTAAAAAGTTACTGTGATTTAAACTTCAAAGTCCAGCAAATGAAACTGAATCTGGGTTTTTAGTCCCACCTCACTCTGAAGTGAAATAGAGCTGGAGACCTTGGGGGGAGATGGTGACCAAGTCTCTGACCACTCACGCGTGCCGACGTGCGCGCTCTCACGCACGTTGGGGGATGTGTAAGCGAACGTGTGTGCACGCACAAAACACTGACGGTTTCAGAAATATGTGTGGAGACCTATTGTCCTCCTCTCTTGAGGGAGTCTGCATAGCCAGAGCCCACAGTGACCTCACAGTAGACCATCATCAAGATCCACAGTGCACAGGAAATATATCTGACCCTTCCTGTGCCCTCTCCTCCCTTCCTGTCTGCCCACAACTCCTCCCTTCATCCTTCCCTTTGCCCTTCACCCCCTTTACCCCTGCATGCCCCCTCCTCTGCCTCAAATTTCTCCAAACCCTCCTCACAGTCTGCAGAGAAACCAATCAAGGTCCTCTGAGGAAACCCTCTAGTCTGACTATGAGCTTTCTCTCATTTCATACATCTTCCTTCAGTTTTTTAATACTATTTCATGGCACAATGACGACACCTTCCTTTATCTGTGCGCCCCTTCCACTGACTTTAACTTTTGCCTTTTTTTTAAAAAGTTGCATCATCTCTCTCAGCACTTCTGGTTCCCAGCACATCCCTAATCCAGTGTCTCCTTAAAACCCATTGAAAATCACTCAACCTCGTCCGATGGCAGCTGGCAGAAGTGAGGGGTGGAGTAGACCTGTCAACGCGTCAACACGTGAACAATACACACACCAACATGCATACACTCATACCAGCCACAATTCTCAATCAGCATGTTCCACTACCGTGTGCAAGGAAAGTACACACACACACACACACACACACACACACACACACACACACACACACACACACACACACACACACACACAGTGATTCATCGGTTAAAGCTGACAGCCGCTGTAGTTCCACATTAGTACTAACCTGTGTGTGAGTGTATGTTTGTGTAGTTCAGAGACAGAGAGAAATGAAAATGAGTGTGTGGCTGTCAGTCAGGATGATGGACATAGCCTTTCAAGAAGTCACAATTGCTTGACAACAGACCCCCACAGCCAGCCCACTGCTGCCCCCCCCCCAAAACACACACATGTATTGAAATGCACTCACAAACACTGCAGTCATGTGGAATGCACGCAGCCTCGCAGGGTACCAGAAATACAATACCAAAGTCAGCAACTATGCAACTCTGGAGGGGCCCAAACCTCAGACGAGACTAAAAACAAAGGAGTGTGTTTTTGTGTGTGTGTGCCAACTGGGAAAAGTGCACTAGGACATCGGCATGCTGTTATCTTCTTCTATTTAGCTCCCCGACTGTCGCCTGCTGTGTCTTTATGGATGTTGTTGACAACTGACTTGGGCAAAAATAGTACTTGCAGATATTATTTACATTATTCAAATGATTATTACCACAGTAGGAATTTTTTTTATTTTTTTAATTGCATTACAGTTGTTTGCGCCTGATTGCATTGCATTGCAAAACAGCCTCCCTGCTTGAAGTAAAAAATCTGAGAGGAGGAATACAGTCATGAAATGAACTGAAATCTGCACCAGAGTCTGTCAGAATCTTTCCTGCTTCGCCTGAGAGCTGCTCGTGCTCTCCTAACGCAGACGGTATCGCTGTAACATGAGAGTCGCTGTCCAAGGGCAGAAAAACTCAGCAGAGAAATCTGCCCCACTTGCAAGCTGACCTGAAACCAGTGGCTCAGAACCTTCTTCCCATTATGAGTCATGGCAAAAAATGCATCATCTCCAGCTGGAAAGGTCAAGGTCAGTTTTCAGCTATCAGCGGTAATGCATGGAGAGATGAATGCTGCATACTGACAGTCTAACATGAGATGGTGTGACTTTTATAAAGCAATAAAAGGCCAAATAAGAAAAGCACTAAGGTAACATCCTCTAACTTGTTAATAAAGCTCCCAATAGTACTTCTAAACTTTCAGTTTACGAAAAAAAAAAAAAAAAAGCCTTCCTAGGTTTGCTTGGCCAATTTTGACCGTCCTCTCAGAAAACAGCAGTACCAGCTATTCATGTAATTTGCTGACATGTAACCTTGTGTGATTGTGACTCATGACTGCTCTCTCCCCGAGGAGTCGCTTTCTTTCTTGATGTTTTCCCAGGAGGATTGTGGATTCAAACAGGGAGGAAAAGTGGCTCTTTTTTTTTCTGCAACATTCTGACATTGATAGCGGAGCTTTTGAAAGTCATTGCAACGTGCTTTTCTGAGATCATCACTTGATCTCACACAAAGCTGTCCAGATGTGGGAAATCTAGCCCACCCATCTGACACGCTACGAAGCAGAAAAAACAAAGATTTGAGAGTAATTTGAAGCTATTGTTCATCCCGTGTCTAGTGGAGGAATGATAGCTCTTCAACTCTGTGCAGAAAAACAGTCTCAGAGGGGCAAAGCTCATTTGTGACACTAATACATCACTTGTTGAAGTGAGGAGAAACATCAATACAGCTAATATAAAAATGATTACAAAGTACCCAAGGCGACATCTTTACCACTTTGCTGAGCACACCACTTATGAGCTCGACAGACGCAGAGAGATACATCAAGAAACAAAGAGTGTGTGAAGGAGTGGAGGGAGGGAGCAAGAGATGGAAGGTGTGTTTATTCTTGCCTGTGGGTGTAGGGGTGAAACGGTGGGATGTGTTTGAGAGCTTTCTCAATCTACCACTGCTGATTGCATATTTACATATTGTTTACAAATGCATACTGAGTGGGAGCACAGGTAAAACGCAAACTTGCACGCTTGCATGCTCACAGCGAGCAGTTTTTGCCTTTGCACCGCAGTTCCCCCACAGACACATGCTCCCCTTAGCGGATAACCTACAGATGTAGTAGTACTCGTGTCCAGGCCTGAACTCGAAGCCCAGGGAGAAGGGAGTGAAGAGCTGGAACTTCTCTGAGAAGCGCAGGGGCCCATCAGGACCGCTGGGGCGGTTGCACTCCCAGCGCTTGAAGCCGCGCATCCTGTGCTGGCAGGTAGTGTAGCCCTCATGGTTGACCATGAACAGGATGTAGCGCTCCATGCGCCCGTGGGACGGAGGACCCTCGTAGAAAGGACAGTAGATGTCTAGATAGTCATTGATGTTCACTGCCACTCTGTACTCTCCGTGCCAAAACCTGCAAGAAACAGAAAACAATTAATTAACATTGTTTGTCATGAATAAAAACAACAACAAACAGACTCGGGGATATATTGCAAGGAATCGCTGGGCACAGCTCTCGGTTTGTCAAAGTAAAATTAGATTGTGGGAGACATGTTTTCAGACAAACCTATACTTTCCTGAAAGACTATGAATATTTACTTCCTTCTCTATATTGGATTTCCGTGTGATTGCACAACACAAAGGAAACTGGGGTGAGCATCCACTTAGTGTAGTCATGCTGCGTAACATCATTGTGTGACATTGTATTACTGTTGGAGTTTTTTTTGTGTTTGCACGTCTCCGCAGCCAAATCGGAGTTCACAGTCTGCAAGAAAAAACAATAACCCTTAGAGTTTGCAAACGTTGCTCAAAGACAGCACAACAGATCCCTTACAAACATTTGGAATCAATACAGTAGGCAGGAAAAGTGTCCTAGAGGGTTTTTCGTTTCTTTATTTATCAGTTTATTTCATTTTAGAAAAAAAAAAAGACGGAAAGGTCAGCAAAGTCCTTGTAAAAAAAAAAATCCTTTTGGTTACAACAAAAATATGCAAAATAGCTCATTTTATTCAAATAAAGCCTTGTGAGCTGTGAGTTATGGGAATTAAATGCAAGTTTGTTTGTTTTTTTCGAGTCAGAGTGCTCGAATCAGCTTAGCGGGATGATACTCAGGAAAAGTGGGTCATGTGATGTTAGACAGCACAAATTATTATCCAAACGCCCAAAGCACTGCATAGTGAGTGTCCACTTAGTTCAGTATACATGCCGATCACTGGGGTCGACATGGCGAGCAGAAGTGGGTCACAGGTTAGTGAAGAAGAGATGCTAATAAATACACACAGTGGAGTGTGGTTATCGTATCTGGGTTTTTTTTCCTTTGCCATTGCCCTCTTTCTGGCACTCAGTCAAAGAGCTTGTGATATAAAATGCAGGTATAGAGATATGTAAGATGGTGCTTGAACTCAGTGACATCTCCACCCAATGCTTTTCAACTGCCTCTGCTATAAAACATTAAAAACATATGGCTCCCCTTTTTTCCCATAGAAGATGTATGAAAATGGATCTATTTATGTTAATGTTTAGAAGCCAGAGCTGCTTACATGGGAATTGAACTTCTGTTTATAATCTTGAAGTCACTGGAGTGAAACAGTCTTCACAGATAAAATTGATATTCCAGCTTCTTGTTATTGTCAGCATGTTTCATGAAAACGCCAGGCGGACTGTCTCCAGAATTTTGAATTCCCCTGTCTCTTTTTCTGCACATTTAATTTTCTATGTACGTTATTTAAAAAAAAACAACTGAAAAAGGTTCAAATACATGTTTTAACCTTAACAGAGCCTAAATATCTGTGGCTGTTTTCTGTTAGTAGGTCATTTACATTTTCTTGAGACTATTTTCAGCTCTGGATTAATATACAAATTATGCTTTTTTTCCCCCAAATATAGTATCTGTGTCAACATGATGGGACTTATTCAAGATTTACATAAATATGCCCCCCTGTGTGGTGGTCGTTTTGACACATTTATCTGTTTTTAATAGAATGACAAAAATCGGAGCATTTTGGCACTGTGGGATAATCCAAATCAGGCTTGAAAACATGGACAAACTAAAAAAATAGAACATCATCAATAACAGATATGGACAGATACAAACACTTTATTATTATAGCCATGCAACAGTGCTGGGGGTAATTGTGTGGGAAGACCAAATCCAGTGGAAAGAGAATAAAAGAAATCAGCACTGCAGATCCTCTAAGACATTACAGCAGCATGAATATATCTAAGTATGCATGATGTCTAGTCCCAGTCCCTGTCCCAGTCCCAGTTCAGACCTGTATGTACAGCACATGCAGGTCAAAGCGAAGATGTGATTATTAGACCAACGTTGTTGAATTGTGAGTTTTTGGTTGTGTCTTTTTTAGGGCTGTGACGATACGCTTTTGTCCCGATTCGATTCCGATTTTTTGGGTGCCGATTCGATTTAAATTGCAATTCTCACAATTCTTTGATATTGCTGATTTTTGTAGATAAAAACAAAATAAAGGTATAAAACTTATTTTTTTGCTCGTAATATTTCTTGATTTCATTTAGAAAAAAACAACACAGTAGCCAGATCATCATTCTGCTGCTATAACGACCCAGAAGACAAGTAAAAAGATCAATAAAAACAATAAAAATGACAAAATTTTTATAATGGATAATTTTTATTTGTTTGAAAAAAAAAATCAAAAACAAAAAATCGATTTTGAAATTGTGAAGCAAATAAAATCCAGATTTTCGATTTTTCGATTCGATTTTCCCACCCCTAGTCTTTTTGGATGCTTCACTTTCCAGAGAGATGAAGCAAGAGGAGTCGGTGGGTGGGAAGGGATCCCTGACTGGTTAAACAGGCTGTCTCTATACACGGTGTTAACAGTGGGAGGATCACATCGAATTATGGGAGGGAGGCTTTGTTGATGATCTACTGTGGTTGTCAGAGCCCCCATACCTGAGACAGACGATGCAATAATGTCCTTCTATCGTGGCCTTGTAGAGGTGGATAGGTAGGCATTTTCTAATACAATACTTTTCAGTTATCTGAGAAAGAACAGTCTTTGTTGGTCTTTTTTTTTTTTTTTTTTGGATGATGCGGTTGGTGTTATTGATGTGCAGGCTGAGGAATTTGAAGGAGTCCGTCAGGGATAAGGGTTGGGCTGAGATATGAAGCGTAGCTTTGATGTTTGTCCTTTTTTCTATTGTTTTTGAAGTATTGAGTAAAAGCTTGTTTCTGCTGTACAACCCAGTTGACCTCCTGTCTGTACCGAGTTTCATCGTTTTTGATGAAGTCTATTGATAGTGGTCGGCGCCCTGCGATCCTGAACACGATGAGACGGGTGAAGAAAATACACGAATGGTCTCTCCCAAATGTACCCTTTAAACATATATCAATATAACACAAGACCTTTATCTTTGAATAATGGCATCTATTAGGAAGTTCTTTTAGATGAATATTTGATATAAAGTGCAGATTTGTTTAGCCACAAGTCTTAAAATACATTTGTTTCATGCATAATTTTGCTTTCATATCAGTTCAGAAATACAATACATCAGTCTCTTTAAATATTTGATCCTACACATATTTTATTTACCAGTGCTCCATAAATCATGGGTCCCAAGAGTACGGCTAGATAATCTTTTTGTTTTAGCATCGCTAAAAGAAAGAAAAAATTGCCACAGCAAATCAAAATTCCACTTCTACTTTCTTCAGAAACCGTCAGACATTTTGAGAGGCGTTTAAATTAATCAGTGAGGTATCAAGTCTCTTTGTGGACATGTGCCCATGTCTTCTTCTGGTGCCAATCATCATCGTTGTTGCTCTCTTTGGCAACGCCGTCAATTTAATTTCAAATGTAGCCTACCACATCAGATACATTTGAAATTCAGCTGAGCTGTGTTATCACATCTTGTTTCTTGAAGCTCTGCAAATTTGAGACTCAGGAAACTGTCTTCAATCAAATGAGTGCAAACAAAGCCAGTCGTCGGGCAATCTCATCGTCTCATATAACGCGCACACACATGCAGATTGAGTCTTTTAAACAAATTCATCATTTCCCCCCCCCCCCCCCCCCCCCCCCACCTTGGCAGTAATTGATTGCTTGGAATGAAGACATTTTTGGTCTAAGCACTTTTGGTTTGAGGGATATTTAGCTTTGGGACAAATTATCCCTATAATGGCGGTCCTATCCCTCTCCCAGAGGGCAAATCAGGAAGTGAGTTAGATGTGAAATGAGCGTCTTCATGGTTCGGTGCCCTATCTGAGCACGTTTTGCAGCTTCTAAAAGGATCCTCGAACAGATCATTTAGAGGCATTGATCCACTGGGGAGCTCCTCTCGGGTCTCTCTGCTCCCAATCAACTCTGATTAAGCACTAAAGGGGAAAGGCAGGGAGAGAAACAAGTGAGAGTGATGCACAGAATGAGAATATATGGACAGAAAAGGGGGGAAAAAAAGCAGAGAGGGTAAAACAAAGAGAAAAGACAGAGAAGGAATGGAAATATATGTGCAGGGACGATAAAGGAAAAGGAAAACAGGGAGAAAGGAGGGGAACACGGAAACACATGATAATGAGATTGCATTGAATGAGAGGAGAAAAGCAAGAAAAATACAAAGGACGAGCAGAAGAGGAGGAGGAGTTTTTCTGTCTTTCTTCTTAATTTGTACAAGTGTGGTATTGCATCTGAGCAAATGTGCCCTGGCTATAGCTACCATGCTGTATTTATAAATGACTACCATTTCGCATTAGCACTTTGGATATACAGTGTGTGCAAAGTGTGTGTGGCTGCAGCTAGTGGCTTGGTAAAGTGGGTCTCGATGAGTGAGGATCCTCAATCCAAGAAAAGGCTAATGTGCCAGGATACATTAGGTTGTATTAAGCTACTAAGCGCCCTGCCCTGCTCCTGTGACACCGTCTGCATTCTTAATACACTGAGACGAGAGGAAACTGTGTATGCAGGTGTGTGTTTGTGTGTGCAGGTGTGTGCCCTCTGACGCTGTTTAGCAGCACATCTTGGTGTGCGGATCGGTTTGTGTGTCTCTAAAATCTCTCTTCGCAGGCTGTGTGTCATTTGGAATTAAACACACACAGTGCACCAGCCAAAAAGACATGGAAATGCACTCACACTTTCTGCATGGCTCTCTCTGAAGGAATTACGTGTGTGTGTGTGTGTGTGTGTGTGTGTGTGTGTGTGTGTGTGTGTGTGTGTGTGTGTGTGTGTGTGTGTGTGTGTGTGTGTGTGAACTGGTGGTGTAGGTTTTGGAGAGCATGGACGTCTTTTGATGTGTTTGTTGTGTATTTGTTTTTAACCTGTCAAACCTGTTACAGTAACCTGTAAGGCATTAGTGGTGTAAAACTAATAAAAACCGACATTAATTGAATTCTCTTTGATGACAATGTTGTAATTAATTAGCAACATAACACCTCTTGAAAATGTTTTTAATCTATTTTTTTTTTCCAAACTCCAGTCATTCAGCTTCTATCTTTTCTACTGTGACCATGTCCAGCGACACCCATCACTGATCATGGGGAAAATCAGAGGCGACACGCTTTGATGAATTGCAAAGACGTAATTCCAAAAACGATTGGGAGTGAAATGCAAATAGAAACAGAATGCGATGATTTACAAATCTCATAAACCAACACTTCATTCATAACAGAGAAGGGAAAGTGAAGCATTTCACCATGTCATGAAATAGTTTAGCTTTTATTGGATAGAAAGCATGCCTCAAAATAGTTGTGACAGCGCCATATTTACAACTGTGTATCATCCCCTTTCGTTTTAACAAGGCTCTGTGAAATTAAGAGACTAGTGGCTGGAACTTTGACAGAAATGTTACCCATTTTTTGACTAGTATTCAAGCTGCTTAAATGTCCTGGGTCTCTGTAGTATTTTGTATTTCTGAATTCAATTCAATTCAACTTTATTTGTAAAGCGCCACTTCACAACAATGTTGTCACAGGGCACTTTACATACACGAATCAACATACACATTATTTCGAGCCAATACATACATATCCTATTATAGAAACCAACTGATTGCATCGAGTCAAGACTTCGATCCAATCCCCCATCCTGAGCATGCATGAGGCGACAGTGGGAAGGAAAAAACTCCCCTTTAACAGGAAGAAAACCTCGGCTCAGGGAGGGCAGCCATCTGCCTTGACTGAATGTGACTTAAGGTGCCAAATGTTTTCAACTGGTGAAAAGTGGGGACTACAGGCTATTCAGGCCAATAGCTGGACTCTTTTTTTCAAATCCCTGCTGTTGAAACTGAGTGGGCACTTCACATTGTGTTGCTGTAACATGCAAAGCTGTCCTCGGTGTGATCTGAATAACAGCATTTGCTCTAAAACCTGCTGAAAAGAAAATGTGTCATCTGAGCGATTAAACATTACAGGCATCTCTTTTCAGCTTCATACCTTACACACAGAGATGTGTAAAGATTCTCTTAATCTTTAGACAATATTATGTACCTTAGGTAAAATATTAAAATTCTTTACAATTTTACAGTTTCATGCAGATTACTGAACCGTGTTTACCTCTGAGGATCTCTGCATCTTTGAGGTGCTCTTTGCATACCTAGCTGTGCTACTGCTATGTTGCAATCTTAAAGTTGATTTGAAGTTGAAACAAAAAAACCCATGTTCATTAAAGTTAACCCATTATTAGTGTTTTTACCTGCAGTGACTCAATGCAGTCGTATAAAACGGACCCATTTGAGACACAGAGTTGGACATAACACCAACACCAAACTTATAACTCGCATCAAATCTGTTTCATCAGTAATAATCCACTACAGTAATGTAAAATGATGCACAGAAAAGGTTTTGAGATAAAGCGCAGAGAAAATTATACAACTTCACTGATCCTTTCACTCAGTCTGTGTAAACTCTCATCACCGGGACGAGAAATGGTGTGCGCACGTTTGCTTTTGTGGCTGATAAAACTTGATTATCTTTTATTTCCAGAGGAAGATTCATTTGTACCATATTGACAGTCAATATAATTTCCATACGTAAAAACTACCAAAAAATGGAAAAGACGGCTCAGAACTTCAAAACTTTATCATGCTTTATGCTCTCAATCCTCAGTAATATCCCCATAGAAAATAAGGGAAAGCATAAAAGATGCTGAAGAAACATCTTGTTTCTGAAGTGCATCTTGTTTAGTCCTTTTTAGTTTTACTTACGGTGTTTGGTTCTGCTGCTTTAGGCCATTTTTCCTTTTCATAGTGTGTGAACTTGCACTATGTGACATGATGGTTCCCTTGGCTCCTGATCATCCACTGTGTCACACATTCTCCTCAGTAGTCCGATGCAGTGAGGTTAGTAAAATACAGCTGGAAGACTTTTGCCTCAGTGAAAAAGCTGGTCTAAATGAGAGTCAAAATTAGACATGCACCACTTTGAAAATGCTAAAGATCCAGAGATAAAAGAAGAACAGTAGAAACATGTTTGCTTTGTGTGTTGTTATGAACTGTAGCTGCAAGTTTCCCTATGTACAGTAATGAATGTGTGTAAGTCTGTGTGTAGTGGCCACTCTTTAGCATTCATTCATCAGCTTCATCTCTCAGCATGACTGTGATCAAAGCCTGTGGTTGGAGAAGCCTCGGATGTTTACCATACCTTCCTGCGTCCTAAACAGCAGGCCGGATCAACCAACAAACATCAAAGCGATCGTCAGTCTCTTCCTTTCTCCCCCCCTCCCTCTACGTCGCCCCCATCTCCATCCGTAACTTTCTCCACATCTCCAGCTTCACTTGATCTCCTTCTGTCACTCCTGCTATGTGGCCTTCACGCTCCGGCCCTAAAAGAAAAACTGCTCTAGATTGGAGATGTCAGTCTAAATGCTTTCCAGCTGATAACGAGATTTTGAAAGATGGTTGAACGGACAAAAAGAGGCTGTCTGCATGCTTAAATGCCAAAGCTCACAAAAAGAAGATCCAAAATTTAGGAATGTAAGGTCCTCGTTGGGGAAACAGCACCAACAAATATTGATGGGATAGCATTACTTAGATTTTAACTGAAGGCAAACACGACTGTACTCGCAAATACTCTTGCCCATAGATTTATTTATCAAAACAGAGTCATCTAGGCCGAGAAGTCTTTGTTATGATAAAAACTGGCAGAAATTTTGAGGAAAAAACATCCCCTGTATTCATCCATCCACTGATTGTCTAAACAAGGGTGGGCAACGCCAGTCTTTAGAGTCACTAAAGGTTTTAGATGGCTCCCTGCTTTAACTTAGCGTTCCAATTAAATGGATCCAACAGTTTATTAAGTTCTGATTAGTGATTCATGCATTTGAATTGGGTGTGTTGAAACAGAACATCTAATACTGGAGGACAGTGGCTCTCGAGGACTGCAGTTGTCTGGTTTTTACCCACTTACTCCAAAACAGGGCCGTGATGGAGGCAACAAAGGCATCTCAAGATACATTTACAGAAACAGTCCAATTCTTTCAAATAAATGTACTCCAGTAATAATCCAGTTAGAATAAATTCATTACAGGATCCACATTAGATCAATTCACAAAAACTGTCTTCATATGTGCTAATTCATTATAAAAAAGAAAAGAAAAGAAAAGAAAAAATAACCAAGGAGACCAACAAATTGCATCAAATCTTCCCTTTGATTCAGTCCCATCCTGAGCTTGCAGGGGGTGGTGGGCGACTGTAAGCTTTTGTACTGTGAGATGAAAACCAAAGTGGACTTGAAAGAGCACATTAATATTGCTGCTTTGCTTTTGAACAAGCTGTCATCTATCCAGCTGACATTATTCCACTTAGAGCTCATTGATTCAAAACAAACCATTATGGGTTGTAACATGTAGATTATATGAACAAACCTGTGTTATATTTAATGGTTCATTATTTGATTTACATGGTTTGTTTACATGCCATAAAGTCTTATATAAAGATTATTTGAATGATTTACATAACTGCAGCACCTCTTGTCACATTCTGGACAAAGCATTCAGTTCTCTCTTAAGCTAAATACAGATCTTGAAGATTTTGGCCAATATGACAAAAACTGGTGTTCTTATATGTCATTTGTATTGCATTCAAGCAGGATAATTCACACACAGTCTCCTGATTCACAGCTGAAAGAAATTACATGGTAACAAATATAATGGCGTCAAAGAGAGGAGTTAAACTGTAGTCCCAGGAGGGACTCGAACCTGGTTCTACAGGCGAAAGAACTGTGATGATTAAACTGCAAAGCCTTCAACATGTTTTCACAGCATTTGCTCACATTGTCCATCTGAGCATCACATGCAACTCTGATATAGTCTGACATTGGGAACGGTTACAGGTTTAGTGGATGATTATGAAAAACAAACAAAAAATAAATCATTTGCTTATTCATCACATCACCAGGTTTTTCTTTTAAAGAGAATTCAAAGACAGCTGGATGAAGAAGGTATGCATCGATTTCCAATTTTTTCCACACTCAGTTCATCTTCACGTCTCCCGTTGAAGCAAAAACTTTATGTTGCCAGCTTCTACCTGTAGGCACAGTGGGTAATACATTCTGCCAGCACAGTGTTTATCATCATTCTGTCCCTGTCAATAACATCTACTTCGCTCCTTCCTGCACATCCAGCACAAACAGACTACACCATTGTTGCTGCCAAACTTCGGCAAATTCCAGGCGGTGTTGGCCAAATGACCAAATGAGGATGTGGAGTCTTCTAAATGTAAAATTTCATGTCCAAAGCATGAAACCTGCACAGTTTTCCCACATTTGACCTTTTGGCAAGAAGAAACTGCAGGCTGTCTCATGGTGTGTGTGTGTGTGTGTGTGTGTGTGTGTGTGTGTGTGTGTGTGTGTGTGTGTGTGTGTGTGTGCGCGTGTGTGTAAGTAGGCTCTGCTACATTGTTGTCTCAGTCTGCTGCACCCAAGCTTCAGTCAGTCTCACAAATTAACACTGCATTACTCTCCATTTCTATCTCTCCATCTTCATCTGCACCTGTCTCATTCTGTCTTTTGCTCCTTTTTCTTTGCCTTCTTCTTCTCAATCTTCATCTCCACCTACTTCGCCTTCATTTATTTGCTTTCCGTCCACTTTTCTTTTTCTATCACTTTCCCTTGAGGAGCAGTTCGGCATCTTTAGACCTTCTCACCATCTTCCCATTTCAGCTTTCACGACTCTCACTCTCATTCCCTCCTTCTGTTCGCTCCTCTGTCTTAACTTTCTTCTACATCAATGTATTTTTTTTTTCATTCTTCCCACCAGGTCTTCTTCTACTTTTTGCTTGTACTTTTTGAATCTTTAAAATGGCTGATGCACACAGACAAACACACATCTTTTCACTAAGACTTTTCTCACAGCATGAAGTATTCCTTTCTGATTGTGTTGTCTCCTACTGAGCCTCCTGCAACACTGCAGCCGATGTGTAGATATGTGATGAAGAATAAATATTACCTCTCGTTACACAAACACATACATATCCACCATAGATATACCATGCTGCAATACAAGCACGCTAAGACTTAATGGCACACATGACACATCCTGACAGAATCCATTGACACATGCGGCGCAGTGAAGAGCCAAATTACCACACACTAAAATACTGGGATTTGTAAGCACAGATGCACATGTTTAATTATGCAAATCAGCTCTTGATCCTCACTTCTGTGTAAACACGAATGAACAACGAAACAGAAAATGCACAACAGAAAGGCATTCCATAATATATGTGTATTCCAGCAGACATAAAAAGAAAACATTAAAAGCCCACAACTGACACATACTCCCGAGCTCAAGTCGTGTTGTTTTGACAAGTTCCACTTCTGTCACCGCGAATAATGTCACTCATAGATCACCGCAGTGACATTCAGCACTTCTGAAAGGTTATTATGTATTTCTTCAAGATGGGGAACATGGACCCCCTATGGATTAAGCACCTCCCGTGCCAATTCTTGAAAAATTCACACCAATGCTGTAAGTACACGTACACACACGTGCACTCAGATGCAAACATGCTCTCAGTCACACAAACACATGCATACAGTCCAACAGCAATAGACTGATTTAACATCGCAAAACTGTTTGGAAATATATCACATGCAGGTCCCATGGAAACTAAATTGTCACCGTGGTGATGTGTTGGCTAAAACACACCCATACACACTCCAAGCCAGACAGATGGAGTGAGAGAGGTGGAGTGGCAAAGCCACTGAAGGATGGACATGCAGGATGAGTTAGTGAGGCAGATCAGATGAGCACTTGACAGAGCGGTGCACATGACAAGCTGACAGACAGAGCGAATGATATTCTTGTATCAGTCTTCTTGTCTTATGAGGGGCATTCACTAGGATGCAGGATTTGGATCTGTTGTCCACAAAAACAGCAGTGGGGGCTGTAAGGTTGGCTTCATATTCTAATTACAGTGTTTACCAATATTTTTAGCTTGAGCAGAAAATATTTTACTTCCATAAACTATCCTGATTACACTTAAAATAAGTCCTTTGCAAAGCTGAAAAACCAAAATACTCTGTTTTGCAGGCTGCAGTAGTTAGCACTGTGGCCTCACACCAGGAAGATTGGGGTGAGGATCAAGCAGTGGCCTTTCTGTGTGGATTTTGCATGTTCTCCCCGTGTATGGGTGGGTTCTCTCCAGGTACTCCAGCTTCCTCCCACCACCCAAAGACATGCACGTTAGGTAAACTGGAATTGGTAAATTGAATAAGTGTGAGTGTGGATGGTTGTTTGTCTCTCTGTGTTGGCCGTGTGATGGAGAGGCGACCTCTTCAGGGTGTACTCTGCCTCTTGCTCAGTGATTACTGGGATAGGCTCTAGCTTCCCCATGATCCTTAATTGGACAAGCAGTTAAGAAAATGACTGATGACTGTTTTGCTTCACGTTTATGATCTTTTAGACACAAAAGGCATCATTCTTCTGTTGTTTTGGCTCCGATGTTGTGATGTTTTAATGGTTTCAAACTGCATTCAGTCTGACCTGTTTCATACTATTCTCCTTCAGAAAGGCCTTGCTGGGGTTTTTCTACCTTGTGGTTTCCAGACTGATTGACATTTGAGCAGAAATGGTGACAACATAATTATGTAACCGACCTGAGCCAGTTAAAAGACTGTCTAGCTTGCTGGCCTGCCGACTGACTGGCTCATTAGGTGATCCACTGTGTAAGTGTGGGAAAAACTGACCACTGATATCACATAGAACAAAGTGACACTGTGTCAAACTAACTGACTCATCAGCTGTCTATCTTGCATTGGCATCACCTGTTGGCTTAAGACACTTCTTTTAATATGGATGGGTTGATCCAGATTGACAAGGTGAACTAATCCATGTAGTTTGGGTCAAAGCGTTTGAGCTTCTGTGGGTTGGAAGTCACACAGGGCAGAGGGAGTGAATGGGAAAAGCTGGTGTGTAGATTGCTTTGCAGCATCTCTAATGAGTAATTAAACACTTGAATGGAGTCCAATTAAAATACACACTGCATTTACCAGCACACACACAGACAAATACATGCATTTCCACATGCCGACATGCAACTAAACGTCAGCATATAAACAAAAATCGAAGACACACACACAGACATGGCCAAGCATTTATGTGTAAATTAGAAACAGGAATGCACACACACAAATAGAGATGCACAAGTATATACGCATATTCAGGTCTCACCTCATTAAGTGTAGCCATATGTGCTGAATGTTGTGTGGTTCAAGACAAAGTGAGGGTCAGTGGTGTTTGCTTCTAATAATAGGAATCAACTGTCCTTCTATCCTGTATTTCATTTGACGCATCTTGATGGTCTTTTTTTCCCTCCAGGAATTTCTCACATTCTGTCGTCTCTTATTTTGACAGCCTCTTTCTCAGCCTTTCATTCAGTTTGAAAGTGACCCAAGTGCCAGTTCTTAAGCGCAACAGCTGAACAACCGTAAACTGAGAATGTATTGACCAGACAAACACAAAAACATGTCTGATGAAACTTTAAAAATGACCCATGATGACATTAAATGATCAAGACCCGCACAGGAAGATTGTAACCAAAAGAGAATAGTCTAGTACACTTTCAAAGCAAAGTTTTCTAAAGTACATGCTAAATACATTATAAGGCAAAGAATTCAAGGGCTATGCAAAAAGCCTTTGAATTTTTTTAAATAGTTTTTCACTACATTATTGATTGTATTGCTGTGCATGCTTTAGGAAAAGTAGGGCAGGTAGTTGTGTGAAGAATAATCAGAGGTCTTTAAGCCATTTTCACACATGAACACCAGTCCTTAGTTGCCTATTCACACATGCACAACGCAGCAGGAGATTCTCTGTGTGAGATGCATTCTCACATGGAAATTCTCTGGAGTTGAGCCTGAATAAAATGCACAAATGAAATGCAGAGGAAATCACATTACAGCACATTGGCAATATTGGATAAGGCTCCCTATTTGCTCATATTTATGGCCAATTTTCTGTTAATTTCTTTTTTATAATACATGTTTATTTGTAATATTTTAAAGAATTTTTCATTTGATTTCATACAAGTGAAAAGCGACACGGTGGAAAATAGTTGTAAGAAGGAAGTTGCTGTGAATTCTTTAGTGTTCTGTCAACACGTGTGATGCAGATGCGTCTATTCTCAGAAAGTCCCTCAAGAGAAGATCTAAAAAACCTTTGGTGCTGCAGAACATGTGTGAAAACTGCTTCAGATAGACTTTTTAAGCCTCCCTGCAGGTACATCTCTGCTCACTTATACAGTGAAGAAGACCTACTTGTGGGGTGGTCAGTTTTTTGGGGAAATAGGGAAGGGAACTATATGCTGGTCAAAGATGGAAAAAATGGAGTAAGTCATAATAAATTGTTAGAATGCATGAAAACACTGTGAGAAGAAGATTAGTGCATGTAGATTGCTGGTCGACTTTCCGACTGAATATTCAGTCAGTTTGACGTTATTTTCATATTAAACTGCAGCTTGTGGAAACTCCAGTGAAAATAACACCAAATATAAATTTATTTAAAGTTTATTTCATGAAGCACAGCTCTGTTCTATTTGCAGTCACATCATGAATAGAAATACTAAGGTACAGCAAATGTCCAACCCTGGATCGTCACATTCCCTTCGGTTTCGGGCCCAGATTCAATACGGTCGTTCAAGCACAGGTCAGGTTCTGCTTTATTATCAGTTCGGTAGTGTTGATTTAAACCAGTTCATTGGCAAGACACGTGCATTATATGTAGCACTACTAAGTACAGAGAAAGTTATGGGACATTAAGTAAGAATAACACCTTGTAACTATCATGGTTTCTGCTCTGGCCTGAACGAGCTGTACTCTTCCCCTGCCTGATTGTGGAAAATCCTCACCTGTCCTGCTCTCTATTTAAACACCTTCCCTTCATCTGCTCAGTGTAAGATCTTCTGTCTTTTCCACAGCCTTCAAGCAGTCTTCATGTGGCTGACTCTGCTAGAAAACCTGGTCTCAACCCTGCCTGTCCCCTACCGTCGTCTTTGCTACATCCCTGTTGGTATGAAGTGACCACCTGTTGCTGAACCTTGGTGTGGACCCTGGACTGTTTTTTTGGCCCTTGTGATTCTGGATTGTGGAGATTGTTTTTCTTAGCCTGGCACGCCAGACTGGAGTGCTCTATATATTCAACACAGAGCGTCTCAGTCTGGAAAGCTTCTGTTTCTCTGAGATTCGCATCAGTGTGAAACAAACCGGCCACTCGGTTTGGTTTGTCTGAGGAGAATCTTGCCTCTTGCCTTACGCCACCATGTATTCTTTAAAACATTCAAGATGGCGCACGGACGTAGCGGGAGTTTGTTTCTTCTACAATTAGGTTCAAAAAGCAACATAGAGTTGCCGATATCGACATATAACCTCAGGTTTTTACAGCAAAAATGACACAGGTCATTTATGTCTTCTGTACGCACGCTATGTTGATTTTCTTCTGTTGCGTTCGCTCTACTGAACACTTCCGGACACTGTAGGCTGCCGCTTTACTGACATCACGTTCGCCATTTTTCTCCACTTGTTGGTCCCATCCTAGAGTCCCCAGACTCTAAGCTGGTACAGCGAGAGTCTGGCTTGCCAGGCTGTCTTTCCTGCTCTGGACGATCATTCTGAGACAGCCGTTCCCACATTTCCTGGTCAACATTCATTTTTTCGGTCTCTCCATTATCATCCCAACCCTGTTGCTGGTTCCGAGACTTTTGTGTTCCAGTACTCCTAATGATCAGACTGAGACCACCTTCAACACCGTCTTTCCATCAGTAAATCTGTTTAATCTCCCTTGTAGGCTGACTTTTTAGTTATGGCTTCTTAAACCATAACATTAACTTCATGTTAAACTGGTATTTGTACTTGTAAAATTGATTTATATAGGAGTTTGTGATAGATGTCTACAAAGGATGAAGGGTGTTTTATTATTTGGATTATTGCTGTAGTCAAGAGTTTGACCAGTAAACATAAATGTATTTCATTCAAATTTTAAGTGCAGGAAGGGCAGCTATTCTGTGGTATGTGCTTTAAAAATACCAGATAAATGGAATCATGAACTTTAATCAGCAGTATTTGTTCATAAAATATATAACTGTAAAGGAGGCAGGTCAAGAAAGGTTTAATAAAAATTCTTAAATTGTCTTTTCTTTTTTTTCCTCCTCCCCTTTCTTTGTCTGACTTGTCCTGTCCAGCATTGTGAGCTTTGTTGTTCCACAAATAAATGGCTTCGCCAAGGAAAGCTTTGTCAGAGTATTTAAAAGTAAATAGTTTGTTACTGAATTTACAAAGGGCTGCACTGTGACAAGTAAGGTCGCTGGTCTGAGGCTCGGCTGTGGGGAGGGTCGAATGACGGTCTTTCACTGTGGAGTTTGCATGTTCTCCCCATTTGTAGGTCCAAAGACATGCATGTAAGGTAAATTGGTTACTCTACACTGTCCCCAGGAGGGAGTAAAAACATGAATGGTAGTTTGTCTCTCTGATGGACTGGCAACCTGTCCAGAGTGTACCCTGCCTCTTGCCTAATGATTGCTGGGATAGGCTCCAGCTTCCTTGTGACCCTTAATCGGACTAAGCGGTTAAAAAAAATGAATGAATTTACATGAAATGGCTGCATCTGACCTGGAGGCGATTAGGACAACACCAGATAGAAAACAATGTTCTTTTCAATCAAACTGACAGCTGCTACATTTGTACAGAAACACAACACAGAACAGGAAAACAAAGCAGACAATCATCAGGAGCACATGCAAGATGCAAAAAAGCTAAGAAAACATCAGAAACCAAAGCACCAGGAGCAAACAAAAATCCAAACAAAATAACTTTTAGTTTTGTAAACTAAAAGTTACAAACCCCCCCCCCCCCCCCCCCCCCCCCCCCCCCACCCCTATAACCCCCCAGCCTTCCTCCAATCTGCACAAATATTGTGCACTGGAACAGTAGAAGAAGCTCATTTGGTCTAATAAATCCAGATTTTTCCTTTTTCAGAGTGAGAGAGCATCAGGGTAAGAAGAGAGGCAGATAAGGTGTCTACTGTACAAACATGTCTATAATCATGCTGCAGTTTGTTCGGTCCAGGTTCAGCCACGTTAAGTTACCAAAGAATGAGATCAACGGATTACTTAAATATAGCAAATGAGCAGGTTAACCCATCAATGGATTTTTTCCTTCCCTGATGGCACGGACATATTCTGAAATACAGTACCAGGATTCATCTGGCTCAGATTGAGAAAGAGTGGTTCTGGAAGCATGAGACATCACTTTCACAGATGGAGAGTTTTTTGTGCGGACTCTTCCATCATCACTTCAAGATCTTGGCAAATATTTAATGCAACTCTGGAGGGAAATAAATTTTGTGACATTGCAGCAGCTTATTGAAATGATGCCTGATGAATGCATGACGTAATCAAAGCTAAAAGCAGTCCAATGAAATATTAAAGTGGACGGGCAGCGTATAAGCCTAATTTGCTGTAAACAGAACAACACGACTTGTCAAAAAGTCGTCCTCCATTTTTTTCGAATAAAAGAATAAAAAATGCCATCAACGTGTCTCTTCTCCCGCTGTCTTTCTAATTCCTGTCTCCCACTCACCACATCTTGGAGTAATCCCACTGTGCCCAAACCCTCTTTTCTCATCTTCTTGCCTGCTACTGATCTCACAAAAATTTCCAGCCCCCACCCCCTCTTCCTTTCTCTCTGTCTGCTTCAAAATTTTCTTCTCAGAAAACCTCACATCTCCAACCAAAAAAATGCTTCTTCAGGCCTGAAAACCCTTTTAGTGAGATAATGAACACTTTTACATATGCTCTTTGTAGAATCAGCCTCAAACAGTTTGCACATCACCAAATTATTATGAAAAAAAAAATCAAATGCTACAAAATGTGCAGTGTAAAGCATGCTTTTAAAGCAGGATTTCTGTTTTGTGATTTGACATCTCACTGAACTGAAGCTGAATGAGTCATAAAAATGTTGTGTACCCTTGAGAAAACTCGACATGTATCATTCATATATTTATATGTATTTATATATATTCAAGCCTTATGATGGAAGCTTCTTTTAGTAGAAACAGGTTTGCAAGTGGTTCTATTATCTGCATTCAGTATGAAAATTATATTACTATATACTGTCATTTTGTCAAAGAATAAAAAAACAACACATCACACACTTTTCGTCATCTCTAAGAAGCTGTTTATACCTGATCTGCAGTTCTGTTTTCTTATAGTGTGGCTCAACCTACATCTAACAGAGAAAACATGCATATTTAACATGTTTAGCCTTTTTGATAATCTGGTTCAAGTTCCGAAAAACTGAGGGTGTTCTTCAACAGCATGAGGTCGTGCATGTACAGTTCCAGCCAAATCATTAACAAAGAAAGTTGTTTGGAGAGAAGAGCTCATGTTTCTGAGATGGCAGTGAGAGACAGATCTCATCAACAAACACTGAACTGGTGGTTTTTTTAAGCAACCGAGTTACGGTCAACTTAATGCAATGTGCTGATTTGTTAAAGAAGGATGAGGGTTAACATTTAGGATTCATGAAGAGAAAATATTGGCTTCCATTGTTATAAAAAAAAAAAAACACTGAACAGGGAGTCTTAAATTCCAGTTCTATCACTCTGCACTTGCAGGAAAAAGAATTTCTGAACTTTTCAGAAAGGTGCTGCCATCATCACTGCTACTATTTTTAAGGCACTCATCTTATTTGCAAATTGTCACCCTGGTAACTGAGATAATGGAGGATAACTGAAGGTGTCTGTCTCTATATCTTGTGTACTTTGTTGGAGCAGATTGATGAATGTTACTTGGAAGAGTTTTTCTTTTATCACCACGTGACTTGCACCAATTGACGATTGTTGATAAAGCTTTGAGATGATGCGCTCTCTGGTACCTGCTCTTATGCTTCTGTAAAAAGGTTGTGTGGACACATTGCCCTTTTTCTGCTGCCATCCTTCCTATCTGCTAATAAGGCAGTGTTTGCTGCCAGTATGTAATACTGCTCAGCTTGTTGCTTCACAGCACAGATGCAACAACACCTTGGTGTAGATTTACCATGGCCTCATTCCCATTCCTGTTTTTTTGTCATGAGTAGACAGAGACACTCCCTTGGTTAATCATGTGCATTTAAAAATAATACACTAGACATAATATTGACAAAAACCGCAAGGAAGTATGTAAAGATGTAAATTTAACCCTCTGATGCATGAATTATTAAAAAACAATGAACAGAGACACTTTTAGTTTATTTTATTCTTTAATTATTCTATTGAAATATTTATAAAATAACATGATGTCTTATTTATAAATAAATAAACTTGACTTGTATAATTTTCTTGTCCTGATATTACTGAGGTAAACTTTGTAATGTATGTGTGCAAATGAAATTCATTCATTCAATCATTTTCCGAAACCGCTTAATCCGATTAAGCGTCGTGGGGAAGCTGGAGCCTATCCCAGCAGCCTTCAGGCAAGAGGCGGGGTTCACCCCGAACAGGTCGCCAGTCCATATGAAATTTTATACATTCATTATTCATCCATTATCCTAACCGCTTAGTCCAATGAAGGGTCGCGGGGAAGCTGGAGCCTATCCCAGCCTAAAGAATTTAGGGCGAAAGGCAGGGTACACCCTGGACCACTCACCAGTCCATCACAGGACCACACAGAGACAAACAACCACTCACACTCATTCCTATGGGCAATTTAGAGTAACCAGTTAACTTAATCAATTAACATCTTTGGTGGGAGGAAGACAGAGTACCCGGAGAGAACATGCAAACGGCCACTGTCCAAGGCTTACCCCAGCCAAGGATCAAACCAGCAACCTTCCTGCTGTGAGGCCACAGTGCTAACCACAATGCCACCGTGCAGTCCTGAAATTTTATACTGAATTAGTTTTATACTGAATTAGTTTATTCAGGAAGTGGCAGTGTGTTGGGTGACTTTACCAATGTTCACTTAAGTGGCAAAATTAGAAATATATCACCCTCACTTATGAATATACTAGAAAACAGCCTTTAAATAGGTGTCCACCGTAGTGGACACAATGCATCAAAGAGTCGAGATTCACATTGTTTAGAGAAGTGAGATGCTTTATAGTTTCAGTTTTAGAATCACAAACGAAATAGAAAAGCGCTGAATTGATTTAATGATGATCTGCTATGTTAATTCGGCACATTGTTTATAGTACTGTACTGCGAAGGACAAGATGTGCCCTTATTAACAAGAACCATGTCCACACTTGTCATCACCTTTGCATCTTAGGGGGAAAAAAAAGGAGCAGCTTTTCTTTTCTGAGCCAGCTTTCCTTGTAATTTCAGGGCACCGTGAGCACGGCTGGAAATAATCTCCTAGGTGATCCTATAAGATCCCAGCTCTTTGTAAAACTTTAGCTTGTCACTGACTCACAAGACCCTATATTTAGATATGAAAGAAGTTGTCAGACTTTAGTCTTTAATAAGTCTTTTTTGTCAGAACAAGGCATTATTTTTCATTTTCCATCATATCAAATTTGCTGCAAAAAATGATCAGAACTGTATTGCATACATGTTCCTCATATGCCTGGTACCTTTATTTGACTCCCAGGTGCTGAGTGCATGAAAAAGACTGCTTTCATTCACAACATTCACAGAAAATTATCTAAAAGGTTCAACAATTACGTTGCATGTAAGCTTTAAATAGATTACTGATGACCACGTTATTATAGCATATTTATTCCTAATTAACCTGAGTTTTGTAAGTAATCCAGCTACTTGTATACATGCAAACACACTGATCTGCTTGTCACTGCTTGTTCTGCTGTCAGTCATGTTTGTGTATGATCCACTAAGAGGTTTAAAAGCTGAGGGAGCGTGTCAAATATGGTAGCCTATATCCCAAACACCGGATTTTCTCCCTTAAAAAAACCCCCCACATAATTATGTTTCAAACTCTGCTTCTTGAAACAGCGAATTAATCACTGGATTTTAACAAATCAGAGCCAAATCAGACTTTTTGGTGTGCAGTTTCTTTCCCTCATCGTGTCCATGTATTCAGAGTAATCTTCTCCCTCTTCACCTCCTGCCTATATTCAAACTTTCCCCCTCCCTCCCCGTCCCTGTGATCATCTTCCTCCATGGAGCTCTTCTCCCCAAATTTCCCTCTCAACCCTTTCATTCTCTCTGTTTCCATCTGGTGTCTCTCTGTGAGCATTAATCAGAGTGCTCAAGCACCATGACCAAAACAACTCCTCAGAGACTCACCGCATCTCTCCGAGTCTCTCTTCCTCAGTCTTGTATCTTCTTTCCGAAGTAGTCACAGATACCCACGGCACATAGAGGCACAAACACACACACACACACACACACACACACACACACACACACACACACACACACACACACACACACACACACACACTCACACAGAAATCCATAAACAGTCAATCTTGGTTATGACTTCAACCTAGCCTGGAGGAACTGTGGTTGTGATAGTAGAAAGGCTTTCATCCAACTCAAAAGCGACTGTCGTGTGCAGCGAGCTGATTCTCACCCAGTATGCTAAAACTATGAAGGGACAAATTGTGAAAAGATGTCCTGCAGTAATATTTTTCATACACTTGTTTTGAGCCCATCCATCACAGCCGAGTCAATGCAAATCACTTACTGAGTTATGAATTTACGCTATGAAATGGACCTTCGATCTTATTTGCTGGCAGCAAGCTCAGTTTAAATGGAGGCTGTAGCCAAATATGGCATTAGAGTTCATCATGGCATTATAATCAGCAAGTTCTGGGACGAATTGAAGGGCTCAGAATCATCACCTTAGTTGCACTTGAAATATATCCAGCATTTCCCAGATGACTAATGCCAGGAAACACACTCAAATGAAGGCACTCATGCACTCTGCAGACTTGGGGTTGAGTAAGTAAGGTTTTTCCATTTTCAGGATTTTAGGCAATTTAATGCTACCCACCATTATTTCTGTTGAATACATCTGCCAGGTGATGCCAGAAGGAGGAATGAGGGCAATTATGCTGCATATTCCATACAGCACCATAAACAGGGTTGAAAACCTGGCAGTGCCTGTCATTTAAATTCTGCTTAGTTTGGGATTTATTCAGCATTCTAACAGCAATAATCGGAGATCCTTTTCAAACTGACCTTGAACTGATGAACACTGATGCTGAATGTTAGACTCCATCAGGCAAAATTGCTTTCCGTCCATCTCAGTCCAGCTCTGCATTATCTTGGGTTCGTATTCCCTTAAGTATGAAGGTCAAATCACACATATATTTCTGTCTGATTGTGGTGCTTGAGCAACAAAATAAGGGCAAACATTGCAGCTGAAACTTGTTCATTTAAAAAGATATGGCCAAAAGGGGCATGCTGAATTTTGGACATGAACTCCCACAGCTTAGAGATAATTCACTCCCTAGTAAAACCAAGCTCCTCTTAATTGCCAAATTTGGTTTATCTGATGCCAAACACATAACAACATTACAGACGGGCGATAATCACACTCTGGGGACTCTTTTCATTAAACTGCTAAAAGTAAAAATCTGCATTGAGGTTCAACAAACAAAAAAAAAAAAAAAAAAAACACACCCTTCACTTGTTCCCTAACTGGTGCACTTGATAATATATCTGAAATCTAAATGAGCCAAATGACTTAAAAACTATCAAGTCTGACAGTTTTAATAACAACTAGTAACAGCAACGGTTTGCCTTTTCTCAGATTTTTTTTTTTTTTGCAGAAGTTTCATTCGTTTTTACCAGATCCCTGTCATTTTTTTTATTTATTTTTTATTAGATTGCTGTCAGCCTGAGCTGTTCTTGGAGTAGTATTGAGTTCTTGCAGTGAGACGGGGAATAGTGTGAATTCTAGACAACTTGGCATCTCTGATTGATGCGAGTTCTGCTGGTCCAGACACTTGTCCAAAAAATAGTAGCGTCGCAGTAATGGATGGATGACACAATGAGAAACATATAATGTCCAAGGCCTAAAGTAACAATGTCAAGTTGAACCTAACCATGTTAATTCCAAACCTTAACGTTAGAGATCTACCGTAAGAATTTGACGGTAAGAGTGAAGTAGAAAAAAAAAGGAAGTGGAAGAAAAAAAAAAGGTAGCCTTCTTTATTCTTCGTTCCATTTTACGGTGTTACACCTGCACCTGGCTCCCTTACAGACATACCCACTATCTTATCTGCCCTTGTAAACAAAGTTCAAATACATTTGTAGGAAATATTTTGAATTCAGTATAACATTACTACTCTAACCCCAGCAAAAAACAAATGCAGATGATACAACATCCTATGTACAACAGATGTTATTCTGTGACATACATTGTAACAAAGCAAATAAGCTTAAACATAATGTATCAGCAAAAACACACATATATACTTGCATGTAACCTTGTTAGGCCGCATTTTCTGGCACATAATAATGATTTGCTGTGCAATCCTAAAAGAGTTTCCATGTTTTGAGAAATAGATCAAAGTCCTGACAGTTTGGATGCAGTTTTCTCATATCCTGCCATTTTAATAATCAGTTCCAGCTATTTATGAAATGATGACGGTGTGGCTGTTTTCCATTGTTTCAATGATTCTGCACCCTGTTAGCACTGCTAGTCAGTTTTTTAGGGATTATACCTGACAGACATATTAAGGATCATATCAATAATAATAACAATAATAAGCTACATTTAGTTTCATGCACCAACACAACTGTTTCAGTCTGTCATGAGATCAGTGTCCTCTAAAAGGTTACCTGAGGAGTGGGAGTGAGGTTGATAAAGGAGTGTTTTGTTTTTTCCTAATGTAGTGTGCCTACTTTGATAACAAAAACAATTCATATTTATTACTCAAAAATATAAAATCTTTCTGAATTTCTTTTAATTTGTTGGGTTATTTTTCATTTTCTCTGCACCTCGCTATAATGATGTAATATTTTTATGTAAAGCACTTTGAATAGTCTTGTACATGAAATGTGCCATACAATTTAACCTACCTTGCCTTGAAGAAAATAAAATAAAAAATCTGATCAAATCAAACTGAAATGAAAAAGAATCCAAATGAGCTACAAATGAAGCAACCTGTGAGATTTTCCTTCACTCCAGCCCCCCCTGATACACATAGGCCCACTCACAATTTTACACATTTAACTGCGAAATAAATTCATGCTTCTCTAATGACTGATATGAGACACTTTTCTGTGACACTGATTTGTGTCGTGGTCGTCTGGTGAACACAAAGTCGACTCAGGCTTTCAGAATTTCCCCACAGGTGGTGTCACCAGCATTGTTTGTCTGCAGCCTAATGGATTTGAGGCCGGGGTTAACTTGTGAGCCACGGTGTGAGTCACTGTGGTCATGACTCCCAGTTAATTAAAAAAAAAAAAAAAATCTGAATCCAAATAACCAAAGTAAAGTTTTTCTGCAGATCAACAAGAAGTGCTCACATGGAAGAGCTTCTTTGTATATATTCATATTCTGCAAATTAAAATGAATCGTTGCTTAATAATGAGCTGCTGTTTTACCCCTCTTCTGGCCACGAGAGACACTTTTCTGTAATGAGCAATGAGACGGGTGAAGGGTTATATCTCTGTTTCAAATCTGCTGAAGTCACGTTGCACAGCTGCCTCTGGCTTGTACAAACAAAGACACATTAAGTCAAATTTTTAACAGTTTGACTTAATGATCACTACTCTGGTCTCAGGTGGATCTGTGCAAGAAAAAAAAAACAGAAAAAAGAGCTGCATAGCAGAGCAAGGGTTAAAGCTTTAAAAGGATGATGTGTGTTCGGACTTCTTTTCATTGTGAAGAGAGAGCAAGAGCTTTTTCTCCCTTTTAAATGGAAACACAGCTTTTCTCCATCGGTGGCCAAACCTTGACCCTCCAACCGGTCTAGAAATAGGCATTCGCTAAGGGAGGAAAAGAAAGAAACACACTCACACAGAAAGCCTCCAGCCTTTCCTTTCAATACACACATACATTTTCCAACTCCCTGAGTGTTGATGTGGATAGTGCCTGGACACACACACACGCACACAAAGACACATCTAAAATGTGCAGACACACACACACACACAAGTGCGCAGCATGGTTTTCCATTTTTTCACTCTGGGGAGAAGGTGAACTCATATTGCCGACTGCTGAGTAAAACATAGCAGGATGTACACACAAACCCAAAACACACAGTAGACACAGACACAGACTGCTGTGCCAGATGTTCCTTTTTGGTTTTTCATCCGAAAGAGCGTTCAAGATTTCCGAAAGCAGTCGTTGTTGTGCGCATGGATATGTCATTTTAGCTTATTTGAACTGATTATTTGAGTCTGTGTTACTGATGAATGTGTCCATCTTCAGGTCTGATTAAAACTCTCAAAATATCCAAAATAAGCTGGAGATGAGTGTCTTTGCTGCTGTTGAGCTGCAGTTAACACAATGCACATTTATAGCCATAAATTTAACATGAAATACTATAAAGAGTTATGTGAGGAGATTTTGAATGCAGTTCTGTACACAGAAGGACGCTCCTGCTTTCTTAGAGTTACTCCTCACTGACAAGTGACTTTGTAAAACTTATGAAATGTTCTCCTGAACAATTAAAATGCAGCATCAGAAAGGCGTTTGGGTTACTCATCGGTTTGGAAATGAAAACAAAATTCTCCAATTATTCAGCTGCAGGCAAGTAGCCTGTAGTGTGAAGACATGATTCATGTAAAAGTCAAATTCAGACTAAATGCATGCAAATCAAGTCCTGCTGCGTTGGCTGCTGATGATTTCCTCATGCTGCGACTCCATCTTCCCAAATCTCATCTTCTACTCCATTTCTCCATCCTGCCTCTCCTCCTTGCTCCTCTTGATATATTGAACATAAAAAGAACACAGTCCAGAGCTGTCTCCCAAAAGTTTATAGTGTTTGTGGCTCCCACGTGGCTATGAACACCTTCATGCATGATAACTACAAAAGCTGTGATTACCAGGCACTCAGCCATAAAACCTTTATGGACATTAACTTTTTTTCTGTCTTTGTTATACAACTTTACCCCCCCAAAAGGAAAAGGGATTTAAATTCAAACATTTAGGAATCCAAGGCCACATTGTATAATTGGTCAACATGATTTTTTGATTAAAAGTTGTTTAATAATACACTAAAAACTTGAATTTCAGAGAGTTAAACCACAACTTTTTAATTCTTTGAGCTTCTACTTTACAGAAACAATTCCAAAGAAATTGATTTAATTTTCTACATTAACCAACATCATTGAACACTTTTTTTTTCTTTTTTTTTTTTGCCAGGAACATGCTCATTGAAGTTAAGTGAGAGGCAAATAAACCCAGAAGAGTTGGTAAATAGTATTGTTGTTATATGTAGTTCCAGAAGTAATAACCAGTAGATGAGCTGGTGACAAGTAATGGCTCCAAGATGAGGTATAAAAGTAGCATCCAACACTGGATTACTCTTTCAAAACGAAAACAGGTGTAGATTTCAATACTTTGTACCAAGCTCAGTCAAAATAGTCACTAGTAAGTTCCAAATAAATGTTTATTAATGTACACTCACAAAGAATGGTAGCTTTCCATTTCTGCCATGCAGAACACTGAAAATTATTTAGGGAATCTGAAGAAATCGCAGTGCATCTTGCTGCTGGATGGAGGCGACTTTCACGCTCCCAGCAGTGCTGCATTAAAAAACATCATGTCACTGTGAGATGCATTGCAACATGGGTTTAAAAAAGAAAGAATTGTCATTTACCAGCCTGTTGCTGCATCTTTTAATGCAACATGAAACTGTACAACACAGCGAGGACGCCATATATCAACTCTGCACAGAATCACAGCTGAATCCTTTAAGCGAGCACTTTTGTTAGATGGACAGAGAGACAGTGGAGACACAATCTGTGGTCAGACGAGTCCACATCTTAGCTGTTTTTGATAAAAAGATGAAGAAAATGGTGCAAGACCATCTATTATCAATAAAAGGCAAAATCCAGCATCCATATAAAATGGATGTGCAGCGTTGATGCAGAAGGTTGTTTTGGAATTTTGGAGACACATATGGTACTACTCAAGCTTATGTATTTTCCAGGAAATGTTTGCAATATTTTAACATGACAAAGCCAGACTTCATTTTGCACAATATGTAACGGAGTGGCATTGCAGCTGAAATCTTTTTTCACCTTATTGGAGCAAAAAAAAAAAAAAAAAAAAAGAAAAAACACATTTCCTGCAGCTTTTCCCTGCTTTTGCTGTTTTAATATAGCAAACAGAGGTGGCTCAGCGGTGCATCGGTGTGTGTAATGGAATCAGCTGCATAATGACAGCGTCACTGGTTAGAGTGGCGTGATCTCTGATGTTGGTTCTCACACACACAAATTGCTCCACATCAGTGACTACCTCCATTGCAAGAGGTGTATCAGTGGCGGAACATTGAATCTCTGCACCGATAACAATGAGCAACAAATGTACAGCAAGTCCTATCTTTAGTTTGTAAACAGGATTATTGAGTTTGTGTTTCAGTGGACTGAAAAATAGTTTTTCAATCATTTTCATAGAGCTTGCATCACATTTGAGATTTTTGATTCACTAAAACTCATTCTGTTAAACTTTGTTTTGTTAAATATAATCTCATCACCAATTAAAAAGTTTTATTCCATTTCAGTTCCCAACCTGAAAGAGAGAAGTGTGGACGTTTGACCTTGATGGACAGGGCAGACCTCTCAAAGCGTAATTCAAATGTTGATTACCTGGATTTTACTTCACTGTAATTGGAGCAGATATTCAAATTACAGTTAAATAATGTAATAAAGAATGGATTTTCACTTAGGCTAAAGATCTCCTCATCTCAGAGTTCAGCGACTTTTTCATTTAATTGAAATCCACTTCCTTGAATACAATTAATTGAAAAAGGAATAGAGCCTTAATTTGGAACTAAGGGCCCGTAACTGTGGTCAGCAGTGAGACTAATGGCATTCTGCTCAAACAGAGGAGCCTGAAAAGTGGACTGTGAGTTGTTTGCATAAAATTCCCTTGGCAATGGCGGCATTGATCCTAAGCAGCAAACTTTGCAGGCTTGCTACAAACAGAGACTAAAAGGGGGCACGGGGAGAAGAGGAAAAAAAAAAAAAGAAAAGAAATCAAGATTTTCGTTCCTAATAGAATGTTGGGCAGCGGGGAAAGCTCCACGCCTGAATAATTCACTTTAGCCAAACTGTTGCTTCGGGTTCTATTCATTTTTAATGCCGTCTTCTGATGTTGATTAATTAAGCAGTGCTAGCACTGCTGTTTTCTCCACCGTCACAGCCTCTTAAAGGCGTGCGTGTCGTACACACACACACACACACACACACACACACACACACACACAAACACAACACACTACTGCTTCTCCTCACTTTTCCTCTTTTGAGTCGCCTCTATCCCTCTAAACCCTAAAGCCTTTATCCTCCATACTTGCTCTCTCACAGACAGATGCATCCATACATATACACAGCACAAGAAACCAAGCCACAAACATGCATACTGAGTAACACACACACACACACACACACACACACACACAGAGTTATAGTGTTGCGTGCACTTACAAATACACACCCTCTAACACCCCTAAGCCACCCCCAAAAAGTGTTAAGATCCCTAAGTCTTAAAAGTCTTTTCTTTTAAAGGCACATTGGGAGGAGCACATTATGTCTGTGTGTGTGTGTGTGTGTGTGTGTGTGTGTGTGTGTGTGTGTGTAAAGCAAGTGATGAAGGGAATGAGAATTGCAAGTATGGGAGCAAAAGAGGGGAAGTAGGAAAGGGGAATGCCTCTCAGCAAACACGTAGCGGATTACCGGTGGTGTGTGTGTGTGTATGTGTGTGTGCAAATAAAGAAGGAGAATGAGAGAGAGAGAGAGAGAGAGAAGTAGAAAGACAGGAAGAAGAATTTATGGTTGCAGTCTGTACTGTAAGTTACAGCTGGAGGCTTGGGTGTTAATTAGAAGACACGCGTATCTAAGCTGGTGGTGGGATCGGTGTATGTTGGAGGACGTGCTGTTGTACATGCGTGCGCTTGGTTGTTGAGCTCTCTGACTCTTTCATGTGTTTTAAACCAATGAAGACAAGAGCAACTGTGCAGCGGCCAATCAGCACCCCCAAGTTTATAAATAGAGTTTAGCTGACTGGATTTCTTACTTGTTCTTCCAGCAATTTTCTTCTAATTTTGCTCCCTAAAAGACGTGTTTAAAAGCAGCAATCAGACAAAGGGAAGTGCCTGCCTAAATGAGACATCTACTTATAAAAGGTCTGGGTTTCTTTTTCAGAAAGGGAGCATAGAAGATGCTTTGTACTTTTGAAAAAATGAAAGATGCTTCACTTTGTGTAAAAATACTAAGCACGATTAGAGAATATTAATGGATGACCAAATGGACATGAACACACTGGAGTACATGCACAGTGTGAAAAGGGACAACCTGAAAAAGCACATTAGAGTCTCTGACAATATTTTCCACTTTCCATCACTGCTCTCTTATATCCCTGAACACACACATGCACACACACCGTGAGTAACTTGATTTTCTCCTGATAATGAATTATCTGTGTGAGAGAGAGCAAGGGGGCCATAATGGTGTAGTCTATAAATACCTGGCCAAAAAGCCCCCTGTCATGTTACATTGATCTTAGCATGATAGTGTGCACCTTTTTGATTCCATTAGGATTTCTATTACACCACTTAGCTCTATAATAAGAAAAAAAGAAAGAAAGAAAGAAACTCATCTGTGCTTTGCTAAAACATAAAGGTCTCTTTTAGGGGTCTCATTTATCTTGGTTAATAATTACCCATGAGATCAGGTACAAAAGGACATGAAGAAGTCACATAAGTACTAAAAAATCTTAACTCCAAACTGACTTGTGTATGCAGATCTGCTTAAGGTTCTGTCATATCTAAAATGTTGCATAAAGAATGTTTGTATTGTGTATGGAATCAGATTTGTTTCTAAATTTCCACGCAATTTGGTTAAATTGAGTAGTTTTGTTTGCAGTTTCCTCTTCCTCTTTCTCTCTTCTCTCTATTTTGGGTGCACTTCACAGTCTTTGGTTTTGATTCTTGATTGTTTGGTTTCATTTCTGACACAAACCTTTCATGGGCGGGCTCTTTCAGAGGCGCATTCCGATTGGCTGGTGAGTTTTCGAGTGACAGAGCTGTAGCCCGGATGTTGTTTAAACCCTTGCATATGTATGCTTCTGACCGCATGTGGCTCTGTAGATGGCGGACTCCAGCAAGCGTTTAGGACAGTGGCTTCGAAGTGTGATTTTACTTCTTCACAAATTAAGGTAAGCATTTGTCACTGTGTGTTGTTTGAAGGAGCACAGTAGTTGTAATAAACTAAAGATAAGTGACATTAACTTATTGAAGCGTTCATTTGCCATTTATACTTATTATTTTTTCCTTGTCTGTAGTGCAGCCTTAACACTGTAGGCCCTGGACAGGATCCAGACTGATGCCAAATGCAGTCTCAGGTAGGGTGCGTTCACGTTTGCTGTGTTTAAATGCACCATGGGCTGCTTCCATGGATAGCATAGTTTGTTTCGAGTCTTGTGAACCAAACAAGCAAACTCTACATTTTCTACATGGCTTCTTCTCTTGGCTCATTCAGCTGTTTGTTTTTTCTAATTTCTTCTTCTGCTTTTTATCTGTGCTAAAGCCAACTCTTTACTTTTTTCTTTTTAAAGCCATCTGTTTCAGTGCATTGCCACAATATCAAGTCCTTGTGGTGCATGTTTGTGTGCATGTTTTGGAGTAGTACTACAGGCTTTTAATGAACTCAAACATACATAAAACAGATGCCGCAAGTGTTTATTGGCAGGAGGTTTTACGAGTTATGGCACCTGTAATGCTTTGACCTGGCCTCAGGAGGAAATGGGACATGGAAAAAAAAAGAAAAAGAAATATTTGCCACAAATAAATGACTTTCAGACACGGAACCCGGTTTCCAATAATGATTTTTATAAGAGGTTTATTTTGTGCCCACGCCATGTTTTGTATGTTTTAGGGAGGGAGTTGTCAGCCTGTGTGCCATAAAAATAAGCTCAGTGTATGTCAGGAATGCCAGGATATTTTTCTAACCATCAAAGAAAAAGCCTTATAGAAACAGAAACACAAATTCCCTCATTGTGGGCAGCACGTGGATTAAGTCGTTCCATTTAGAAACCATAAAGCCCAGAGTTTTTCACCGAGGGCCACAGTCTTGCAGGATTTGGATGATTTCTTGCTGCAGAACAGGTGAATCAGATTTCTGGGTCAACACGTTTGTGCAGAACTTGACAACAAGCTGCTGTGGAGAGCCATTTCATTTGAGTTAGGTGCGTTGGAGCAAGGAAATATCTACAAACTGCTGGAGTGCAACCTTCAAGAAGCTGGACCCTGGAGCTGACCCCCTGTGATAAAGACAGAACTCTGCATTTAGAGGCAGAAGGTATAGAGACACATTACTGCTATGAGATGACTGATGAAAGGTGGATCTTTGGTGGAACATGTTCTGTCTTTTTTCTGTTAAGTATTTTCAGGGGTACTGTTTGTCTGGAACAGCATTTTTTTACGATTTGACTTTTTAACTTTTACTTCCACTATGTGCAAGGTTGTTTAGGCAAAAATTAAAAAAAAGTACTTGGTTAAGTTTAACAACAGAAACTGCTCGTTTTTTGGTTTTTTTTAAAGGAGAAGATCATTACTCGGCATTTTCAGCATTTTCAGAAATGCCTTATAATATATATATATATATATATATATATATATATATATATATATATATATATATATATATATATATATATATATATATATATATATATATTGAGAGAGAGAGAGAGAGAGAGAGAGCGAGAGACATACCAAGAGGGAGAGACAAGTGCAATAAGCTGAACATGACCTCTTAATAATAATATCATGTGACAGTTTGCTTTTGTTTCATACTCTGTTTCAAATGAAATCCACTATGAATTAATAGGTCTAGAGGAGTATACCAGTGAGCATTATTTTAAAAGATCTTCCCAACCAGTTGTGCTGTTTAGAGGTGTAAGGATGTAGCTTGCATTACTAAAGACATTCTCCGAACAACAAGGGCAAATTCCTCAGTTATTATCTTCATTGTCTAAGTACACGATACCAAACGAGGGTAATTTACAAAGTCGGTCGGAATGCTAAACAAGTGCTGCTTTCTCCTTAACTGTACTTCATCTAACATATAGTTGGATGTTTCAGCTAAGTGTGGCTCCTCTCATTATATTGGTGCCAATGATGCACTTGGCAGTTTCTTATCGTGTTGTGCGTGTGAATAAGCTGCAGCAGCGGCCATGTGTCAACCAGAGAAGGACGACTGATAATTTCTGAGTGGAAGCTTTGTCCAATGTCTGATGGTTTCTTTGATGATCTCAATGCATTTAACCTCATAGGAACCGTACCACATGTTTCGTGTGTGATGATACAAGTGTTTTTCATATAAACATGCTGTCATAAGATCATAAAAGTTGCCCTATTAATGTACATTTTTACACGTTCCATTGCTTTTTATTCATTATCTTCAAAACACTGAGATTTAGGATTTCTATACCACCATTTTTACTTTGTTCAAGATCTGACAAGATTTTTTGGTTTTTGCAAAAGATCTGTTTATTAAGTTTCAGCAAAACCAACATAATAACAGTGTATGCATGTGTGTGTGTGTGTGTGTAAACCACGAGTTACTGTGCCATTTTTTAAATTATTGATTCAATATTGTGCCAAACCTGCATCTGAAATGAAAAACTTTTCACTTATTTACAGATAAACAGTAAATCATCTCCCAGAAGAACTGGACTTCCAGCGTGTTTTTATGTAAAGGGTATTGTATTAACTGATATTTAGTTTACATCTTGATTTGGATTTCTTATTATTATGAAAACAACATAATTGATCATTGTACATCATATCTATTGCTGCTGTTGCAAATGAAGCACACTCTTCACGCTCAGCCTCTCAAACTCATGACAGCTTCTCAGCTGCTTATATTGAAATAAAGGAGCTACAACACACTTCTGAGGTTGTTTAGTAAGATATTAACTGGTAGAAAATGGCAGATAAATGGTCTTTGGATGAGAAGAAAGGGGAAAAAAGAATCTGTCTGGAAGAAATTTGATTTCGATCTTTCTGAATTGGAGCAAATAAAAATACAATGTCAGATTTGTTACACAGTAACTGCAACCCAAGTCAACACCAGTTTACTCCACCATTCATAGTTTGCTCACAAAGTGGACTATGACGAAGCAATGAGGGAACAAAAGTCTATCAAAAGTTAAAAGCTTCTTGACTTCTAAAGCAACATTATAATTATGCTTTAGGACCCATGTTATAATGCTGCTACCTTTCCACCAAGAGACTTCAGTTAATCCCACATTATTGCTTAAGTTTGAAGCCTTAATATTAAAAAGAAACACTAGTTTTTAATAAGAATAAGAAGATATGATGTTCTCTATACTGAAATAATGACATTCCTAAAATAGCAGTGATGATTTTTGCAACAGTATATCCATTACTTCCTAACTTTCCAGCAACTGGAACTTACAAGTCGGGGTTCAGCTTGGCATGTGCAGCTATTTTCTCTGTAATCACAGATTCATCCCGGTGATAAGAAGGAATTTTCACTGTATCCCCACCACATCAAATCAAAGCAGCATCAGGTTAGCAGTTGATTACCAACGAGTTTGATAAAAGTTGGCCGTTCTTGAGACATTTTCTTTCATTCAGCGCCCTCGCTGCAGTTGCAAAAAAAAAAAGGAGCTCTATGCGGTCTGAGCGAATTTCAGACCTTTATAATGCTATAAGCAATCTTTATTAAAGTTTTTTTTACTTGTTACTGATACTATTTATGCAACTGAAGCAAGCAGGGACAATAGGTGCTTGAACAGAAAATGTTCAGTGTCCAAGAGACTTGACTTGTGCATATATTTCATCAGAACATTGTCGCTATTTCACTGTTAAATTAGTTCATTTCTGTTTGCATTCAGTCAAACAACATTACAGCAGCAGCAGGTAAGAAAAGACAAAAGCTAAAAGAAGTAAGACAGAAGCTGCTTGCTGTTATTAAGTCTAGAAAACAACTTATACAGAGACGACATCTAGCCAAATTGGACAATCCACAAGGAAAACCTTTCATTAGACGTCGTGTTGTTAATGCAATCATGACTTTCTTTCATTCATCACCTCAGACCAGACTTTAACGTAATCCAACTTTTCATTGACTGCTCCCATTTGTTGCATTCTCACTTTAGGTCGTAAAATACAGTTCTGTGGGAACACACAAGCCAAAAAAGTTGGGTTTTTATCCTATCAGTTTGCTGGAAGCCATGATTTCAGTTCACACAAGCACGACTGGGAAACAGCTCAATCTGTGTGTGGAAGACTGCGTGCAGAATCTCAGGTTAAAAAAAAAAAAAAAAAAAAAAAAAAAAAAGCTGCCAAGCTAACAAAAATAAGTTTAAATGCTTTTAATGGAGCAGAGCGTGCCGTGTCCCAGTAAAAGCTCCTGTCGGGGTTGCAGACGGAGTATCTCTGAGGGTCCAGTGGGCCACTAATGGTCTGACTTGGGAACAGAGTGTATCACGGGGGAGCGAGCATAGATCACACAGGGCTCACACACCGCCACCACACACATCTCAGTGCGCTGAGATGACCTGGTAGGAAGACAGAAGTGCAATGTTGACAAATGGTGTTTAAACACAGGGGGGCATGACATGTGAGTGTGTTAGTGTAGCATGTGCATGTGTACGTGCAGTCCCTCAGCAGGGGATAACAGCTGGCATGCTGAGAGCCCGGAGAAGCGGTAGCATAGGGGGCGGATCATTATGCAAACACACACACACACACACACACACACGCCTGCACAAACACCTACACATGCACTCCTGCACATAGCTGTTAAATTAAATCTAAAAAGCTTCACCTCTAAACTCGCATGTTTAGAAAATACTGTCACATCCACTTAACGCCTGAGAACTAATTATAAATATGCGTAAAATGAATATGCATAATGACTATACTCCACTTGCTCCGATAAAGGGAAAAGCTTGGAGAGCAAAAGCTGGCTGGCTGCATGTGGTTGCAGGTGTGTGTGCATGAGGGAGGAAGAGAGAGAGAGAGAGAGAGAGAGTGTGTGTGTGTTCCTCTCCTCTCCCTTTAATCTGCGTATAGGGGCAGTGGTGGGAATCTGCACACCATGCTAAATCGATACACTCCCGCCTGCTTTAGTATGCTTCCGTGTGTGTGTGTTTTGAGCGTGTGTGTCTTAGTATGCAGCTCAGATAGAGAAAGGAGAAGGAGACAGAGAGAGAGAGAGAGTGAGAGAGAGAGAGAGAGAGGGGTTACATAAGAAGAAAGAGGGACACACTTAAGTGGTTTTGACCTTGGGTACATCTTCTCTCCCTCCCACACAAGTACCCCCCCCCCCCCCCCCCCCCCCCCCCCCCCCCCTCACCACCCCCTACTCCCTATCTTCTTTGGGCTAAATAAATAAACTTTATTTCAAGCCTGAAGTGCAGTCATGAGAGTCTGAAGTGTGTGAACACGAAGCGGATGCATTTGTTGGTAAAGATTAAGAGTCTCAAAGAGAAACAACATAAAACTGAGGGGAATCTGGGATTCCCCCCCCCCCACCCCCCACCCCCCCTCCCCCATCACTTCCTTCTTTCTTTTCCTCTCTTTTGCTTCATTCTCTTGTCTCTCCATCCTCCCCTATTTCCAATCTCTCCCTAACCTCCTTTGTTTTCCGCCTGTCGCTCCTTTCTTCTGCCCTGCTTAGTTTGGCCTGCTTCACTCGTCCTAAATCTACTGTACCCCCTCGGATTTTCTTTGACTACACTTCTCCTTTCATCTTGCATTCCTTTTCTGCATCCCTCCTTTCCGTCCATCCTCATCCCTCATTCTGAGTGACCGCCGGTCCCCGAGGCTGCGAGCACATCAGACTGGCAAAGCTCTATCTTCCATCACCCGCCATCTCCCTCCCCTCCACATACCCCGTCTCTCTCACTCGCTCTTTCGCTGCTGGCAGCATGACAGTGCTTTCCCAGGGCAAGGCCTTATGTAAACAGCCCCATAGCACCAAGCGATGTGTGTGTGTGTGTGTGTGTGTGTGTGTGTGTGTGTGTGAGAGAGAAGGAGCGTTAAATTTCCTATGTGTGCTTGTGAAGAGAAAAACAAAGACAGAGACAAAGTGCATTTCGATGTGTGCTGCACTTTGTGTGTGTCAGAAATGGCTGTTAATAGCAGTGGAGGTCAAAATCCGCTCCAGTGGCTGATAAAGCGTACACATAAAGGTTAGGATCCCTCTGAACCCCCCTTCTGAGAGACTCAAGCCCGCTCGCTCGCACTTCCTTTCTTATTTTTTCTCCAGGCGTGTTTTGCTGATTGAAGATGATACAACGCCTGCCGTTTGATTGGATGACAAAGCTGTCTTTTGATTGGCCCTCCCCCAGGGCTGTCCCAGCCACGCTCTCGGACGACCTTCAGGAAAGTTTACCAAACTTTGCTTTGATTTACCCCCTCCTTTCCCACTTCCTCCCACTCCACGTCTCCTCCCTGCAGCCTCCCACCGGATTCCGCAAAACAGTCGACAGCCTCTCCATGATAATGAACAGTGGCTCAATCTGTACAGCTGACAAAGCACAGGAGGAAATCATACGGCTTCCATAGCGAAGTGCTGCTTTATTGCAATCTCATCTCAATCAGTGGCAATCAGACTGCCTGGGAATATTAGGGTCACGCTGCACTCCCACTGCTCAGGATGCAGCAATCCTGAGCGCTCGGCTCTCATCTGGAGTTAAATGTAAGGACGCTGATGACTGAGATTATTTATAATGCTCTTTGATGATGTTGATGGGTTTTTTTTTTTCTGATTTTGAAACTCCAAATGCTGAGTGCGCTATGCAAAACCTTGACGAAGCCATGCACATCACTAGAACATCCTCCCACCACAGAGCTGGGAAAGACTGTGACGTTCAGAATATACAACAGGAAAGCAACCGTCCCACACACAACAAATCATCTCTGGCACCAATTTATTCTGTCAACCTGCGCCCGTTGCTTCATCTCTATTTGTCTGTCTTGACATTTTAAATTCATGACTCTCATGATCTCTATAATGATGCCAATTATGAAAGTGACACTTCTACAGGAACATCTCTCCTCTCCCTCCGTTCATTCTTCCCCCAGAGCAACTTTGAGTGTTATTGACAGAAAGGCTGAGAGACGCCTACTGGCATCTAAAGACAGGAGAAAACCCTTACTTTGCTTTGAAGTGCTAATTGATGCTATCATAGCAAGAATCAGAGAGAAGTCCATGCTTGCCGCCAATTTGTTGTGGTTTATTTTCCAAGAGGAGTAATCTTGATGTAAGACTTTGATCTATCGAAACCCGTGTGCCTTAATTTTTTTTCCCCCACTGTGTTCTAACACAACTTCTGGCCCTGAGCTTATTAACCTTTTTTCTTATTTACCTCACCCCTTATTATCAGACTTTATTAAATCTTATAAACAACTTCCCCCTTCGCCGTGTTCAGTGTCAAAAACTTCACTCTTGGAGCCCGGAGAAAATAGGAACGATGCTCAAGGGTGTGTTATGTGTCTGTGTTTGTATGTCATGCTTCTCAGTGTGCATTTCCGCTTTCCTGCATCAATTACTCCTCTGTGAGCAAACGGATATTTGTATGTGTGTGTGTGTGCAGAAGGAGTGCGCCCTTGCCTTGTGAGTGTTCGTTAGTGCTTCTGCCTCAATTATCTACCTGAGCAGAATCTGTGCTGGAACATGTCTGTGTTTATATTTGTGTGGGTGAGTGACTGCATGCATCAGAGGTTGCATGAAAACCTGTGTGCATAAATAGGTGTCTGTCTATGTGTGTGTGTGTGTGTGTGTGTTTGTGTATCAGAGCAATGCGGTGTGGAGCACGGGGCCGGTCCTGGTTGAGACTGGCAGGCAGAGTTATTCACGGATCACAGCAGACATATGGGCAGACTGGGACTCGCTGAAGACATGCCCTCACTGCTGGGACCGATACAATGAGATAAACAGATGTGTAGGAGGCCACACACACACACAAGGAGTCATTTGACAGACGATGCCTGACAATCACACACACTGCAAGGCTTTTGAAGGGGCTAGCGAGAGGCCCAAACACAGGCATGGAAGTGTGCACACAAAACAAAATAGATGGACACAACAACTGTGCCTGTTCATGGAGGCACAAAGAAAAAACAGAACATTTTCACACGTGTGCGCATAAACAATCCAAAAGCACACAAACAAACTCCCAAACCCTCGTAGGCCGATAACCCAACAGGGAGTGCTTCATCAGAACGAGTGAGCCCTTATCGTCTACTGTTCCAGCTCAGTGGCTCTCACTTCGCACTTTCAGACTGTAACCCCTCACTAACAGCCCTATTTCTGCCCGCTGCCCCTCGGCGTTCTCTGTAGGTGCAACCGATTCGCTTTCTTTCACTCGCCAACACCCTCATACCCCCAGCCCAACCCCTCATTCGCTCATCCCATCTCTTCTTGCCTCTTGTCTCTGTGCCAGCTCTGTTGAATGGTAGGGGGTGAAAGATGCAGCCAAAAGAGCAAAAGGAAGCAGGAGGAGGCGAGCAAGGCTTGAGGGGGTTGGAGGTTTGTGGAGAGGCCTTCATTCAATATGCCAGCTGTCCTGAGAAAAATACACACAGCGCTGACTGGTGGAACATCTTGAACAAGTGTCTCAGATACCCTCTGTCTCTGTGTAACCCGTTGGCGGGCTTCACAGAAGATGTACTGTGATCAGAGATGTACAAGTCTGCAGCTGACCTACGTCGGCAGCGTGAACCTGATGGTCATTTGGAAAAAAAAAAACAACAAAAGGCCAGAAATAAGTAACTAAAACTAATAGACAGTGTTTTTTGCAGCACTAAAAATAAGCAGCAAGCCAATGGTACCCTGTGTGTAGCTTTAATAAAGATGACTGAAAAAATTAGAATAATCTATTGTGGTATAAATCTGCTCAGGCTGCCAGTATTTAATAGATGAATTTTGTGCATTAAAAAAAGTAATTTTCTACAAGTCATTTCCTTCATTCCAGGATTTATTCCTGCTTGTCTGTCCCCAAAGCTGCACAGGAAACAAACAAAAAAAACAAAAAACAAGTATGTTGCTCCATCTGCTTGAAATTAATTGGAAATGGGGCCATTTTACATGACATGGAGGAAAGGACGTGATGTTTTCATAAATATGTATTACCACTTTATGATCACTGATAATGATGAAAACGTGTGATTAACGTGACCAATTGATTTTATAATACCACCTTAAATTGTGAGATTGTGTGATAACTTGTTTGCATGCTGTTGATTTCTTCACTGTTCAGTATTGCAAGGGTCTGGCATTCATTCTTGCTGCCAAAGAACAAGATGCAGGATAGACCTTGGACACATTTGCTCCCTAACAGAGGAAAATAACATTAAATGTCACGTATGCTCAGAATAACACCGACAGCCAATTAAGAATCACTAGTAATCCAGACGTGCATGTTTTTGGGCTGTGGGAAGAAGTTTGAGTACCCAGAGAAAACCAGTGTAGACATAGTGATAACATGCACGCTATACAGAAAAACTGAGATTTGAACTAAGACTCCCTCTTGCTGTGAGACGACAGCAACCCACCACCGCTATCCTTCCTTAATCTCAAGAAAAATCAAAAGAAATCTAAGCAGACTGAATCTAGCAGAAACTGGGATGTTTAGCATCAAAGCAGCGACTCTTTAACTTGGTTGTAGCATCAATAATGACTAAAGACAAATCTTTTCAGCTAAGCCATGATATACAACAGGCCATTTCCTTAAAATAATTGATGAAGGAAGGGGGAAAAAAAGCTCTGAGAACAGTCTTGATTTGTTTTTACTGTTAAATGACAAATTGCAAATGTTTCCAATTACTGGTTTTAAATAAATAAAAAACAATTTGGAAATTTCACTTCTCAAAAGTCTCAATCAAGAAAAATAACTGATTAAAGCAGTTAGAACTTATAAAAATGACAGATTTCTTAATACGTTCTCATACATTCTAATCAAGCTCACATTTGGAAAGTGACATCATACTCGAGCCCAGTTCAGTTGTGGCAAGACCATTATGTGTTCATGTGTTCACCTTGGACTCTGTGGTTCAGTCCTCCAGAAATCCTGCTGTGGATTAGACCGTTGTTGTTTCTTGCTTTTATTCTCACCAGCTGCTTTGAAGCACACATATATAAGAAACATTTGGTGATAATGTCTAAGAGACACGGACAGACCTGTTGAGATATCACAATGAAAAATTACACAATTACATTAAAACACAACTAAGAGTTGTATTGAATACTTCAAAATGTTGCCGGGTTGTTAAACATTTTCTGTCAAAGGAGCCACAGTGTTTTTCCCACAAATGTGAAGCTGAGAAAAGTTTTTAAATACAAACTGTATTTGAAATTACATGGGTTTTCTTTCAAGGTGGTCGTTTTTTTGTGGGTGGCTACAACATGTTTCGTTGCTGACCCTGCTCATAGAAATAGAAATACATTCTGAGTAGTTTCATGCTGGTACTCTTACCGGCTTCTCCGAAGTGCGAGCAACTGCCAACAGTGATCAATACACTGACTGTGAATGAGCTTCATACACGTGTACTTCAAAGAAGCCAAACTATCCCTTTAAAGGTGTCAGTATTTTTTCCTCAAAGGGGTTCCTAAGAACGTCAGGTGGACTTGTAAAATCATGAAGCTGTGAAAAATGTAAAGAGTAACCTTGAAAGAAAAGTTCAGAACTCATGTACTCTTTAACCTCTGCACATTCATACGTTAACTCTCTGTTTCACATACAAAATGGATGAAAACATCAGCATCAACCAGAACCTCACTGGAAGCTGTTTTTTTAAAGATTGATGACTGTTCTTTTACCGAACAGTAATCTTGGCTCATGGTTAGAAAATTCACAGATGTAGGGTTAGAACCTCCTTTAAAAGATTTTTATTTTAATCATTATCAGGTTTTTTCTCAGAGGCGTGACTCAGTCAAGCCCGAATAAAAGATCTACAAGGCACAATTTTCACTAAAGCATGAGACGACAAAACTGTAGAAAAGTGGACAAGCGTAGCATTGCGCGTAGAGTTGCACATGAGAGCGTTACTAACGTCTCTTTTCTAATATAAATGGGAAAGTTTTTTATTACATTCAGTTAAATGTCAAATGACTTCACAGCAGTTGTAGATGTTTATCTGCTATGAGTGATCGATATTACTGGTAACACAACAACAGGTTGCACATACTAACTTTAAGCTAGCTTTACCTTTCTGCAAGACAGCACAGCACATTCTGCCATTGCATTCGCACGAGTTGGGTTGTCCCAAATATGCCCTGAAAAGTCTCCAGCTGATCCAAAATGTTGCAGCGAGGGTTCTGATGAGGACTAGTAGGAGAGATCATGTTTCACCAGTTTTAACCTCTCTACACTGGCTCCCTGTTAAATCCAGGATGAAGTTTAAAATTCTTTTCCTCACATGTAAAGCTCTCCATGACCAAGCTCCATTGTAGATAATAATCCAAATAGAGCACTTCGCTCTTAGACTGCAGGTTTACTGGTGGTTCCCAGAGTCTCAAAGAGTACTATGGGAGGAAGAGCCTTTAGCTATCAGGCTCCTCTCTTATGGAACCAGCTCCCACCGTGGGTTCGGGAGGCTGACTCCCTCCACACCTTTAAGATTGAGCTGAAAACCTTCCTTTTTCATGAATCTTATAGTTAGGATATGAGCATCTCCTGAGTTGGAGTCTGCATGTACGGGACCAAACTGTCCAGGTTATGCTCGTTGCTCTTATAGTTATGGGTAGTCTAGCCATCCATTACTTATGTAGCAATGGGGATGTTACCTGATGCACTGAGAAGTACCTCGCTCTATTTCTCTAATGTATTAATGTGTAAATATATGACAATATTGCCATCTCTAACTTATTTCTCCTTTTTTCCACAGGTCTTCCTGATTAAGAGCAGTTGTACATGTTGATCTGTCTTTCCTGTCGTCTCCACCCCAACCAGTCGAGGCAGATGGCTGCCCTCCCTGAGCCGGGTTCTGCCGGAGGTTTTCTTCCTGTTAAAGGGGAGTTTTTTCCTTCCCACTGTCGCCGCGTGCATGCTCAGGATGCGGGATTCTATTATAGGATATGTATGAATTGGCTTGAAATGATGTGTATGTTGATTCGTGTATATAAAGTGCCCTGTGACAACATTGTTGTGAAGTGGTGCTGTACAAATAAATCTGAATTGAATTGAATAGTTTAAAATGGCAAATTGGCCCATTTTTCTCAAAACCATCTCTTGTAATTTCACCTAACAGTCTGAAAGAGCCACTATTATGCCAACTATTTATATTGGTGCTAATTTTTATTAGCAACCAATATAAAAATTATCTTCTCCTACTTGGCAGCATTGGTTTGTCTGTCTCTCAGTTTGAAACATAACTCACAAAGTTATGGATGGATTTTGATTACATCTTTTTTCTAATCTCAAAATTGTAATAAAGAAGCAAATTATTCAATTTTGGGGATTATTGGAATCAACCCCATGGATCCAGCATGTTTTTAATGACTCATTACAGTGGGGAAATGAGGATAATTTTGCCATTGGAGCTTCTAACAAAAAAATATTACCCACAAAAATAAATAGATAAATGAATAAATAGATCTGAAAATACAGTGGCTTAGTGGAGGTCTGCACTCTCTCAGTGCTTCTTGTTTATATATGCTGTCACCCTCAAAACACTGAAGTTTAATAAGTTCCAAGTGGCAAATGTAGAGGTAAATTTCAGACAACTTAAAATGGCTAGAGAGAACAAAAAGTTGCAAATCTGAGAGGGAGATCAGCCGCACAGCAACACCACAAGGGATGGTAGTGATCATTTTCTTCATTTCAGACTTCCACTACAACTCTGAGTCCTGTCATCTGCAGAGATACTCTGATGACTCTGCAGCTGCGAGGTGTATCGGTTATGAACAAGATGCTGAGTAAGGACCTGGCCAATCACTTTGTGGCATGGCGCAGAAACAATCACCTCATTTTGGACACACAAAAAAAGGAATTGTGTATTTTAGGAGGAACAAGGGTAAGCAAATACTATTCCCAGGTGGGGGAGGATAAGAAATAAGTGGGAGCTCAGGTGAACAACAGACTAAACTGGAAATGCATCACAGACACCGTCTAACTAAAGGAGCAAGCAGAGCAGATTCTACTGCTTGAGAAAGCTGAGATCTTTCCTGGTCTGTGACAAGATGTTGCTCATCTTCCATACGTCCGGAGTGGAAAGTGTAAACTGCTTTACAGCCACCTGTTGGGGCAGCAGCATCAGACCGGACTCTTTAAGGACCTGAACAAGCTGATCAAGAAGGGGGTTTTGTGCTGGGGATAACTGAGGCCGCTGGAGCTGCTGGAGCTGCTGGAGCTGCTGGAGCTAATTGTACAGAGATAAATGCTGCACAAGATGTGAAATATAATGGTTCCTTCTTCACACCTTCTGCACAGCAAAGTGAGGAAACAACATGTTTAGCAATGAGCATGTTCGGATCTGCTGTAACACAGAGGATTTAATCAACTGTTTCAGTGGGTTCACCTGCGTCTAAGAAAAAGAACATATTTCAACACACAGACATCAGGAAGAGCTTGCTGTGAGTAATTCCTCACTTTCAGCTTGTGGATTTTTTGTTTTGGCTTCTTCCAGACCAAAAAATGAGAAGAAGTCAGAGGAAAGCAAAAGAAAAAGAAGAAACGGTGTGTTTTCTTGCTGAGCTCTGCACCTGGGGACCCACCCAGGAAGCCAGGTTTGGAAGGCCTCTTTGAGTGTTTGAGAGAAAAAAACAAAAAAACAAAAACACTTGTGTGTTTCATTGTGCAAGTGCGATTGTGACAGTGTTTGTTCGTGCACATGTGTTTTTGTAACTTGTGCATTACTGTGTGAGTGAATGTTTCTATTTTTATTGTGTGAAAGAGATAAAGTTTGTGTGGGAGATTGAGAGAGAGAAATTGAAAGACAGAGTGAGAGAGGTGGAGATCCACAGATAGAGAAAAAGGTGAAGTGCCAGAGAGATAAAGTGATGGAAATGGATGGCTTTAGAAAGCTAGAAAGATGTAGAAAGTGATAGACTGGGGGTTACAGAGAGAGAAAGAGGGGCCTTTGGGAGCCACTAATTCAAGGACCAGCTAATGCACACATCCATGAAGACCTGGAGCTTCCTCTCCAACTACAAAGGAGTCGGCTCTGTTTTCCTCTGAGGATGCCCAGCAGCACTCCTAACACTGTGAGGTCTTTGTTTCTTTTATTTCCTTCCCCCCACTCTTTTTTCCATCTCTCTTTCTCCTCCACTCTTTTTATGCATCTATACTCCACCTAATCTTATGCTTTTCTTCCGCTGAAATGGCGAGCTTGTCTTTTATTTATTTATTTGCTTCTCACCCTCCCCATCTGATATCCTTTTTCTTCACTTTTATTGCTGCTTTATCTCCCACTCCTCCCACTGTCAGAATTGTATCATCACTATTTGGATTTGCATTGTTTGCAGTGTAAAACATCTTGCTGCTTATTCTGCGTGGTGCAGGGTGTTAGAGTTAATGACTGTTTGCGTTGCCTCCACTGTTCATGTACACCAACCCACAAATTCCTAATATATGGTGTTGCTATTTAATGAGGGCCTTTATTCAAAGCAATTTGCACTGTATGCTCACAAATATTTGGACACCCTTTGTGTGCTAGATCTGTTTCTCGCTGTGTGGGCTAAGCCCCTTAGTTCCAGCTAAGAAAAATCTTGCAGGTATAGTGTGCCATTTTGACATTTCAGACAGTTTGAAGGAGGGCTAGTTGTTGTATTAACATGAAAGCTTCTCAGTAAACAAAGACAAAACCGTTTTTTTTTTTTTTTATTTATTTATTTTTTTAGTGGAAGTAGTTCAGGCCCAGTGGAAATCTTAAGAATAAACTCTGATGCTGAGAACCAGGCTTTATTTCTCCAAATCATTGATCAACCCAACTAAAGCTCTTGTGGCTGAATGGAGGGAAATCCCTGATGTCAGGTTACAAAATGTTTTGGAACCCTTCAAAATTGAGTCAAGAGTCTACAGCTCCAATGGTGGTGTGGATTTTCAGATAAATTGTTCAATAATAAGGTGTGAATGTCTTAATAAGGTGTTTTGTGTCTGACTTTGTGACTGGATGGTTGTATTGTTATCTCACTCATACTTTGACCTATATGCATCTATGCAGTGTGCACTAATTTCTTTAGAGTTGTGAACTATGAAATATATATAAGTATATATAAGTTGTGAAATATATTAAAAAAATATATAAATATAAAATATTTAAAAAATATATATTAAAAAAAAGAGTTGTGAACTGCTTTACTATTTTGGTCAGGATGATATGTATATATATATATATATATATATATATATATATATATATATATATATATATATATATATATATATATATATATATATATATATATACACATATACACATATGTATACATATATATATGTATACATATATATATATATGTGTATATATATATATATATATATATATATATATATATATATATATATATATATATATATGTGTATATATATATATATATATATATATATATATATATATATATATATATATATATATATATATATATATATATATATACACATATATATATATATGTATACATATATATATATATACATATATATATATATATATATGTATACATATATATATATATATATATATATATATATGTATACATATATATATATATATATATATATATATATATATATATATATATATATATATATATATATATATATAGCCTATATATATATATATATATATATATATATAGGCTACAGTAGGAAATTTGACATGGTTAAATTTGTACCTGCTGACTGTGTGATGAATGTGAGGCCGGCAGTGTTTAGTTTAGCACTTCAGCCCCATGTACCACCAGGTACAACATCGCTCTTTGTTTCTTTGCACCTAGTGTTACAGTGTGTCTCAGGTTGGAAAAAGTGGAAATAAATTGAACTCTTTTGAGTCTTTGCCGTGTCACTTACTCACAAATATACCTGCTGATTTACCGGTTTTACATTCCCAGCACCCTTCCCTTTAATGTATGCTCAGTCTGATTTATTTGCACCTCATTGTTTCTCGCTACATCTCTAATTCCCCATTTTTCTGTCGTTCTTCCCCTCATATCCCCTACCTCCCCTTCTTTCCGACTGCCCCCCTGCTTTTCTTGGTAATCTTAAATCGTGTGAATGGAGATAGAGTTTTCTCATTCTCTCCCCTGGCCTCTCTGCCTTTTCTTTCCCCCCCAAATCTAAAGCTTCCTTTGCCCATCAGTCTGACAGGATGCGCTTGTGAAACTGTTAATGCACTCCCAAACACAAATTAAGCACTTGAAGAAGGATTCTCTAAACACACACGCTATACAGATGCATCCATGGACAAGATTCCCAATAGAGCTCTATAGGAGCAAATCGGCCCAAATTCCAGCCTCATCCCAAACATTCCGAGCCAAGTCCGGCCCATTGCCTGCACAATTCCTAACGGCATCATCCAATCCTGCTCTCCTTTCACTGTTCAGAGCATCACAAGAGCCAATCAGATTAGTCGTGGAGAGGAAATTGCAGAAGGTTTGGCAGAGAGTCATCAAGCCTGCTTTTCCCTTTCATGTTCCTCTTTCTCTTCTGCTCTTCCTCACACACAGACACACATAGGCAAGCACAAACACACACACTCACACATTCAGAGATATACACACATGCAGAGCACAAGAAAGAGAGTTGCCCTGGGAGACAGAGGCCTGGGTGAAAGAAGGATGCTGGCAGTGAAAGGCCCTGACCCATCTTTTGGCAAGCAAGAGCCTCTCACCCCCCTCGAATGCACTGAAAGGAACAGTTCAACAATGCAGGGCAAAGCATTCAGGGTGATCCCTGGACCCCTGCACGTGCCTTCATTGGGTGAGGAAGATAGGCCATGCATTTGTGCTTGTGCTCATGTAGGTGTGTGTATGTGTGAAAGTGGCAGGGAACGTAAGCCGTGGGATCCGCTTCACCTTCTTCTTCCTGAAGACAAAGCAGGATTTTAAAAAAAAAGAAAAAGAAAAGAAAAAAGCTTCTGTCCTTAGACTCCCCTCCCTCCAAATTAGAGCTTCAATCATTATCAGCAATTTATATGCAAACAGAGTCATAATCACCGTAAATTAAGAACTTCTTCCTGAGATGTCTTGTGGAAGATGATGAATGGCAACAACGTTGGGGGAGTCAGAGGAAATGATTAGAAACTTTAACTGAATGCCGACAGCTCTACTTATTGATAGCTTCTCTGGGAGAGAGACTTCACCAAGCCGCTGACACCTGTCTGGTCTGCTTAGCGCTCCACACATGCAGAGTTGATTTGTGAATGGAAACGTGTGCCTTCTGCCCTCTTCCTCCCGATATTTACGAAATAAATACATCCTTCCTGCATGTTTTCTCTCTCATTTCTATCGTTACTTCCACCTTTAGCAGGTCGGACAGCCCTAATCAGTCAAAGCATTGGAAACGCTCAGAGTTTTGCCACTAAATCCATACAGAAGAACAGGGTTCATATGTAAATCTATATCGAAGAGCCTATCTGCCAGAGCTGAGCCCTGCATGTGTCACAGATCGATACGACGTCTGTTATATTAATAACTCTAAACGATGCTGTGCTCAGTCAGCCTTTTATCAAACACCTCTGTGTGCAAACCAGTCTCTAAACTATCATTTCTTCCTCCCCCCTCTTTCCTTCTGACTGTATTAATCAGCAACTCAGTAACTTCTTTATTAGATGGATTTTCTCATTCTGGAAGAGCCTCAAAGTTGCAAAGTTGTCTTTGTTGACAAACTACTTTTAAACGATCCTGACAATTTTGCAAAGATATTCTGTGAATCAAACTTATATAAAGTGGGTGGATTTTTTTTTTTTATAGAACAGCAAGTCTACACCAGTTTCCATTGTATTTAATGCATTATAACAGGAGAAATACATCCAAAATATGCAAAAACTGGTGTGATTCCTTCAGCTTATCCAGTAAAGCAACTTTAAAAAATTTACACAGAAATCATCTAAACTTCTGTGATAAAACTGACAGCTGTGAATTTATGTATAGATACAGCAAATTATCAATAAATGATTAATACATAAGATAACATATCAGAGGACACAAGCCTGAATAAATGCTATCTTTCAGGAAAATACAGTTATAAAACCATTAGAGCACCTTTATGAGGTCATATTTCAGCCCAGTCAGACAGCAACTTGAGAAAGTGTCTCTTGTAATAATCTATTGATTTTTGTTCTTGGACACTACTCTATCACAACACAAAACATCGTTACATATTGGAGAATAGTCTCACACCTTTTCATCCATGACAGAAAAAGAATGTTTTCTACTTGTGACATGGGAACACAAGGTGAGTGTGGGAAATCACACACACATTTTTATTTGTTGAAAATTCTGGTTAGATTTTGACACCTGAACCACCAGGTGCTGATTAGGAATAAAAAAAACCCAACTAATTTCAGAGTTTTAGGCATTAAGATATACCTGGGAGAATAAGGAGAACATTAGGTCTTTAACTGATTTATCACAGAGCAGAAATCTTTCTAAATGACATGTAAATTCTGCTCAGTCTGCAGATCAGGGCTATTCAGCTTGGTCTCACAATGGCCGCAGCCTTGCAGGGTTTCAATGTATCCCTGCTTCAACACACTTGACCCAAATGAAATGGATTGAACAGCCTATGAAGTTCTGGACAAGGACTCAGTAATTTGAGAAAGGTGTGTTGGCACAGGGATGTACTGAAAGCCTGCAGAGCCGCGGTTGTGGTACCTAGTTAAATAGCACTGGTTCAGATGCTAATGAAATCTCTACATTAATTTTGCTCAAAGCGAGACAGAATTTTGGCAAATTGTCACATTTAGGGTCCAAACAATGACCAATTCTGCAACTGTTTTGCATCCTGTCTCTTCTCTCAGCTCTCCCCAACCAATAAAAGTTAGTCCAAGACTGACTCCTGTCTCATCTCTTACTCTGTCACTCACTCTGTCTCCATTTGTTTTTCTGTTTGAGTGAAACAAACAGCTTTGAATATCTAGAAAACTTCAAGGCTGCTAGGTATGAAAAGTGACTTAAATTTATATTTTTTCAGTGATGCTTAAAAGTTTGCTCAGAAATATTTTGGGGGAAAAAAGGTGCATGTATATATATTCAACAAGAAAAGCGAAACCTAACCAGAATATGATTATTTCAGCATTAGGCTTCTTCTTCAGATGCACTGGCTCGACATACGAGCAGTCAGGCTGGTGCTCACGGACTAAAAATCAAAAGCTTTGAAATATACATATTTTAATCAGTGAAATGTTGAAATTGCTGCATTTTTTATGTGACTTTAACTAAACAAATCTAAAAAATCTTGGACCACAGCTGCAGCTGTGATATGTTATGCGACTCAGTGTATCAGATTTGCTTTGCCGTGTCCTGATCACCATTTTTCATGGGTAGAAATTAATGCAGATTATTGCTTTTGTACACCGTGGTGGATAATTACACATAAGGAAGTTTCTTCAAAAAGAATTATGCTCCGTGGAAATGTGTGGAAACAAACACAGTTTAATTCTTCAATTACTTCATAGCCTGCACTTGAACATCCACGGTCTACATGCTTTGTAGATAGATACGGAGCTATCTTTTAATCCATGCAGCATGGTCTGTTAAGGCATTAGGACTGCGGCACTGCAGGATACATCGATTTGGATTACAGGCCCTGATGTGAAGTTTTTGGATCTTTAAAGGCAGAAAACGAGAGGCCTCCACTTTTAGAAAAAGTTTTTAGAGGGAATATTCAATTGATCAAAGTAGAGGAGTGGAGCAAAATGTATTTTGAGAGGAGGGCATAAGAGTACAGTGATTTTTTTCAACCACCTGATGCCTTTTTGGTACAAGAAATGCAGAGGGAAAGAAATGGAAGATGAGGGAGGAGTAAAAGTAACAAAATGGTGCAGGCCACAAAGGAGGGGTAGAACGTGTGTGCAGAGAAACACAACGACAGGAAGAGAGAGAGAGAAGCGGAGACTGAGGGTGGAGGGAGAGGAGGGAAGGAGGAAGAAAGAAGGTGAGAGAGGGGGAGGAGGAGGAGGAGGAGGAGGAGGAGGGAAAGACGAATTAAAAGAACAGGGTGAGAGGTTTTCTATCCCTCCTCTCCAAGCTCTAAGACTCTCATTAGCAGTATTGATTCATGGCTTTTCAGGTCTTTAACACTGATATGCTCATCTCAGACACACACTCTTCTGCACTGACTCACACACACACACCTTTAACTCCCTCTTCCTACACACATCGACACACACGCTTATACAGTCGGGTATTACAGTGGGACTGTTATGAAGTCCATCGCTGCATAACACTGAAATTTTAGCTCCATAAATAGCAGAGTATGCATTTTTAATTGCTCCCTGCACTGGCGCCCCAAGAACACTGCAAGTCAACAACAGCACACACCACTCAGGCTTTTTACTCATATTTTTCAGTTATTATTGGAGAAGGATTATGTTGCTAATATTTTGTTTGTCTAATGCAATGGTTTGCTCAAAGGTTTAATAAACATACTTGGCTGACATGGCTGATAGTGACAAGTGTGCATTAAAGCTTAATGTCCTATACTCGTCCTGAACCTGATGAGGAAAATACACAGTCGAGAAATACACAAATATTTGTTTGTAATTTACACAAATTACTTTATGTTTTGATGTAACTGGTTATTACTTTGTTATTACAGAGGTTGACTAGCTCAGAGTAAACAGTACATGGTAGAAATGACTGAGTTTTAAAGCAATGTTGCTAGTTTGGGGTGGAAATTTACATTCTGGTTATTTTCATATGTTTATCTGAATATTAATTCAGTGATACATATTAATGCTGAGGTAAAGTACTGCTCAATGTCAGATAGACAGAACTCACATTGTATGTTTATGAAGCCTATCTGACTCAAGGGTAGTCAGAAGGTTAGTTTAGGCCAGGGATCCTCAATCCTGGCCCTCGATAGCTGGCATCCTTCAGATTTTATAAGTTTCCCTGCTACAACACACCTAAATCTACAAAAGTCTGCTAATTACCAATAGATCAGTCTGGTCTGTTGCATCAGGGAAACTTCTAAAACCTAAAGCCAGAAGGGGTATGCTCTGAACAGGTGGGATACTGAAGCGCTTCATAGATGAAGCATTGTTAGACTAATAGCTACTTGACAAAAATAGCTTTAGCTACACTTACTTTTCATCAGAGTAGCAAGAATGCAGCACATACACACAGCGTATGCATGCATTTGCACCTAAACTAAAACCTTCCTGATGAGTTAGCAGTGTGTGAGTTCAGACAGCAGCTATCGATAGCAGAACTTACACCTCTTTAAATTCTTTCTTACTTTTGCACCATCTTAATAATGTCTAGCAGCACACAAACTCTCACAAATACATCTTCTAAACAGTCCTGGACTGGACATTGTCGCTGACTGGGGGATTTCTCTCGGAGCGACAATGTATGCATTAGCTGCCATGTTCCTGTGTGTGTGTGTGTAGGCAGTGGTTGTTGTGTTACGATTTACACTAGAAGAGCTAAAACAACCTCTAACAAGAGTCAAAATGACATAAAGCAGAGTAAGACAACTACAGCACAATGAGTTCGCCACTTCACTAAAATGCAGCAACTATGGGTCTGAACACATTTGTGTAACACAAATGCACACACACACACTTTGCAGTGAAGATTTGTTCATGTATATAAATATTTATTTTTACTACAACAACAAGAATTGGACCAATTTTCATTAGGTTTATATGAATTTACATCTCCACACACACGTGTTGGTTTATATCATTTGTTCAAATTGTAAAGTTGGGAGAAACACAAAGGAACTGTGTGTTGTGCCATACAGTAAAAGTCTGTGTTTGGGTGGGAGTGACAGCTAATTTTTGTGTGACAGAAGGTATTTTTATAATCCTGTTTTGTTAGGAAACTTGTTTATTTTACTATAAAAATAAAGAAATAAAGCAGTCGATATTCTGGGATTGGGAATGAATGAATATAGAAACAGAAATAATGAGCCTTCAGTCATCCAAACTTCACCGATAGCAACAAACAAACTCACAGGCTCACAAACGCTTAAGCATGCATAGATAAACACATCATGGATGCATGACATGAAGTTACAGCACACAAACACACACACACACACTCCCTCCAGAGGGGTCCAGAGGTAGCTGACAGCTGTTCTGGGTGTTGAAAAGAAGAGGAGGGGGTTAGCGTGTGTGTGCGCGTGTGTGTGTGCATGTGTATGTATGTATGTGTGTGTGTGTGTGTGTGTGTGTATGTATGTGTGCGTGTGTGTGTGTGTGTGTGTGAGTTGGTTTGGCGGGGCAGTGTTTTCTCTGAGGTAGTAGACGGCTCTGACTTGAAGGTCTAGAGGAAGACTGGAGCTACGGCTCCCAACGGAGCGATGCATGTATTCCCTTCTTCTTTCCCTGTTGTCTCCCCCTCGCTCCGCTGCCCTGCTCCCCCCCCCTCTTTTCCTAACACCTCCTCCATTTATCTCGCACCACATCGCTCCCAAACCAACACGTCGCGTTCTCCTACGAGTACTTCCACCAACTAATTTTCCTCTCCTTCTGGAGCCGGTGTGTGTCATGGACAAGCAGGACCGACAGGATCCGGCTGGTTCAAACTCAGTAACCTTGCTGCACTGCAGATGTGCTCCGCTGCTCTCTAATATAATCCCAGCTATGGTGAATGTTTGTGTTCGCTTTATTGATTCTATATTTGAGTAAATACGTCACAGACTCCCAGAGCCTTGCTCCCACTCCTAAAAATAAACATCTTGATAGAAAATTCAAGACGAAGGGAGAGATTCCACTTGGTTTATGCCAATAAGTCCATCTAATCATAAATGCCAATATCAGATTCGTGCCACGTTATTGCAATGACTGTTTTGCAATTTGCAGATGTGTTGACATGGTGTTACGTCTCCCTGTCAGCCTTGGTTCTAGATAATAACACACCAATAAAATGGATGTAGTGCCATTTACAGACCTGTACAAAGCCAGCTCTGAAATTCAGCTATTACTTTGGTTCATTTGTTAAAGGTAGCTTAATTTGAGGAATATCTTTCAGGATCCCAGAAAATAAAAAAGAAATATAATGTTTTGAGGAAGAAACCATCTTAATAATGTCTATAAATTGAGATTAATGTGGAAAGGTTATTGGAAAACTGCAATTCAGTTCCCTTAATTAGTTTTTTTTTCATATCTACTCTTGAAATCCAATATCCAAAATAAAACCCAGGGTTTATTATCTTTTCCCATTTATTTATTCATCCTTTTGTTTTTTTGGTTAAAGCGCAACTTATTACAATTGAGACTGCAGAGTAATTTAAGTGCAGAAGTAATCAATAAACTCAAAGTGAATAATTTAAGGTAAATGTTGAAAAGTTGAATATCTTATTACATTTCTTTTTAACATCATTGTAAGTACTAACAGAGCAAACAACTAAATTTAAGGTGAAATGCTGAAGTTTAACATTTAAATCCTGTCTCACAAAAGTACATTACAAAGTCACAAAAGAAAAAACTTTGAAGTCGTAGGTGGAAAAATAAAGAGTTTGTTTTTGTCAGCATGAATACAAAGAAATGCATTTCGTTGAAAGTCACCCTACGGTTTGTAAGACATTTTTTATGTTTAGCTGAGGGGGTGGGAGAAGATATGATGTCTTCCTAACCGCAACCAAAGAGTTTAATCTTAATTGTGTGTTTTTTACATGCAACATGGCAGCAAAGCTGTGTGCATCCAAATGGCAAGTGGTTATAATGGGACTTAAACTTGTCGACATAGGATTGCATAGGATTTCTTCCCATAATGCACATAGGTCGCATATGTATCCTTAAATAGCTAAATATAAAGTAATTCTTGATGTTCTTTCTGAAATACCTCTCCTCACTCACTCACAGTATGAATGCAGCATAATGATGGCCTCAAATGTCATTAAAAAAAACCAACAAAAAAACAAACATTGTGTAGGCCGTGAGAAAGTCGAAAATGCAAATTACATTTGAGATCCAGCTTCAATGACAGACACAAGTTAAAAACTCCCACACATGTTCTCTCAGATCACTAACTGAACACCCATGCACATGAAGCGTCGCATACCGCTGTCATCATTTTTCCTTGCCGCTCAAGACATCAGTGCTGACAATAAACTGAAAAATGCATCTTCTGAAGCATATTGTTGCACAAAATTAGACAAGGAGACATATTGAACGTGTCACACTGTTTTTAACAAGCTAATTAGTCAATGGAAAAAAAACCAAAACAAAGCCAAGCTGGAGAGATATAGGAGCTTTCTCTAAGACGGTGGTGATATATTAATACCATGTGACTGCGTGATATGAAACAACCTGCCTCTGTGATCTGCCTCTAATCCACATCTAATAGCAGCAATAAATACCACAGCTCACGGAGGAGGTTGAGAGGATTCCTACATCTCATGTGACTTGATTTTTGTTCGACTCATCACTCTTGAATCTCTCTCTACACTTTTTGTCAATAAAGTGGAGAGCTATTTAGTTACAGTGGCATTGGGGAAATTAAACTGGCCTGAAGGCTCTTTTTAAGCATCTTCTGTGTGACTCCGTCTCTGTGTTGGACTCAAACAGTCTGCCTACTTTCTGTGATGGAGAGAAGTGTCGAACAGTGCGCAGCGCAGCACAAACGATCATTTTTCAGTAGACAAACCTTTTTTTTGTGCATCTTTTTCTTCCTTCTCCCTTCTGTTTGCAGTGCATCAAATGGAGAGAGATTTAGTTACACTGACATGGAAACCGTAAACCTTCAGAGAGGACAGACATTTTATAGGTACGCATGCATTTCTCTTGATGAAACAGGCTAAAGCTCCAGTTGATCAAAGGATAGATTTAAATCATTCAGTTGAGTTTTAAAACTAAATAATTATGACCATCAGGAGTGTTTAGTGGCTGAGGATGACAAAAAGTATGATGGACTTTGCCTTTAAGTTTTACCAGAGGCACAGATGGTGGATGGTCCACTTCAGGAAGGAATAACTTCTGATGTGATGTCCACTCAGATCTGGATCCAAACTGATTTTACGTAGCTCTGTGGCGTAGATACACAATGTCGTATTTTGTTGTTGTTCAAGCATTTTTTTCTAAATTTATACAAGTTTACTTTACTTCACTGTTTTATGGAAGCCGTGAAAGATGTCCCGCATAAATTCAGTGTCCCTTTTGAATATCAAGGTATTCTAAAAATCACAAGTTTCACTCTGATCAAGCGGAAGTTCTACAAGGATTTTCTATTCTATTCTATTCTATTCTATTCTATTCTATTCTATTCTATTCTATTCTATTCTATTCTATTCTATTCTACAGTCATTTAGCAGACGTTTTATCCAAAGCGACTTACATATGAGTGAGAACAACACAAGTACAAAATCAAACAGTAGAGGACATCGTAGGAAGGTGCTAGTGGACTGTCCACTTGGACGCAGGTCTTTACATGAGGCTTTTAATTTTTTCTTTATTTTTTTGTTTTTTGTTGTTTTTTTCTCTCTTCCCACCCCATAATATTACCTATGTTAAAATACAAAGAATTAATACCATAATGTTTGTTGCAAAGAACTGGGCTAAGTTCTCCAACTTTTCCGCCAAAGCTAAACTCAGTGTGGAAGTGCTCCTTGAAGAGTCTTCTGTACTGGACTCTCACCGTCAGCTTACTTTCTGTGATTTGCATGACAAAAAAAGCCTGAGTTGTACTTTCTTGGTGTTTGCACTGAATCCAAGTCCCAACACGTCCCATACCGCCACTTTATTGGGATACTTTTCCTAAAGTTCACCTACTGGTTAGCGCCAGCGACACCACCACTATAAACCTCAATAAGCTTTCATGAAAAATCCAGACCAGCATTAAAACTTAATCACTTCTAAATTGGGACATGCCCCACCTCTGGCATGGAAACAAAATAAAAAATTCAGCAGTCTTTTGTCTCAAATGCAGCATCTCAAGCTAGTTTTATCCTAAAATGAGACAGAAATTGTGACATTGTGTTAGTTTAAAAGAAAAAAGTTCAAATTAAAATTATCTTAATGACAAGTATGATGCCATTTTCAGCAAATTTACATGTTGTTCCTGCATTCTGCTCGTCTTTCTCATGACGTCTCCTCCACCTCCGATCCACTGAAGTGAGCTCTAACCAGCTCCAGCCAGTCAAAACACTAAATTAGCTTGGAGACACTTTTTTCCCATGTCTGTCTCTCTTTGCTTTGCTGCCCATTAAATAAAGAAACGATGTGCTTGTGGTGTACGTGTCATTTACTTTATTGAACAGAATCATCTGCTTGCCTTAGTGGAAAAAAAAAACACTCAGTTATAAAAACCAAGATACCAGGATAAGAAGCAAAAACGCTGAAGCGATGAGATTTCAAATGTAAGTGTAGCACTTCCAATGCGTGTCTGCCACCAAATGCTCTTTGATGTAACATTCCCTTTCCTCTCCTCCCTTCGCTGCGTACCATTTCTTAAACAGCGCTACAACGACAGCAATAAGTTTCCCTAAATGACTTTGGAGACTTCTCTTTTTTAATCTAAGCATTTCCGTGTGTATTTTCTCTTCCTGCACTGTTAGCAGTTTAGCAGATAGCGAGCAAGCAGACGCTTCCTACAGAATTCAGCCACACTGAGGCATAAACAGCAGGATTTTTTTTTCTTCTTCTTTTTACTTATTCGATTGAAACATTTCCCCAGGTCTCTTCCACCTCCTCCATCATTTCTTGGCCTCCTGCTTGGGGTCCGTTAGAGTGATGGTTGTCTGCAGCAGTGAGGCGGCCAGCTAAACTCTCCTTTAGGGTTTTTTTTTTTCCTTTGACATTGACTCAGCTGACTGTTCCCGATGCTCCCTCACGTATCATAAGAAAAAGACTTGATTCTCACTCCCTCTTTAAACATTTCCCTTTTTGTCTCTACCTGTTCTCCTCTTGGCAGGTGCCTTGATATCCTGCTTCCCTTTTGCTGTGATGTTTTTTTCCTTCACAAGCTCATGTCCTCTTGCACTTTAAGCTGCTCTACTCTTTGTTCTTGCTCTTGTTTTTGGTGGCTACTCTTTCCTCTCTCTCTCGGTTGCTATTTCTTTTATTTATTCATTCTTTTTTTTTTTTTTTTTTTTTTTTTTTGTAATGCATCTCCTCCCCATTACTTTGCTCTCTGCACATACAGCACATACAGCTTGGATTCTTGCTTTTCACTTCTTCTCCATCTCTATATCTGCATCAAAGCTGGTAAAAGTGCTGAGACACTTGGCTTAAGTTAAAAGTGGTACCAAAATGTAAATATACCAAAAAAAAAAAAGGGACGAGTATAAATGTTGCTTATGAGCTACTGAAGGATTTTCACTTCTCTTTCACACTTGAGAATGGAAATGGAAACCATGTTAAAGAGCTTATTAGTGTTTTACTGGATTATTATTTCAGCATTAATGCAGAAGGGAGCAAGTTGAAGTTTTCATACTGGAGGCAATTTATAACCAAACTGAAGTTTTTGAGACTTGGTCCAAGTAAGCATTAAGGGGCTGGAACTGACATCAGCAAGGCAAAACTCAGTGAAAGTTTTGGAATAGTTACACTTTAAATCCCCCCCAAACAAAAGATCTTTTTCCTCTGGTAATAAAGCAGCAGTGGTCTCCGCAGTGGTCGGTGCATTGTGGAACTAAACCCACCCATTTCATTTTAAATAAGCAGCTTTCAAAGTCTAAAGTTAATATTATTCCATTAATGAGTTCAGATCTGTCTGTAAAAATTTCTCCATTTCTCCTGTTTGTGTTTTTTCAGTCCCAAATCCATATTTTTCTTCTGAGATTCATCAATTTCATGTGAAAGTGGGTCACTAATATGCACAACTTTATTAGTTTGTAATTAACGCAAAGTGCAGATAACATATATTAGTGGGAAGCCTGTGCCTGGATACACATTCTGTGGTCATAATAAACTGCTAACACTGTTCAGGTGTAATGCTGAATCTCCATGTCTGGTCGCAACAGAAGGTTTTTGACTACACTTTGCTGGGCACCACATTAGACATGTAAATCTGTGAATATGCACATTAATACTGCATCTACATGCAGTTCGTCATCCTCAACTATAACTATACAGCTTTACTAGCAAATAATTTGAAATAAACTTTGTTCCCGATCACCAGAACTGGTAAGTCCTGGACCATTCAGCTACAGCGTTGGCATTTTTTGTGTGTTACTCTAGTGCCGGCTAATGTAGCCAACATGATGAATGGGCTGCAGATGTCTGCTCATTCCCACATTGTTTTCATTTTCACACCTGCAGTTTTCAGACTCAATGAACAACCATTTAAGGGGCGTCATTAAGAAACTTTCAAGTTCTTTTTCTTTTTTCCATCTCTTGTCCGCATGCGTTGGAGGGATAAAAAGCTTTTTTTTCTGTATGAAATAATTTCCACCAGGAAAGCCTGTGAACAGGCTTATATTCTCAAAAAAAATTTGAAAAGTTATTACTCCTTTAAAAATCAGACTGGAGGTTTTGTTGGAGGTTATTTGTTTGGAAAACATGGCTTTTGGTTTTGGTCTCTTAATGGAATTTCAGATTTTTCAAATAGTTTCTGATTTATAAACCTGTTGTTAGACTCCTTTCTCCGTTTTGTGGACTTGGAAAAAAGAAAAAGAAAAAAAAGGCCTCGGAAAGTTATTGCCTCTCCTCTCAGGATTTCTTCCTGCCATCTGTTCTCAGAGGCCATATCTGAACCAGAACAAATACAAAAAACATAATTTAGATAAGCTTCTCTCTTTCCATAGAATCGGCTTTAAAACTATGTGATTTTTATTTAATTACTGGATCAATTTAAAACTTTTTTTTTTTTAACTTCAAGGTAAAGCCGAGGGAAACTTTAATATCTGTTCTGTGATTTGAATGTTTTGCTGTAATTTTGAAAAAGACGATTCTTTTTGTATGATAAATGTATATAAATAAAGTATACCACTTTGTATAATGATCTTATACACATTTTAAATAACACATTCAATGTTTAGGGATGGGGCAAAACAATCGGGCAGTGTGTGATCCTCTTCCAATACGTAGGGTGAAATTCTTTGCAAAAAACTACAAAAGCACGTACCAATAAAATATCATATGATTTTGTGTTCAATAACTACACTTTTTCAATAATAATAATAATGGTAAAAATAATAATGTTGTAACTATCCGGTTGCTGTTGTCATCAGGATGTTCTCGCGGGAGTGATAATCAACCTCATTAATGCTCTTTATATTAAATAAAAAGTTGTAAGAACAATAAAAAAAAATGTCAGCAGAAGAAAATGTACAAAACTTATTTGAACTGCAAAAAATACTACATGTATCTGGAAAAAAAGGAATATTATTTCATTGTTTGGAAGTTTAAGTTTAATAACCTTCAATAAAAACAAAAGCTGAAATGAAAATATATTAAAGCCATCTTGTGTTTTTCCGTACACCCCCCCCCCCTCCAGTCATTTTATCAACTCCTCCTTCTTTTGCACTTTATGCCCCTCTTTCGTCACTTCTCTTTCCTTCGTCCCACTTCTGTATCTCGTTCTTTCTCCTTCCTTCCTCCCCAGAGGGAATGAGTAAGTGTATGCTTGAGTGGAGAAGAGAGGTGGGTCTTGCCCTCCCAAATTCTATTTCAGAAAAGCTCGAGCTCAGAGAAGCATGTCTGCCATCAGAGAGCAAATGCTGGCCTGCTTTTACAGTTTCATAAGATGCGCAGGAGCGCACGCTGCGCGGAGATAAATGTGAATCCCAAAACCAATAAGCAAACCAAAGGAAAACAGACGTCAAACGCTTTACCCACGCTTGCTTCCTTTAACCCCGATCCATGTGATGCAACATGGAAGAGCCAGAGCGGCGCGTTCCCACACCTATACATGATTCATACCAATGCAAAGACACACAGCGGTGAGCACACATGTACTCATGTGACCTCTTTTCTTTTTGTTTTGCTTCTTTTGGTGTGTTAAGTCTCTTCAGTCTCATAAGTAGAGCTTGCAGCACAAACACACACGCACACACACACACACACACACACACGAGGAGCATGGCTGGCAGAGGGAGTATGAATTATACATCCGACCTGTCTCTATGCATTAGATAGAAAAAAAGAGAGATGAAGGGGGGAGAAAAAGAAAACGGCAGCAATGTAAAAAGGAGATAACATGTTCCTGATACATTACATGTTACCTAGTGATGAGGAGCAGGAAAAGAAGCCGTGGGAGGAGGCAGAAAAAAGGAGGTTACATCCTTAAACTATCTATCACTAACACAGTACGGCCTTAAGACAGACACTTGCGTTTGTTATGGGCGAGTGTTTTATGTGCCGGTGTGTTATGCATAGGTCCACAGCTGGATGCAGAAATAGCTCCTAGCAACATCTTTCAGCTGCTGTGATGCTCATTGGTTCACAGTTCAAAGAGTTCTTTCCTCTGCAGATGGGGGCGGGGGGGGGGGGGGGGGGGGGGAGTTGCGCACGCGCACACACACACACACACACACACACACACACACACAAAGATTTGGAGTCGGCTGATTTTGGGCAGAAATTTTTTTTTATTTCTTTACTTCCCAAAAGCACCATCCTAGTCTGAAATTTGTCTGCTTGGTGGGAAAAAAATGGCAACAATTCAAAAGCTGAAGAGCTTCAGGGATGATGGGGAGAGACCTCCATTTCTGTCGGAGATGCAAACCAAATCGACTGTGGTGAAAATGCAAGAAAGACTTCCTGCCTGTCACGCTGCTGTCAAGAGAAAGTCCTCGTCTCTCTGAAGAGTCAGTTTCTTGGGAATAGGAATAAGTTCACATATTTTCCGATTGAAAGCTGTCCAGCTTTTGTTGGAGGTTCCTGTGATACTGCTTGGTTTTCACACTTTAGATTCTTCTTTAATAATTCAGTTTGTTTTTTTTTTTATTTAAGTTTTTTTTTTCTGTTCTGTTCATGTTTGTTTCATTAGTTTGCTTTTAGAAATGAAATGGCCTTTCATCAGCTTCGTGTTCATTTGTTTTAATCATAGCCGACAAATTTGATTATGTTTTTTTTCTTCTTTTTGCATTAATTTTTCATCACAGCTTCGGAAAAATGAACTAACTTTGGAGTTTAGAGAAGAGGAACTCGCACCACTTCCAAAAAGAAGCATGCATGTTAAAGAAAGTTTTCCTTTACCACATATTAGCCTCAACTCCCCAGCGACTAATTCTCTTTAAGGATGTTAAATTTTAATCTGTAGAAATTTTCATGTTACGTGTTCTTTCATGGCCTGTTTTTGTTTAGTTTCAGCCTCTGATTTGCAGCACAGCCCGGTTTTTTAACGTTTTATTTATTCTTTTTAGAAGCGAGTTTGACACAGAGTTAATCTTTAATCAGGATTTTTATCTTTCCTTCTTTGTTTCTAATGCCGTTATCACTGCCCTGATAACAGCAGATGTACACAGGCGAGGCCTCAAGAGCTTTTATAAGAATTGATTCAAAGAAAAGGCAAATGGACTAATTAATCATTCACACAGCAGCCTTGATATCAAAAAGGAAAGCAGAGATTCCCTAAGATTAAATTTAAGCTCAAGCTTTTTGTGACCCCTTAAGCCCATCCTGAGACTTCAATTGGCAGATTTTCTGAAACTCTGTATCTGGGCGGTGCACTGGAACGTGCGAAGAGAGTGGTTAGTTTCCCATCCTGCAGTAAATGCAGTTTTATAACTCTACATAGAATTATCATGCATTATTGTGCTCTGTCAGTACTTATTGTGCATGCTACGCTCACTGCTGATCTATGAGAAAAGGCAAAAGCACAACTACAGTAAAGGTGCTCAAATTCATTCATGCACAGTCACTCATTTGAATAATTTCTCTTTTTCACGTTTTCACAGGGAAAACGAGAACTGCCGCTGAGAATGGAAATTTTCTGAAAGGCTGAATGTGCTCTTTGTCACACTCAGAGAAACACTTTGGACAATATCGGTAGGGGAAAAAAAATGTTACAATCAGATTGAAATCTGGGTTTACTGTGATGAATAAAAACCAATATTGTATAGAAACAGCAGGGAAAATGTGCACATACAACGGAGAGTATTTTAACATCACAGTAAAAACACAAAACGTCCTCTGCATGACTATCAGTATCTTCTTCCCCATTATCGCCCCATCATCTCAAACCTCACCCATAAGCAAGGGGGGACTTTATGACTCACTTGCAAAACCAAGCAAGGGAAACATTTTCTTTGCAGCTACCCACAGCTATTTTATCCCAGAATTTCCCTGGTAGGCTTATTCCGCCCAGAAAGTGAGATTTCCGACTTCTCTGTGGGCAGATCATTTGGATGCAGACAGTGGCAGTTGGTGTCACAGCTGAGAGACACAGCAAGACACAACAAGACCAACACAAACAGGAGGCTGGATTTAAGAAAAGAGAGATGCTCTGCTGAGAGTGATACCACCTCCCCTCATTACTAACCCAGAGTTGTTTGCTAAGTAGCTCCCCAGTTGCTTTCCTAAGAGTGCTTTTCGGGCCGGGCAGCTAAGAGGACTTGTAGATAAAAGGCAGGTAACTGACACTCAGGGCCTAATTGTTTCCGCTTCACCGGGAGACAAAAAAGTAGGTTTTTTGAATTTATTATCCTGCCACCTTAAAGACTTTTAGTTTATTTTCTTGCAAACGAAAAAAAAAAAGATTATAAGTCCAATAGCTGCTATGTGAGTCCTAGTTCTTAAAATTTTGCAATTGCGCAATCTATTTATTTAAGTCAAGATCAAAGCCTTAAAAATTGACTGGTTTTAGAGCTGTATGATGACACCTGTTCTCTATAGAGGCATTAATAACTGGGTCATCACAGCCTCTCACATCAGTCATGTTTCATCAGGATTGGATGATGCTGCAAGGCAGTGTTACATGGCAAGAATGTGGAGTTAAACCAAATAAGAATCACAGCTTAGCTTTAAATGTTGCATTTCTGGAGCACTAAATCATATATAGGTATCATTGTACTATAAGAAGGTAACACTAAAGAATAAAAAAATAAAAAAAAATTTAAAAAGTCATGATCTTTAGTTACAGGTTAAAATCTGTGTGTGAAATATTTGATTTTCAGTCCATCAGATGTAGAGGTGCAAATTACACAGACATAATTACACTTAAAAACTTTACAGTCAGACACCTCAAGCAACATGAATGTCACTCATTTTCCTCACAAAATTAAATGAAAAAAAAAAACTGTGTGGGAAAGACACAGCAGAAACAGTGTGAGCATTTCATTAAATGTATTTCTTCTAAAATGTGTCTAGATGGGGGGGTTAAACGCAACATTATTATCGTTGTTTTGTTGCAAACCATTATTAATATAATGTGAATCAGCAGCTTACAAACACCCATGGGATCAGAAACATGTATAACAGGGATGGATTTACAATTACAATAAAAAAAAAAACAGGAAAGAAACCGGCAAGATTTTGGCATAAAAGGTTGGCGGTTTCAGAAACAAAGGACAGAAACCATACGCAGTTATAAAAATGTAAATACACTGATGAACCCGTAACACCCGCAGGGCCTGCGCTGGTTCTCAAACCTACAAAGTTCCTTCAGAACTTTTTCAACTGCAACCAAAAATAGCAGCAGCTCTTCATCAATCATGATGGGATCAGTGGACGAAGGGTTCATCCACAATGGCAGATCAAGTAATCAATAATGGTGAGAAAGTGAAGAAGGAATCCTGCAACACTACGGCAGACTTGGGTAAAAAGAGAAGCTGGACGAGGTGTTTCGTGTCTTTCAGGCTGCTGGACACCAAGATTGATCATCAACCAGCAAAACCAGTAGAAGAGGCACAGAATTCAGTCACTACGAGTTCTCCCACTACAGGTTGACCACATGCAGGACAAAAGTTTGAAGGTCATAAACACACTCCGCTGCTTTTGTTTCCTTCTGCAGGGTAAAGTTCTCCTTTGATTCCTGTTAAACTGGTTTGAACACAGCCCAGTTTACCGAAAAAGCACCAAGATTCTGAGACTAAACGTGGAACCACAACCAGAAACATGTAAGTCTGAAAGCGCTGCAAGTGTGTCTCTTAGTGAGTTACAGCTTAACCACATAAATATGATATCTTCATATTTGCCTACTTGGTGACCAGAACTGTACGCATCATCCATGAAGCCAGTTACCAGGAAATGTCATTTGGGGACTTGAACTTACTTAATGTTATTCTCAATCTATTTCCTTCATATTCCTCTAGTTTCTGCAGCAACGCCGGTTTCACTAGACAAGTGTTTGGTCTTTTAAATGTGAGCAGAGCATGAGTTACTACGACTGAGTGCTTTAGGCCAAAACCACAGATGCCTTGACCCTTTCTGGAACATTGCATTTACACAATCATACTTTCACATGAACCGACAGTATCCCGCACGGTATTCCCACCTCCTCCCAAATAACCGAGACACAATTATTAGAGCTTTGACAATATGCTTTTGTCCTGATTTAATTTGATTACAATTTTTTGGGTGCCGATTCAATTTAAATTGCAATTCTCACAATCTTTCGATATTGCTGATTTATGTAGATTAAAAACAAAATAAATGTATAAAACTTTTTTTTTTTGCCCGTCAGTTTTCTTAATTTCAATTAAGAAAAATAAATACAGTAGCCAGACCATCATTCTGCTGCTATAATGCCCAACAAGACAAGAAAAAAAATCAATAAAAACAATAAAAATGACAAAAACTTTATAATGGATTATTTTCATTTATTTGAAAAAAACTTTGATTTTTTTAAAACAAAAAAAATCCATTTTAAAATTGTGAAGCAAAAAAATCCTGATTTTCGATTTTTTGATTTGATTTTTCCACTCCTAGCAATAATCCCGCCACAGTTGGTATGTCCTACTCATATTTTTGTACATTATATTTAACTTTTCCCAACAAATGAAGGCTTTGCCTGGGTTTGAAAGTGTAGGATGATCATATAAGCACACACACACACACACACACAAACATATAAAGCACACATACACATCTGTTGATGTGAAGATGCAAAGGTAAAGTGTACCATAACATCAGAGAGCATTTTAAATTGTCCTTTGAAATATCACTGCTAACTTGCCATCAGCCTCGAATGTACATTTCATCTCATCTCACATACACACTCGCGCTTCACACTATATATATATATATATATATATATATATATATATATATATATATATATATATATATATATATATATATATATATATATATATATATGCACATGTGGTGTCATGCATACATAAAACCCACGCAAACTTCACTTCCTGGCCTCTGTCTAATCTCCTCCCAATAGACCTCCCACCTGACTGATCAATAATTCATTCTAATCTTCAGTAATGTTCTTAATCAAACTTTCAAGTGACATCATGACTGCGTTAGAGTGGTTTTAATAAAGGAAAGTTGAAATCAGACACATTAAAGCCATGGTGTGACATGCCAGCGGCCTTTAGAAGGTGTATGAGCGAGCAGATACGAGCAGATGAGCCAAAGGTTAATAATTATGTGCAGAGCAGTTAGCTATATGCGAGCAGACAACAGTAAGTGAGACGGCTATTCTGTGACTTCTCTGCTAATGGCTTTAATGAGCTTTCTGGAGTCATGGCTCTTTAAGATGCACAAACGCAGTGTTCCACGGTGGCTGCAAACTGGGGAAATGAGGATATGTATTCAATGTAGAGAGCGATTAATGCTGTATAACTTAATAAAGGTGAAAAACTACAGCTGACGACTGATAATGGAGACAATAGCACACACGCACAGGCTCAAACAAGCTGAACCACACCAACAGAGTTACATAAATACACACATTCATCAACATTATGCAGTGGTTTGGCAGGCGTGAGGAAACTGCAGTTTACAGCCATGAACGCTGCATTAGCTGCAGTCGCTGGGCTTGTTTTGTTTAAGGGTTGACCCATTTTGAATTAACAATACATTGATCATGCTTTCCTCAGCAAACAAGCAAGCCATGCATGTGCGCGCACACCCGAGCAAAAGCGCGCGACCGCTTGTGGAAGTCAGCGAGGGTGTTTGAAGTGTGTTTGATCAAACACAGAGTATGCAGCACCACTAGCGGATGCCAGAGCCTATACTCCTCACTGCACTCTGAGACAGCCATACACGCCTCCTGTCAATTTTCTCTCTTTTTCCCCCCACTATCTCTCACGGTCTTCTCGTCATCCTCATCTCAGATTCACTTTTTTATTTTATATCCATCTTTTTTTCTTTGTACACATCATCTCTCTCTTTTTCACATTTTTGATCTCCAGTTTTTCAAGCATTTTTCCCACAGCTTTGACAAACCACATAGCAACTGATTAAGACACTAATCTCATTAAGACGCTTGGCTGACATTGTTTTTTTTTTTTTTTCCTTAAATTCACTTGGACAAGTTGTGTTTTCTTTTCACTTTAAACATCCTCATCTCAAAAAAAAAAACAAAAAATAAAAAGCTCCTCAGAGCTATACGCCTTGTTAGGCAAATATAATTCAACTCTGTGCATGAACTATAAATAAATTCCCTCCTTCCTTCCCGTCTCTGGCTTTAACTCGAGCCTTGGATGATTGGTGTCACAGCAAGCCTCATGTCACCCACTCGTGTCCATACATCCTCAGTGGAGAGATAAGAAATGCAGACAGGCACAGCACCTGCAGAAGCTCGGCTTGTTCAGAGGCTCGTGCTTCCTCTATAAGGAAACATGAGCCTCTAATGCAACAGTTATGAAGGATGTCAACACAAAGCTTGGTGAAGAACAGAGCACTCCTGAGGGCCTTTCAGTAATCAAAGATGAGGAGTAGGTGGGAGAGAGAGAGAGCAAGTGCGAAAGAGGGGGTGGGGGTAAGAAATGGGGGTAGCCAAGAGAAGAGCGGCCTCAGAACTACACAAGAGGTGAGGAAAATTTGCCAGCCTTTGATTAGGCTCTTCAAACTGGTGTAAGGATCCTTTTTTTTCTTACGAAACCAACACACTTACACACTCCTAAGCTGCACCTGAACAACCGTATAAAATGCACAAAGAAATGCGACATACGCAGTTTATTCACACACACACGCACACACACACAAGTAACACACATCCTAGCATTGAGTCAGAAAAATATATATATAAAGTGTACACAATGGAAGAAATAAGCAATCTCCCTCTCATTTGTGACAAAATACCTCTCCGCGGCTGTGCAAGTGGGTTACAGGTGACGTCTAAAAGAATGAGGCAATCAGCACAGATTCTCCCCACTTTCCATTTCCACTCGCAGAAAAGTGATTGCCAAAAAAAAACCAAATAATTTTCTCACTTCTCCATTTTTTCCCTTTTTATCCTCCACAGATCCAGACTGGGAAAGAAGACTCCTAATGAACTTCTGTAGTTCTTCTTTCACAGACTTTCTCCAGAGAGAGTTTGGAAGAGGGGAACAGGGGAGCTTGGTAACATAGGAGGGACGCAAACAGCGCTGAGGTGACGACTTATCACCGTCCTTTCATCTCTGGTATCAAAACTATTACTGATCATTCTGTCTTTCACATCACTGTGTTCATCTTTAAAGTATAACCGCTGCTTTTATCAGTGTCACCCCCATCAGCCTTACTGTCAGGCCGCTCATCATCCTTGCTAACATAATAATACGCATAAAACTAGTATGAATAATGATTCTTCCATATTACCTATTAGGAACAGCGCAATCATTACTGCCTCATGAAAATCAGGATTTTTTCCTTCATCCTTTCTCCTTTTCTCCTTCTCACTACTTTTATCAGCATAATTTACATTCTCACAGTTATCCTTATCACTGTATAACAATTTCCACCTTTAGATCCACATCATCATTACAGCAGCACCATCATAATAATCATCATCAGTACAGTCTCTGGTTTCATCACCATCATCTTCATCATACCGTTGATTTGATGAATGTTTTCAGTTTTTTATGTAATGATGACTATCATCACTCCTGTTACTGATACCATGTTAGTCATAAATGTCCCTTTAATCAGCACTATTGTTATTGTAAAGAGCCATTACAGTAGTGGGATCACCATGATCATGAAAGTCCCAGTGCCAACATCACCACTATAGTTAATATCAGGCACTTGGATATCTCATCATCATACAGGAGCAGTCATTATAATCATCAATATACCCATCATTAGTTCAACTGCAAACACACTCATTATCTGTAAGTTATTTTCACAGAAAAATGTTTAATCTACTTATTTTCACCCCCTATGTTTCCTTAAAGTTAAATCTTAAAGAAGTTTCAAATCAAATTATAAATTATATAATACATATTTAATAAATTTGTGAATCACATATTTTTTTCTTTCATGTAAAACACTTTGTCTTATTGTTATGTATAAAAACTGTTTTATAAGTAAATTTGATTGGATTTTAACCTTAAGCACTCTGTTTGATATACTTCTTAGGAATAAACATGAGATGATATGATGTATTTACAAAAAAATATGTATCCCGATCACATTAAAAGAAAAGACTATTTTCTTACCCTTGGGCCTTTTTCTCTTCACTTCATTTTGCTCATAACTACCGTTACCACGGCAATCATCATTTGTGTTAATATAATCACCATCAAATGAAAACATCAACCACGGCCATCATCACCCTAATTTTCTTCATCACATTTTTTAATCACTACCGTTATGTTCCCTGCGGTTTCCATTACCCTCATCGTCATCTTTATAAACATCATTAGCTGATCGTGATCAACGCTGATTTCCTTGATATAAATAGAAACCAAACAACATACAGCGTTCGGTTTGGCAATTCAGAGAAATTTTTGAGTGAAGCGCACGTTTGACAGACTGATGGAGAATACACTGTCTGCTGTGGAAAATTAACATTGAAAAAAGCAGAAATTCATCAAACTGCATATCAAATCAAGCTGGAGGATAAATAAACAAGCAAACAGAAACACTCCAGTTACTCCTACATGGTTTAAAGATCCCCTTTAAAAAAGACGCAGTTGGTAAAAATATGAAATAAAAATTCATGAAAAAAGGTCTTTTGTCCCTCAGGCTATAAACATCCTCAACAACATTGGATGAAGTATTACAACTGTGTTACAGCCAATGGATGCGAACCTGTCCTGAATGTGTAATCTGTTAGCTGTAGACTTCTAATTGATGTGTTTACTGGGTTTGAGCTGTAAGTGAAGACAAATGTCCTGCCTGGATTGGACAGGGCAGACAGACGTTATCATTTACATCTGCTCATCCGTATGTTCATCATCACCACTGCCATGAGCCTCACCTTCATCATATCAGAATGATCAATATCCTCACCACCTGCTCTCTTCCTTACTGACTGGAGGCATTTCAGGTTAGTGGTAGATTTTCTAATATTCAGGCATCAGAGTCTTGCTTAGCATTAGCGCAGGATTAGATCAGAGGTGAGGATTATTTTGCAGGTTGGAGGGATATTACTTCTGAGGAAAAAAAAAAAAAAAAAAAGCTCAGCCACCTAACCAGACAGCGGCAAGAATATGGACACCTGAGAGAGTCGTTTAGGAATGAGAGAGCTGAGTTAGTTAGCAGCCTCAGCAGCATTAAGCAGTGGCAAAATCATGGAAGTGTTGCAACATCTGTTGGTTCTGCCTTGTTATGTCCCATTAGCATACCATAAAATGAGGGGTTTGTTTATAGTGCCCCCATTCTGGAGGAAACTGAGGCAGCGAGGCACCCATAGCTGCCTGGGAAGCGGCTGCTTTCTCCTCGCCTTGTCTGATGGATTGCAATGCAAATGATTCACTCGCTTCTTTTGTCTGACTTTTCACTTTGACCCTTTGAAAGTCTGCTGGGGATATTTTTGGACGCAGATGAAAAACGGGTCTTCATTATTGCTTGAACACATGCGTATAGCAGGTGCACGCACACACCCACAGTAACACAAGCCAAGTATCATGCGATGACATTGTGTTGCCTGACAGGGAGAAAATGACCCTTTTATTCATAAATTTGGGTTGCAAACATTTAGAGAATGAGCTTGTTTGCCAATTTTTTTATTTAAAAGATAGCAAAAAAATAATGAAAATAAAATGGAAATGTGGCTGTAAGCTTAAAAGCAAACCTGGGTCAGCTTCTGAAGTTTAGTCTCACGTGCAACGATGCCAAGTGGAAAACATGGAGGGGTTGTCTCTACATCTTTCAAACGCATCTTCTGCTTGTTTATTCTAAATGCCAAGCCACTCATCTTAAAAGCTGTATGCGCCAGAGGGCATCTTTAACACTGGATGAGGAACCATGCTAAAGGCCAGTGTTTCCCCTGTAAAACCAGCACCCCAACACTCACCTGCTGGGACCATCCATCCGTGGGTTTACAGCTACTTTCCCTCCACTGCTGTAGTTCTATTTGACTTTCAAAAGTCTCACTGCTACAGATTACTGCCGCTCTCCTCTTTTTTAAACTCAAGTTTTTTCTATTTTTGTTGCTTTGACTTCTCACTAATATTTTGCTTCTTCACAAAAAAAATAAATCTTTTTTTTCTGTTTTCTCCTATACATTCACTCTTTTTCTTTGCAGAGTATCTTTTATGACGAATCTCCAAATGGTCTAAATGGAAGCGGGCATCCTATTAGAATATAACAGACAGAAATAAAAAGAGTCTTTTTTTCTTGCCTGGTTAACACAATCAGCCCAACCAGCCGCGACATGAAGAAAGATATTAGATGGGAGAAGCAGGAACGACAATGCCTGTTGTTCGCAGTGTATAAGTAGAGTTTGACATCTTTCATATTCAGCCTTAGTATCTCCACATCTTTGTTTCATCCTCTCTGTTGGCCTTTCTGTTTCTTCTTAAGACCGATGCCCCCTGGCATTCTGTCTCCTGGCTTAAACAGTCTGGTTCTCTCTTCATTAAAACAACAACTCCTGGGATCTCCCCAGGTTGTTTCGGAGCACTTACATCATCATCGCCATCACTGCCATCGCCATTATCATCAGCAAACCTCATTAGTGGAAGGTAGCAACAGAAGCAGCAGCACTGCAGCGCAGCATTCTCAGTCATTCTTTCAACCTGCTGCGCTGCATGAACAATGAAACGTGGTGAGGTCGGGGTGGGGGGGAGGGGGTTAAGTAAACATTTTATATTGTATTACTGATTCCACGCCATGCTGCTGACATACTGAACAGATCACTCCACTTCCATGACAGATCAAATGATGATGATATTTTCCAGCAGGCACAGATGCTCTCGGGGCTGGATTTAAATTCTGGAAATATAAATAAAAATATATTTAAAAAAGCCATCTTTTTTGTGAAAAATTCATTGGACGGGTCTGATTTCATTTGCCCTTAAGGAAGGTTTTTATTTCCTTTTTTTTTTTTTTTTTTTTTTTTTTTAAGCCAAAGCTACTTTGAAAAAGAGATCATTTCTAAGACAAGGATTATCATTCTAAGCCACTACCTTAATAACAAGAAAGAATAAAAAATCCCTGATCCTAAAGTGAGAAGAAAGCACCGGCACAGAGGAATGAAACCCCGGAACAGGAGAGATTTCCCATGCTAGCTTTCAGTTTCACACCTGATTATTAAATTGACTCAAAGCACACCGCATGCAATATAACAAACAGCTTGTCGTGAGAGATTACTCACACAAAGTGCACCAAGCAAAGGACGAAGACAAGAAATGGATCAGCAATTAATAAGTAATAATTAACGTCAGCACTCGTAGCAACTTTACATGTTTGAACTGGTTGTTTCTCAGCACACAGTTGGACTCCCGTCAGCAGGGAAGGCACAGATGTAATTAATCACATTAAGGAGGCTGCTCGGCGAGGGAGCATGTACACCGAGCCTGGCTCTGAAACACCTGAATGAGTGCATCCATCAATGCTATAATTAGCCACATCTGTGTTTAAAAAGTCAAAATATGGATGCTGTAAAACTGACTGAAGCATCACGTTCTCGAAGAGCAACTGGAGCCAAATTGTGGTTTTTTTTTTTTAACAGCGTTACGGCAAAGTGTGTCACAAATTCTTGCAGACTTGAACAAGCTGTTGCACCTGGATGATCGGCTCCAACAAGACAGCTGTCTGCTGAAATATTGGGCATGATTCTAAAAGTCCTTCAAGGTGGGAATTTAAGTCAATTTGGTAAAAGATGTTGCTTATTTCCTGTTACGTAGCTGTGCCTTAAATTTGAAGCGAGTGCAAACTGAAGGCACTGCAGAGGGTTATTAACACCGCCCAAAAACTGATCGGCTGCGCTCTTCCATCTCTGGAGGACATCTACAACTCACGCTGTCTCAGGAGAACCCAGAGTATCCTCAGAGACCCCTCTCACCCTGGTCATCAACTTTTTGAACAGTTTCCCTCAGGTAGACGCTTCAGGATGTTTAAAGCGAGAACAAACAGGCTGAAAAACAGTTTTTATCCAAGAGCTGTTGCATCACTGAACTCTGTTTTTACATAGCAACATCTAAGCTGCAGTGCCTGTGAGACAAATGACACTATTTCATACTTTTTTTTTTTTTTTTTTTTAGCATTATCTTATCAATAGTCTTGTTTTTATAGTATTGTTTCTGTGTTTTATTTATTTATTTATTTATTTTTATTAAATTGTTTTAACATGAGAGCAGTCTGTGTCACTTTCATTGCACTTGTGCAATGACAATATAGTTTATTGAATTGAATTGAATTGAATTGAACTGAATTGAATTGAATTGAATTGAAAGTCTGCAAGAGGGAGACATTTGTGTTGATCAAGGAAGACATCAAAGCATCAGATCAAGAAGATTCAAAGCAACATGCCACAAAGTGGAAAATTCACCATAAAAGGAAACTGTGAGTATTTCTGATTGGTGAGAGTTAAATACAAAATATATACATTAAAAAAAAAAAGTAACAGAGAGCTGAAGGAAAGCAGTCATGGAGTGTGAATGGACTGAGTGAAAGGGATGAATCATGAATCTGGGCCAGGAGATGATAGCGGAACTTTTTGTTTGAGTCAATGGCACATACAAAGATGACTGACAAACAAAACGAGCAGATCTGCAATTCTACAGTAAAAGCAGATTCACAGGCGAAGCTCGCTGACTTCTCACATCTATTTACTCTCAAAGACCAAATATTTGTAAAGCTAATGTAATTACCTTTAGTCTCATCTGCAGTACACAACAGCCAGAGCTCTTGCTTCATTATTGTGTGTGCGTGTGTGGCCTTCCTGCAAAATTTCAACCTGTGTGTGTGTGTGTGTGTGTGTGTGTGTGTGTGTGTGTGTGTGTGTGTGTGTGTGTGTGTGTGTGTGTGTGTGTATGTGTGTGTGTGTTTTATAACTCTTTTATATCTGCTACACATGCATCCTACCATGGATGCATCTTTATCTGAAATTATTACCCCATTAGCAGTTTTCCCACATTAAAAAAACAAAGTATCAGCCATCTCAAGCATCTGAAGCTGATATAGAAACTTCTTTCTCCCATAGTGCATTTAAAATCAGCAGATCCACTTTTCCACATCGATGCTTCTGCATATTTAGATGACCTCCTCCTGCCAATCACTGCTGATGACTAAGATCCGCCAGACTAGATCTTGTTATGTAACCGTGTCTCTCCTGCTGAGTTGGGAGAAATCATTTGTGAGGTGGGAGCCTCTGCTTTAATTATACTAAGTGTCATTTCGGCCCGAGCTGAGAGGATATAGATCCCACTGTAACTTCTGACACTGGCGTCTCTCAGCATGGCAAACAGGCACACAGTTGTACACAGGAAATGTTGTGTGGGGTCATGGCAATAACATGTAACCTGGTGTAGTGCAGCTTAAAAGGGTTGCCCGGGGGCTATGTGGTCAGTGTGGAGTCACGTGCACAACCCAAGTAAATGAGCAGGAGAGGACGGAAGAGAGGGAAAAGAGACATGATGTAAGACAGCAGAGATGAGAGCGGGTGTAAGGATGAAAGCTTGATATGGACACACAAAGACAGAGTGAGGAAAAAAAAAGAAAAAAGATGGAGGGGAATGAGTGGCGGTAGCAGCGGAAGATGGATTTAACCCAAGGGCAGGTTTGAGTCTGACAAACTGTCTAACTAAACGGGGAGACCCCAAGTCTACATGTAGATTGGATGCAAATTTTGTGTGTGTGTGTGTGTGTGTGTGTGTGTGTGTGTGTGTGTGTGTGTGTGTGTGTGTGTGTGTGTGTGTCTGCATGTGTGTGGTATGGCTGTGGAAGCTCTAGTGAGAATATATATCACCGGGCGCCAAAAGGAGACATGACACAAGCAAGGTGAGCGCGTGATGCTAGTCCAGACAGCGTGTTTATTACAAATGTACGGCCATTTCTTTTTAAAACTGCGTGAGTGCGTGTGTGTGTGTGTGTGTGTGTGTGTGTGTGTGTGTGTGTGAAGCTGTTCGGTGCATTAAACACCTCTTCCTCAAAGGTTATGTGGGCGAATGTTTTTTTTTTTTTTTTATGTGCATGCGTGTCTCTAAGGAGATATATTCTGTCCCATAGAATGAGAGTGTTGTCAAGCATCAGCCCTCCTCTCTGACATGGAGTTCCTCAAAGACACGGAGATGAAGAGAGCAGGAGGAACAAAGAAGAAAAGGGAAAGAAAGTCTTTTGAAGGATAAACCATGGGATTAGATAAGGTGCTCCTTCTGGACCATTCAGCTTGTGTATTTGTGTGTTTGAAAATGTGTGTGAGGATGAGAGCCCGTTGCTCTGAGCACATTAGCTGCTCGGGGTGAACAAAGCCCCTCACCTGCAAGCTTTATAATACAGGCTTGGGAGCCAGGAGGGGTTTGTGTGTGTGTGTGTGTGTGTGTGTGTGTGTGTGTGTGTGTGTGTGTGTGTGTGTGTGTGTGTGTGTGTGTGTGTGTGTGTGTGTATGTGTGTGTGCTAGCCAGTGAAAGAAAAAGGAAAACGTTTGTTTTTTTTTTTGTTTTTTTTTACAAAATAGAGAATCAAGGTTGTGCATATGAAGGGGTGTGTGTGTGTGTGTGTGTGTGTGCCCCAAATCTAGCTCCAGCAGAATGAATGTGTGAATGCAACAGCAGCTAAATAGAAAAACGGGGTCTGCCTAACCTTGTATTCAATGGACAGTAATTTTGGCTACATGTGTGTGTGGTTGTGTGTGTGTGACCTAAATCTGGTTGCTGCTAGTGTGTACTAGAAGTGCATACATGTGTGTGTTCTGCATTTATTTCTGCCTTCATGCAGGCAGAAATCCCTTTATGTGGCTCTGGGAGATTTCCAGATCCGTTTTTCTAATGTTGCAGTATTGTTGTGATAATGTTATGTTAATAACGTCATGGTACTTTGTTACTGGGCAGCACTGCGTATCTCATCACAACAGCAGGATGGTCAGCGCCGAGTGTGTGCCGCTCCCCGCCGCGACCAAGAGTGGCCGGAGCTGTTTGAATTGGATTATCTCATGCATTTTCTATTATCCAGTAAGACCTTGAAAGAGATAGGCCCGCTGAGAGTCAGAACCCTGGATTTATAGGGTTTGGTCCAATTTGTAGTATGCCACCTTCCTCTAAGTGGGAACACTGTTTCTTTTCTTTTAAACTTATTTTATTTATCTTTCCTTATCCAGGTTAATCTTGTTTGTAATTAAGTTGCTCTTGAAGAAACGTGGCAAACACACTGGCGACACAGTCAGGTAGGTTTAAAATCAATCAAAAGCACTCAGGAGAAAAGTGGGGCAAGAAAGGCTTAAGTAGAGAGTTATGGTGGACACGCATTAAAAACATCTTCAGAAAATAAATTTTTTTCAAAAAAAGGCCTATTCTTAGCTACCCAGATACGACAGGGTTAAAGTGAAACTCTATAAGCCTACGTAAAATATTTCACGCAGGCTTATGAATATGTATCTGAATATTTATCTGAAAGCAGTTACATAAAGTTTTTTTTTTCCAAAGTACAAAAAAGTTTGGGGTTTTTTTGCTCTACATTAATCCCTAAGAACCGCATCTGATTAAATTTGTTCTATCTTAAAGAGTTTTCTAAAAGAATTATAACACATTGAAGAATAGATGTTTTGTTTTTAACCTGCGCTAGCTTCGCACGATGCTGCATAATTCAGGGATCTGTTAACCGAATCACCAACGTTTTTATATCTTGTGATTAGTAGGCAGCTACTTGTCCCACAGCTGGATTGATACCACATCTATCTGCGTGGTGAGATGCATAAAACACGTGCAAAGAAGGGGTAAAAGAAGTGTTCAACTTGACAAAAGTACTGAATAAACTATGCAGGAAGTGCATGACCTGCAGGCTAAAATTCATCTTGCATGAGAACAGCAAAAGCTAACTACAACACATATCAACCTCTTCTCAGTGGACATCTCTCAGATGTTTCCTTATTGCATACCCAGAAGACATTCAGGTTTGTTCAGTTTAGGTTTTTCCAGAACCTGCTAATGCATGTCAAATAAGCACCCACCTTGTTTTTGATCTCCATCAACTCCTGCAGAATAACTGGCTGTTTAGATGCTACTTGACCAGTTTTAACCAACATTTAGCTGCAGTGTTTCACCACTCATGTCTCACTACATCATAAAGTTTAAACTTAAAGGCAGAGTACGTAAGATTTCAAGGCGATTCTTTCCACCACCAGGTGGCAAACACCAGGTCGTGAGCAAAACCACAAAAGTGCTACCTCCACAAACGACCACAGGTTGGCAGTAACGAGCAAAACTCACCCCTCACCCCTCCTCCTTGCCAGCTCCAATGAGGGCAGGAATCGCTTGTGAGCTGTAGCTCAGAGTTGCTCTGCAATAAATGGGCTTATACTCCCCCTACTGGTGGAAAAAAAGTACTTTTTATTTTTTACTGGTCAGAAAACATTCAAGAAGGGTCTTTGTCATTAATTAAACTTGTAATTTAATAACGCATCAAATATGGACAGACTGGAACCTACATGTTTAAAAAACTATCTAATTATAATTGTAGTTATTTTTTTAGTCAGTTTATTTTGAAAATATTGAAAATCTTACATACTTTACCTTTAAGCAGACAAAAGGTCTACAATACGCCGGAATCAAACTTTTACACCATACACAAACCCTTTGAAAGCTTTTAAAAAGTTAAAAGCTGAACTATTTAAAATAATTTGTGTTGATCCCTGCTTGTGACCTTCTATGTAGAGTTCATTTCAAACTGTTTTTTCTGTGGGAGCAAACTTTTCATGAACACACACACACACACACAGACAACACACGTTATGAGCTGCGTGCTTGACGTCGTGTGAGCAATTAAGACACACAGCTGTTCCCTTTTCACAGCATTTCACCCCATCAGACAATTGCTCTTGTTTGAATGCGAGACATTACTTTTATTTGGTCTCTGAGCTTCTCATTAGTTCCTGGGGGCTAAACTGCCATCCAGCGTGAAAAACAGGTGACATTAAGATAAACTTTACTCAGAAATACTCTGCCAGAGACCGACCTTGTTTGTCAGATAAAACCCCATGTCGTTTAACGATCCTCAGAACAGTACAACATATGGAGTTTGGTTCAGCCCTGCCTGTTAGAGCAAACCTTCATCACCTCCTCTTCTATTTAGTCCAACTAGAAGTCACACAGGAAATAACTGTAATTGTTATTTAGGATTAATTAAAATGTTTTATTAGATTATGAAATATGCCAAAAACATGATTTTTACTTGTGATGTCGCAACTTTGCATTCCTTTGAGGTGTGTAATATGACTTTCCCCCACCAAAACAGACAAGATCTCTTTACCTTCTTGCCTGTGTTTGTAATAAGCAGCGAAACTTGGTCAATAAAACCCAGCAGATCTTCAAAGTTTAAGAGGAAAATTAGAATGAAATGCCAGTGGCTGGCCCTCACAAGGGCGCCATGATGGACATGTGTGTGTTTGAGTGCAGAAAAAGGCGCAGCATGAGCAGTGACAGAGCCAGGGTCTAACAGGGGAAACGGACCTCGCCAGGGCTCCGGAGCCTAGACACACACTGCCTTAGCAGCAATGCATTTTTGATGCACCCTCTTTCTGCTTCAGCTTCTCCATAAGTCCCTGATGGAATAACAGCGCCCCCAGCAACCTTCTATATGGCTTAAATTTACCCTGTGACGTTTGCTACGGGTAGGTGTTTGTGTGTCAGTGTGTGTGTGTGTGTGTGTGTGTGTGTGTGTGTGTGAGAGTGTGTGCTGACAAAGAAGGAGCGCAAAGAAGAAGGAGCACAGAGAGACAAACAGAAAGACAGAATAAGAGACAGAGACTTTAAGAAAGGGAGAAAATGTTCCCCTGGCCTGTTAAATATTTGAGAAGCCTTCTGAGGAACAGTGATGCAGTCAGAGACAGTCAGAGTTAGCTGTGTGTGTGTGTGTGTGTGTGTGTGTTTGGGTGATGCAGGGAGAGCAGGTTTAGACTAATTCAGCCATAAGCGGGTGAGAGGGAGCACTTTCACTGGTTATTTATCTACCTGGGAGAGAGAGGAGGGCAAAGAAGAAGAAGCGTTGGAGAGAAAGGGTGAGAAAGGGGTTTGGAGAAAGAGAGTGGCGAAGAAGCTGGCCAGGTTGTCACAAACCATTAGACAGATGGAGCCAGCGTGCTCTGTCCCATGCCAATGAGAAACCCAGCTAAAGACAAGTACTGGTATGTTTTGTGCATAACTGCGTGGGCATCAGCGCGCAGACCCTGCAACCAGCTGAGACAAAAAAATAGATAAGGGCTTTGTGTGTGTTTGAGAGAAAGAGAGAGAGACTGACAGGAGAGGGAGAAAGAGAGGGAGCAAATCTCCAGACACTGGTAAAAAAAAGAGAGAGAGAGAGAGAGAAGGCAGGATGCCCTCATTGTTAAAGACAAAAGGAACTCCCTGTGTCACATTATAACACATTCAGTGGTCACATATATGCCCTGGTGTGTGTTTGCATGCTTTGCTTGCTAATTGTAAAAAAAATAAATAAATAAATTTAAAAAAAAATCAATATTCCATTGTCAGCCAGAACATTAATAATAGAAGAAAATGGATCAAAAGTAAACAAAGCAGATGCAGGTACACAGTACGCTGCCTATCAAACCTGCAGGGAAACTGTAGCTGTTTGAAGGATCAGACAGACTAACAAGGTGTAGTTTGAAGGCCACGCATGGCAGGTAGGAACCTTAAATACATGTTGCAAACAAGACACACAGAAACACACTGAGGATAAAACTCGGGGAAGACTCACTTGGGATTGGAGCTGTTCCAGTAAACAGCGTGTCTGTCAAACACGATCTTCTCCTCTGCCCACACGGACACCCAGGACAGGATGCTGAGCACCACCACCTCCATCACACACCTCTGTCCGAGCTGGCACAACATCATAGACATCCAGGGGGAAGCCTCTTGTTCTAACTGGGATGAGACTTTCACTGCGTTGCTGCTGCTGCTGCAGGAATCCTAAAGGTCGTTAATGTCCGTCTGCGCGTCTTCAGACAAATCGTGTCGGCGGTTCATGGATCGTTAACTGGCTTGATGAGAGTTCCGATAACCCCACGGGTGTTTCAAGTCATACTGGAGGGTTTGTTTTTTTTTTAATCACTTTCTAACTTCTTCACTCTTGAACAAAAGGAGGGAATTCACATGTTATTTATAAGTGTCGGCGGGATGCTGCGAGCGCGTCTTCTCGTGAGCAGGGTCCCAAACTTTTCTCCCATTACGCGCAGCTGGAGCGATCCATGCGCCACCTGGATTGGATCCTTGATTTACCCTCTTTTTAGATTACAATCAATCAATTTCCAGAATTCCTCCGAGGTTTGGTTTTTCTACCGTCATCAGCAGACATTCATACACGCACAAACAGCAGTCATATTTTGTTTATCCAGATTTGACTGAAACCTTTGTTCCGCTCCCTTCACAGCAAAAAAAAAAAAAAAAAAAAAAAAAAAAAAAAATCTCCTCATTTGACCCTTTCTCTTATCACACTTCGAGAAAACCCATCCCACACAACTGCGCGCGCTTCTTTTCCTTATTTTCTGTCTAAACTTAACGCGCGGCGGCAACTGCGCGGCGCGAGCATCCTTCCTCAGACAGCCTCAATCTCCGAACAGCATCTCAACTTGGTGATCCCTCCGCTCCCACTGGCTTCAGTCCAACGTGACTCCGCTCGCGTGCGCCTTCACTTTTCTGCGTCACGCTGACTCCAGGTGCAGCCGAGGAGCCGTCGATGATCACGGCTTTAATCCCAACATGCTCCCCGTGCAACCTCCACCTACGGCGGCAACATCACTCACTGTCAGCCTGATTCGGTGCAAGTAAAGCCCCCCCTCTCTACTTCTCCATCCCCTCCCCACTCTCTCCCCGTCTCCAGCTCGCTTTTCTTTCAGTGCGGGCGGGGCCAGAGCTCGCGCAGCGCCGCGCGCTCTCTGGGGACTCGGGCCCGGCTGACTCACAGCGCCCCTGCCACACATAACCAGGGATGTAGAAGTCATTAAAACACTCATTAAAAGTTAACCAACTTTAAAATGTAACAGGATTGAGGATTCTTACAGCTAATAAGTGACACGGTGGGGAAAAAAAGCTCTGGATTGCCCACTCATCTTCATCTTCATCACCGCTTCAACGACGTCTTTAGCTGAAAGATGGGAATTTAAAGCGACCATGAAGTTCTGTAACTGTTTCAAAGCTGTTGCCAGATGGGTGAGCTTGGAGAAGGTGGGACGAGAGGGGTTGTCAGATGGATTGTTGGAACAGTGAAGTCATTTTTCAACAGTGTGTTTTAGGCCCAAATGGCAACGCCGAACCCCAAACCTGAGCCATAAAGCTCCCCTGATGGGTCTGTGACGCAGCGCTGGCACAGATGCGGCTGTCCTGCGGGAGTGTGCCAAGACTCGTGCACAAAAACATCCATCATAGATTTGTAGGTGTCATGGAGATATAACTGGAGCTGCTTTGCTGCGCACTGCTCCCATAAAGCGCTGTGCTCCCCCCCCCCCCCCCCCCCCAACACGTGTCGATAGGCTATATCTTGTGCGGAATGAGCTTCAGTGGGGATCAATTCCGCCTCAACAAGATGAGAATTGATTCAAGGAAATTGTTTGCAACAAGTACATTTGCATTCTTTGGAAGGAAATCGCCGTGTTCACAAAATGAAGGGAGGAAAGCACAGTTTAAGGACTTGTGGGGGAAATGCAGCTTAAAAAAATGCAGTGCAGTGGCTCAAGTCTTTCAAGCTTTCCTCACTTCACCAAATCTAACCAAATGACTTGTGCCTGCATCCACAAACAGTTTGCTAAACTGCACCTTTCTGCAGTTCCATATTCCCTTTTTTTTTTTACAGTGCTTCTCAGTCGGATCCTGCATGCAAAGTGGCCTACTTTTGATCTCCCTGCAAAGTAATGCCTATAATTTGGGTTGTGCAAATTCATGCAGGGAGAGAACTCATGCACCCCCCATAACCCAAATACAGCTGCATGTTGTCCGCCTTTATGGATGAATTATTCAACATCTGTCTGAGGCGTGCATATGTAAACAGGTGGATAGACTACTGATGGCTTTTTAAGGGGAGCCACTATAAGCTTAAGACATCCCTGACTCGGTTTCATACTTTCTATCACCGTGAAAATGAGTCTAAATCTTATGTAAGCTGCACCAACTTAACAGGACTGAAGGTCTCTCAAATCTAAAAATACTCTGGATTGCAGAATCAGCATATATTCCTCCTTAAAAAGGCTTTAAATCTAAGAATTTACAGCTGGTCAAGACTATAAGGCACATATTTTTTATTTGAACAGTGTGTTAGATCTAATTTATGGACATATATGATTTCCAGAACCACTGCATTTATTTTTAAGTTGACTGAAAAAAGCAATGATTTAGCTGACTTAAAAATCACAGACACGTTCTTCTAGACTTTGCTGGCTTTAGGGGTTTAAACAGGTCACAAATTATGCACATATTCTGGATCACTTGTTCACCTTGTCTCCCACTCAGTAACAAGCAGGTTTGTATTTGTGTGGCCTTTGTGTTTACTGGTATTTCCTTGATTAGAGAGTGCAATACTAATGTAAATAAATGTTGCCAGATGTGGCTGAACAACTTACCCCACATGGTTTCACTTAGTGTTGCGCATACAAAATCCGAACAAGCAAAGTTGTTTGAATTCAGCAAAGGGAGAAGGGAGAAGGGGGGGGGGGGGGGGGGGGGGGGTCCAAATGGCACACTTCAGATATACAAGCGCATTATTGTTTATAGTGCTTGCAGTTTTGTGATTGAAATTATACATATAGATATTAAATAAAACGTACAAAAGTATCACAAATCAATATTTGGAAAATCTGTTTAAATTCTGAGATTTTGTTGCATTCACTGTTTTCCAGAGGGTTGTGTGCAGACCATTTGCTCCAAATTATCACTGGTGCAGAAAAGATGCTGTAAATAAACAAGGGTCTGAGGTGAGAGAGCATCAAGTGACTATCTTGAGTTTAGACTGACAGTGGTGCTGAAAACACAGGTATGTCTCCTTTTAAGGAGAGTGGTGGATCACTGAGAATCCATTTTTTACAAAAGTTTTTTGTAAAACTCCTGGCAAACTTTCCTCTGCAGGAGATTTAAAGTCTTGGTAGCGCAGTGGCATTTAAACCATACTGGAAGCTTGCTACACTAAAGATCACACTCCACAAGCAGCTGGCATTATACAAGATCAGCTCCTCTCAGCTACAAATACAGACAACATTGGGGTCAAATCTTTTTCCCCCAATTTGTCCTTCTAAAAGAGCTGGGAGGATCCGAGGTTAATCCTCTCCACTGCTCTGTAGGGAAGTGTAAGAAGAAGAAGAAGAAAAAAAAAAAGTATAATGCCAAAAACCCAGGACGGCACTTGAGCTCAAGCTAACTTACTGTCACTGCCGTTATACTTAGCTCACTGCAGAGCAATAGCTCCACCTAGTGGCTATAAAGGTTGTTGTCACCACATCTCCCTGGAACTCTTGACAAATATGGATGTAAGACATCCCCCTGAGCTATAATCATGTTTTAGAGTCAATTAATCATCTTATGTTGTGCAGGGACTTGGTTTCCACGGCAACCTGGTTCCCATGAGAGCTGGACCTGCAAAACTGAAAAGGTCAAAGCAGAGTGCATGAGGATGGAGGACTGTTCAAAGCCATTGGGAATAGCAAGAACCTAGTATTGCATACCAAATCAACTCTCCACCCTAAATCATCCCAACCGTTTTATCGAGGGAATGGGACAGCGTTGAACTGAGCAGTCAAGTTTCAGATGGGATGAGCACAAAGTTGGAAACACTGTCAAAAGATTCAAAAGAAACAAAAAACATACCAGCAGTAAACAGGATGGGAAATGTGGAAAATGTTACAGGATGTTAACTGGTACAGAGCAGCAATGTCAGAGTAATAAAAAATAAGGAGGAAGAGACAGAAACCAAATGAGGCCAGGTGAAAGGAGGAACAAACTAAAGATTTATTGAAGGCAGTAGAAGATGCAAGAGACAAGATCAGGATGGCAAAGGGGGGAGCAGGGCACATACAGAGACACTCGTCCTTTCAGATAGGTTTAATGTCTTTGAGTTACAAAAGATTGTTTCTTGTTTTACAGCTCAGGAGAGCTTAATATGTTTGTACTGTTTATCAAAATATACATGTTTTGAACGTAAAGTGTATATAATCCAAATTATTCTGTGGTACAAAAGCATGAATATATACAACCATCAACCCCGCTTCATACATTTTACCCCACCCTGCCCCCATATAAAAAGGTGAAACATAAAAGCTTTAACAAAATTGAAAGGTATACAACTTTCTATACTGTCAACATCACAGCGACAACTGTGCTCAATTAAGTATCCAATCTTAAGCAATCGCTATCAATGTTGGCTCTTTGTAAAGTAAAACAAACAGGGATACAATATACAGTATACGTTGTTACTCTAAAGACATTTTAACTGAATGCAACTTGTCCAAGGCATCTGAGGAACAGAAAACTGAACATTCGGAGCATTCTGGTTTTGTACATCAGGAATGATGGGGGAAAAAAAAAAAGTAAGACATCACAACACTACAAAACAGTAAGAGCAGAACATACTTTGGTCCTTAACAGCAATAACCGTTTGCAGCTACATGAAGCTTTGTTAAGTCATGCATAAGAATCTTTTACAAAAATAGAAACACAGCACATCTGTGACTGGTCCAAGACTACAGCGGTGGAGTCTCTGGAAACTGGTGCTTGAGGCACGCAGGAATGTGAAGAGGTTTAAGACTTCGGCGCGATGGTGCCAACTTGGACTTAACATCGAGGAAAAGTGCACTAATGTACCTGACTGTGGTGTAATTGTACACAGACAGGAACTGAGTGAGGGGCCGTCTCACTCTGTAAATCTGGTTTCCTGAATTAAAATAAAGGGAAAAAAACAGAAAACATTCTGGGTTTTTAAACACACAGCCCAAGACTGTCATAACCATCAACTGACAAATGCCTCCAAGCTGCCCTCTCTCAGGTGAGAATACCTGAATATAACGAGACAGGCATTTTTGCTGACGGGCAAATTGTAACGCCTGAAAGGGGGTAAACAGTCAACTGACCAGGCTAGTTTTAGCCTCAGATTTAAAAGTCAGAGTCAAGGCACTGCAATAGCCATCAAACTCAGCCACTACAAACAGGCATCAGTTACGGTGAGAAAAGATACACGTGTCATTTCTAACATGAAAAGAGAAGATAAATGAATGTATATGTGTACACAAATAGATGAACAAAATATGGTTAAATGAAGTCCTTAGACACCACTGCCCCCAGAGGACAACATGGAAGTGACGAGGGACTGTAAGACAGGAAGGCTTAATACAGCTCTACCCTGCAACAATAAACAGAACTAGACCACCTACAAAGATATTAATCATCTAACTGACTTACATTCATAGTTTCTAGATACATGTAATGGGGCTATATGCACACAATGATAAACATTTCTGCTTAAAGAAAATAAAGTAAATGAGCCACTTCCACCATTTAACAATGCTGGTACATGCCAAGAAAAAGAGGCAGTTTGAGAGCAGTTTCGTTTTCAAATCAAGCCAGGGCAATATGGCGGGGAAAAGTAAGGCACAAGACTGTAGACAATAAAAGAAAATCACGTCCATATTGACTAACATCTGATAGTGGCATGGACCCCGAGAAGAGAGGCGGGTAGTTACAAGTTAAAATAAGACGATGATGGTCTGTGAGCCCAAACTAAATCATTCGATTCAAACCGTCTTGACTGGCCAAACAAATTTAAGTGGCTTTTCAGAACAGCCCACACATATCTGCACAGCTACAAGTGTGAAAGGAATGCTGAAGTGTGTCTGGTGTGGCTACAATTCATTCACATGTGTGGTGGAGGTTGTCTTGAAGCGATTTGGTCAAAGGGACAGTTCATCAGCTGCCTCAACCTCCAGAATACGTTTCATCACAGAATTCTGCTCATTGCCCCCTAAGCCACATAAACATTGTTAGAAGAAAACAAATCATCAGGTTTGGTTACCAAAAACTGGTCCTGAACCAAACTGGACCAGTAACATACTGCGATTCTCTCTCTGATTCCTCTGCGAGGTTGTTTCTGTCAACAGTTGCAGTTTTGGTGTAACACTTCAGATAGTGTTCACATTCTCACAAGCAGAAGCTGGCACTTGTGATTGTAACCAAACTTAATGGAACGTTGAAGTCAGTTTTATAACTTTTATCGGAACAAAGTATCTGGCTTACTGCATAAATAAGACAGATTTTCTACTTTTATCCTGTATGCCACAGATTTAAATCAACTATTGAGATGGTCAGGAGACAATTCATGCATTTTTCTGCATTGTAAAAAAAAAACAAAAAAAACAGCAAAATCTGATTAAAAAAGAAAAACCCAAATTTTTTTTCTCAGGGATTGGGACAGGTAATCAGAACAAGAATCTAAACAGAATGGTTAAAATCCAATAACCAAACCCAATTATTTTGAATAGACAGAAGAATGACAAAGCAACACCCCATCCCCACAAAAAAAAAAAAAAAGAAACAAAAAACACCACCACTACAAACAGACTATAAAGGCTATTTCCACTGAAGGCAACCTTGAGTATAGTAGCAATCAGATGACAACAGGCTTGGAGGGTGGAAAAAAAAAGGCACTCAGATGGTGGACTTAGAAAATGACACTCGAAGATGGTGGTTCTCTCCCAGGTCATGGTTGTGGAACTCGATGAGGGACTCGATTGCCTCCTCAACTGAGCCCATCTGGATCAAGGCCATCTTGCGGTCCTTCCTGTTCAGAAGAAAAAAAGATAAAAAGAAACAAAATGTTAAGAATGTTCTGCAAGTGTCAAGATGTTGGCCACGTCTGTGCTGGTAACTTCTTATTTATAAGTTATCTGTATGATGGAATACTCCATTTCTATCAAAATACATAAATATGTCTAACAATATACAAAAAAAACAAAAAAAAACAAACAAACAGCAGAAGTGACTTTTTTATTTAACATTTTGACTTTCCTGAAGAAAGCAACTTCTCATTAGACTATTTAAAAAAAAAAAGAAAAAAAGAAAAAAAAGAAACTAATCTTGTAGACTTACTGAAAGAACTTGAAGGCTTTGACTGTGGCTCCTGAGCTGGCAAATAGTCTCCTGAGATCATCCTCAACTACTGAAGGCCTGAAAGCAGACAGTCATTGGTTAGGAAGACCCCCCAAAAAACAAAGAGAATAAAAATACATACATCACTGATGTGTCTTAACAACTCATTACACTACTATTTTGTATGTTACTGGTGTGGTAAAACAAGGCACAAGGAAAAAAAACCTCTTAAAGTTACATGTATTTACACTCTCTAAACTTAAGTCAAAAGCACTAAATATAGAAAGAGACACCAAACAACCAAGGAAAAAGCTCAGCACACAGAAGCTGCTAAAAACTAGGCTTCTGCAGCAGTACTCACGGTATGTTGGAGAGGTGGAGTGTTGCAGAGGGTGGGAAGATGTTGGAGTAATTTTTGGAGCCAGGCTTCTTGAAACGATGCAGCGGTGAGTTGCTGTAATCCTTTGTGAGGCCCTGATCTTCATGGCCCTCCCTGGGCAGCTGAACTGTTGTGTGTTTTGACAACGTCACACGCATGGCCCTGCCATGAAGACGCTGGCCATTTAAGTGGCTCATTGCTGAGGAACAAACACAAGTCAGCCTGTTGCACAACTAATTTCACTCATTTTTCTTTCAATGTACAGATTCTTTTATTTCTGTGAAAAAAAGGAAACCTGCCAAGTAAGGCAGAAAGAAATTTCAGTAAAGTGTAGCTTACCAAGTTGTGCTTGTGTGCCATCAGACATTTGGACTAGAGCATTCTCCTTCTTGTTGAAAAGGATTTTCACTCTCATAACATCGCCATACACACCTATGGAGTAAGGGGAGGGTGTCACAATGCAAGTGGAGCAAAAACAACATACAACACAACCTTAACAGGAGACGCACAACCAATCACAGCAACAAAAACCATTTAAACCATCAAATTACAGATCTTAAACAGCCTGATTGAAGTAATCGTTGTACTAATCTACTAATCTTTTGCCCAATTCTGCTAGCTAAACCTACCTAAGCCCTCTTGAGACAAATGCACAGATGACAGCTAAATGTCTTTGGAAGGGAGAGGGAATGGTTTAAAGACAAAAATCAGAGGCATAAGATGAGCAGTTGTGACATTTTTGATTGTTCTAAAGTCAAGAAAAAGTTGATTATTTGGAGGCCTAAATGGAAACATGCAGAAAAAACACTACACATGCATGTACCTATATTAGATCGACAGACAAACAATAAAATAGTACAGCAACATAACCAAAGGGTTACATAAGCACTTAAGAAGCAGCATTTCATCTATTCACTGTTGCAGTATGAGTTAACACAGCAACAAAAAGCAAAAGCAAATAAAACCTGAAATCAGTCATTTTTCATGACTTAAATTTTAATGATCAAGGGAGAACATTTATAAAAACCTAGCCTCTCATTCCAAACAAGATGTTCCACTCATTTCTATTTACTTGGGCAATATTTTCACTGAAGGGATGTGTACTTTGAGTATGAAATTTTCCTCTTTTTTTTTTTTTAAGCCCTTATTGATCAAGCTAGCTCAAAATAAAATGAAATGCTGCAGCCTAGTGTGGTGTCTCACCTTGCTTTTCTCACACAAACCCACAACAACCAAACCAGATCATACAAATCCCAAAACCGACACCCCAACCCCTCATAGCCTTGTAGTCTGATGATGAACCATCAGTGGTTAAACAAATAAACAAAGCCAACAACATGAGACAAGACATGCCCACCTCGCCAGGTAACAGTAGTAATAAAAAAAGGAGATGAAAGGATGATAACGTACCGAAAAGAATAAAGAGGCAGTGTGGCGTAACGCTCTTTAGAGACAGCAGGGGGGAGCAGCGGGGCAGGGGGCCAAAAAGGGAGAGGGGACAGGGGAAAAGAGACGGAGCGGAGTGGAGGACAGTGGAGTGGAGTCGGGACATGTCCGCAGGCCACAGGCAGCGAGGTCCACAGGAAGGCCACAGTACCATGGAGGAAGGAGAGGCATGAGGGACGAAGAGAATGAGGAGAGGATTTCAACAGAGTGAGAAGATGAGAGATGAGAGGGGAAAGATGGGAAGGGGCAGATTGTGGCCAAAAGAAAAAAAAAAAAAGAAAAAAAAAAGAGAAAACCATAAAAAATAAATAAATAAATACAATGGGGGGGGGGGGGGGGGGGGGGGGGGGGGAAGAAAAAAAACAAACAAAAAAAACACAAAATGGGGACCAGGTTCCGATGTTTTATGTTCAATTTGTGGGTTATTTCCAAATTGGGAACAATGTCAAGAGGAAAACAGAGGGTTGGGTGGATGGAGGGAAAGGTGGTAGTAATAGTAGTAACGGAGGAGTGCCAGAGGGAAGAGGAGGGCATATGTTACAATTGGTCATGGGGCGTGCAGTCAGTTGGCAAGATATGAGGTGAGGGGATTTAAAAACAAAAATAAGGAGGGGGACAGAAAGAGAGAAAAAAAGAAGTAAAAAAAACAAAAACAAAAAGCAAAACAAGGTCAGTATACACAAAGAAATGTAGTGCTTCAGACAGTAGAGCTGGCTAAATTAAAATGCACTGTCACTATGGGAACACTAGGAGAAAAAGAAGAGAAAAAAAGATTAACAATGAAATACAGAAAAAAGCAGAGACAATATGTACTTTTATATTACCCCTCCTTTGTTTATAGATTAAAAGTTACATTTAAAAAAATCAAATCTGAATGTATATCTTCAGTGTGAAGGATGAGATCTTCAAATGAACATGTTTCATATTACGATGCTATCGCTACAACTAAATGTAATGAGTGTGAGCAACTGATTTTACACTCTACACGCTATATAAAGGAAGCTACAACAATGCATACCAAAAGTAATATTGTCTCTTCAACAACTCAAGAATGATTTTAACTAATGGACAAAATGAAGATATGAAATGGTAAGGCTTAAAAAACAAAAACAAAAACAGGAAGTTAGTCTTTTTTTTTTTTTTTTTTTTTAAAAACTTAAAATTCACAGTGAGCAAAGTGGCAGGTCAGAGATGCAGCAGGTTTGGTCAAACACAGAGAAGTCCTGAAAGAGAGGAGCCTTTCACTTTATAACCCTAATGTCTTTAAAAACAATGGTGAAGGTACTTTAACTTGTACGATCACATGGAGACAGATGGTGGGAAGACAGGCTAAAACACTTATTTCTCTGCAGGTGGGTCCAAGTTTACATTCCACAGTGTAAACAAAAAAACGTTATAAAATTAAATGTTGCTCAACACGACGCTGATGGTACAACGATGTAGGTCTGTCTAAGTCTGGTAAGTATACTGACCTCAGGGTTTAGGTTGCTGACCAACAAGACATTGTGTCCCCCAGCAGCAGCAAGACCTGACAGGCCTAGCCGAGAGGCTGCTGCAGCAGCGGCAGCTGCTGCCATGCCACTGTGGCCCACTCCCAGGGATGCTAGGGCACTGGGAATACCAGGCACTGACAGACCTAAAAGAAACAAACATTACTTTCAATTTAACACACTTCGCTGATAAAAATGAGGAAATCTAGCTTTAAAATGTCAGGACAAATGATGTGATAGAGAATGTGGTTGTACAAACGACATAAATGCCTTATCAAATAAATAGTAGGTTTTCTACTGACCTGCCTGCTGGATAGCAAAGGTTGGAGGGAAAGCATGAGCTCCACCATAGGGAGAGGCCGAGATTATGCCTGGTGCAGCTGATAAAGACAAACAGACACTTTCCCTCAATAAAACTGAAAAAAATATGAGCCTTCTGAAATAAAACCCAGGGCTTGAGAAGTTCTTAAAATCTTAATCACATCTTACCAAATGCAGCAGCTGCCATAGTCTGGGGATCAATGGAGGGCTGGGAATCTGCAGTAGGAAGATCTGGGCGGGTGTAATCCCTGCTCTTGTCATTGTTATACTTGACATTGAGGCTGGTGAGCTTGGAGAAGCTGATTCTCAGGGTACAGCAAGCATTGTAAATGTTCTGGCCATCCAGGGACTAAGGATGACAATGAGCAATTAAGCCAGTGAAAACAATGAGTTTTACTTCAGTTCTTGTATTTAATCCACAGTATAAAATCTGTTACAACTGCAATGAAATGCTTCAAACTGGTTCAGTCATAGCCAGTCAAGCATGACTACCACAGAGAACTGAATACTTGTTTAACGGTTACCTAGCAGCAACACCTTCAGACTAAAACTATATAAGGAAAAAAAGCACATTAATTTAACCAGTCTTACCAGTTTTGCATGCTGAGCTGTCATGGCATCAGCGTACTGGATCAGAGCCTGGAACTGGTTGTTCTTGGTGAAAGTGATGATCTTAAGCACAGTTCCAAACTTTGAAAATATCTGGAGAGAGAGAGACAATACAGAGAAAGGTTCTATTAACAATTGTTTGTTCCTATTGACATCCAACATTTTCCAACTATCACAGCTGGTTATACATGAGGCCGACAATCAGTAAGTGTGTGGCATAGGTACTTTTCCTATGTTCGCCTACACGCCAGTGTTTCACTCCATTTGGTTATTTCTCCTTCTTTCATTTTGGGCTTATTTGACTTGTAGACTACTAATCTCATCTGGCAGAGAGAATGCTCCATCTAAATGTTTGTACAACAGAGCACAGAACGCAGATGATGGGGACAACAGGAAGCCATCAGTTAACATTTCCCACCCATGTTCTCCTCTGTCATCCTAATTTCTCCAAAAACAAGGAACACTTTCACAGCATGGCCACGCTGAATGGAAAAAGAGCTTGAGAACCAATGATAATAACAACTCAAGTGATGCCACATCTGCTTGACATTAGAGAAGAACACAATAGGAAGCTGTTTACTTCGCTTATTGTTTTTTTTTTGTTTGTTTGTTTTTTTTAAATAATCTCTGCCTTCAGCTTTCCCTTACTTTCTAACACATATTCTGCCATTGTCCTCTACAGTGGGGGCTCTTCTCGTGCATGTCCAGATAAACTGGGCTTGGGTGAAAGCTGAATTCATGTTTACAGTTTATGAGCCATTTTGTTTAATACTGGTGATGCAAAAGACGTCAAGGGAACCTGTCAGAATGGCTGGTTCTTCACATTGGGTTGACAAAATTTCCCTGTTATACTGAAGCAGCACATAAAGAAGACTTAGCTTTATTTTTTCTAGCAAAGGCAAAACATTTGTTGGTCTCAAAATGTATGTTATAATGCAATACAGCAGAAATTATCGTGAAAGTTCACAAAAAAAAAAAAAAGAGCATATGATGCCACACTTTAAAAAGGTGCTTATTGTTTTTAGGACTCCCCCCACCATTTCTAAACAAAAGCTGGCTGAGAATGGAAAACGTTGAAAAGGCTCACTGACAGTCTCAAGTTACACAAATGTACTGAGACTGGATTGTTTTCCTGTGTTGCATTGTAACAAATATTAAAATGTGCAATTAAATGCAGACATTAAAATGACAAACTGTACAACTTATTGTCTGAATCATATAAAGTGCAGGTAAAAACAAATTCAGGATTTTGAATTGAAAAGTAGATTTATCAGTAATGTGTTGATAGCTGCACAGCACAGCTGATAGTGCAACTTAAGATGCATTTTTCTAAGCATGAAGAGCAGGTTATGAAATAAGTAACTTCAGTGGTTTTCTTTTCTTCGCTGTACAAAAACAAATTTCAGTAACAATGACAAAACTAATAAATTAATGTTACACTACTTTTTTTCTGCCTGTAACAAAAATCTGTTGAGGTTGATTGTACCTGGTGCAGAACATCAAGAGTGACAGGGTAGAAGAGGTTTTCCACAATAACTCTGAGAACAGGGCTTTGGGCTGCTGCTCCTCCCATGCTAGCCGCATCTGTAGAAATAGCCATGCTTCCCATCCCACCTCCATGCAGGGCATTGACTGCCTGCAGAGCTGCCTGGGCACGCTTCAGAAAAGAAAAAGAAAGAGCATCTCGGTTTAGCGAAAAGGAAATAAATGCACAAGCAAGTATGTAGCATAATGTGAATACTGTTAACTAAACAAATTAACATTGTATGTTTGATTATATTGATTATTAAGTGCTTTTGTTATATTTTTAAAATATGTAAAGCACTGTGCTCTTCTTTTGTATGAAAAGTGATTCATAAATAAATTGCAATTTAATTTGATGTTTACTTTCTGCAAGTAGTCAAAAACTGAGCTCTTATGCTTCAAGGACTAAAAGAAATAAACAGTGCTCCTTTCCAAACAGTCACAATTAAAATCAAGGTCATGGTTTAGCCCAAACTCTTACCACTTGGTTTGGAGAGTTGTCCGTCTTGAGTTCCTTATGAGTCGAGTACTGCATGTAAATGGGGTGGTTTCTGATGACAGGGGTGACAGACGAGTAGTAGTTCACCATTGTCTGCGCACACTCCTCGCTGTTGAGTTCCAAGAAGGCCTGCAGAGGGAGGAGCAGAAAAACATGCCATTTGTTTCTGGCATCACACAGAAAAGATGCCACCATGAAAAGCCTTTTTTGTCCACTTATTTATGTTATCTCACTCCATTTTAACCCTTAATAATTAACAGCTTGGCTGCAATTGCACGTTTTTTGGATTGGTGCTGTGGGGTTTTAAATACAAAACGGGAGAAAGATTTGCTAAAAGGTCTTTTTCCAGCAAATCTTTACAAGTAGAATTGTCAGTCTACAATTAAATTACAAAGATATAACAAGGAATCACTGTTGGTTTAAGGTGAGGACAGAAGGTCTGAAAGCTGATCCGTGCACCAAACTTTGAATGGAAAAAAAAAAAACTATTTTACCAGTACTGCAAGTCATACTGGTTTAGTGAGCAGATCTGCATCTATGTTTTCTTACCTGGTTTTTCCCTTTTAACATCAGCAGATTAGTGACCTTCCCAAAGGGCAGTCCTAGGCTTATAACTTCAGCCTCATTGATGTCACTGGGCAGTTTGCGTACATGGACAACACGTGACGGAACACCAGGACTGCGGACGTCACCTTTGAATTTTTTGCTGTCGTTGCCATTGGCTGCAAGAGAAAACAGAAGCTGATACAATTAGGGAGGGAACATAAGGCTCTGGTTCTTCTTGAATAATGGACTGATCGTCATGGCAACACAAACAACACAGACACGTCAAGCACTTCAATAAAAAAGGATTCAACCCTCCATGGCAACCCCCCCTACCTGAGTTCATGATATAGGGTCCGTTGGGTATGCAGGAAGAAAAGAGTTCGTCGGATCCCCTCTGAAGGAGAAGAGAAAAAAAAACAATGGTTCACCTCAGTGCATTCACCAATGAAGGTACAGCATGGCAGGTTGAGAGCACAGCTCTCATATTACTGAGCCATTGTATGATAAAGCAGAAAGTAATGTGATAACCAAAGGAGGATCCAATAAACACAACTGAAAAAGGGCTCCACCTTCTTCAGCAGGAAAAATTCAGTGACATTGCTTGTTTGTAGGAATCACTGCTCTTTTAACAAAAGTACCTGAAGCACACACACACACACACACCAGCAGTCACAATTTAAGACAAACAGCTGTCAGTATATCCCATCTTCTAATGGAAATTTTAGGAAGAAGGCCAACATACTCAAACACTGAACTGCAATGTAAGATGTGGACACTCCCAGCTACAACACATTACTGTGTGCCTTGTTAAGCGTCTCTTTAATAGATATAGAGTGTCGTTTCACTGCTGTTCTCATGGTTCAGTATATTTGCGGTTGTGCAAGATGAAGTATTGCAGTCACAAGAAGTGGCTCAGCAGTCTAAGCTCCGCAACACTCTACAATGAGTGTCCTGTTCGGACTGAGACTAGGGGCATTGTTACCCAGCAGCACACATATGGAGCCCCAAGGAGACTCAAGTTGTTCAAGAGCCACACAGTGCTTTAGCAACAACTACCAAAGCAGGTTTGCTAGCATTCTTCCCTTCCATGTGAATCAAAACAAGAAAAAAGTTGCAAATAGTGACAGCTACTATGAGCGTGAAGCACTGAAAGTGTTACGCTCTTTGACTGCATCTGCTGCTTAGACACACAACAGCAGCTTAAATAAATCAAATTACATACAACAAGAGTACAAATTTCTATTCTCTCTCTGTGCTCTGTGCCATTTCACTCAGGGGGCCTCTGAGTGAAATCAATTAACCATTAGTACAATAGTATGTTGTAGTTTGTTCAACTATATATTAAAAGGGAACAAAATAAGGTATAAGTCTGCCCATTAAAGCCCAATGGTACTTGAATTATATATATATATATATATATATAAAATCTACATAAGTTGGTACAGATCAGATGCTAGCCATAGAGAAAAGAAAAAAAAAATCTAAGGAAACGGCACCAGCCCAACTTCCTGGCTGTGAGCAGGCTGTGTGACACTATCAGTCAGCAGACAAACTCTAAACAGGAAGGGAAGCAAGACCAGGCCTGCTTCCAGAGTTTGCTAAACTTCCTCAAGTTTACTGTTAAAAGGCTGGGCCTGCTCCCTCTCCACTTCCTCATTCTAATATCAATTTTAGAGGTCAGACACTACAGTTCAGAGCAGGAGCTTTTTTTGAAAAATCAAAATGAGAATAAGTGTGAGTGACTGAACACAGCAGCTTTTTGGAAGAATGGGAGGCAAGCTACAAAACTAATGGGGAAAAAGTGTGCACATACAGACACACAAACACAAACAAAAAGCACCAGGAGGTTTGCTGCAGACTCCCAAAGCTTCAAACCCATTCTCCCCAAAACAAAGTCAAACTAAATGTTTACACCCTGTGTTTGTTCAAGGTGCTGACAACATAATGGTAACCTTTGCATAATGTTGACACATTGCTGGCTCATATACTGAAACTCATACGCAGTGGCAACAACAGTGTTTTCAACTTAGTTTTCTTTTTAAAGTCCACAGCAGTGTTGGTAAAAATTAAAAAAAATAAAAATCTTAAAAAGAGTTGATATCTGTGAACTTTTGTAGACTTTGAGCAACTTTGTTCGGGATGGGAATGGCGACTAGTAATCTCTCAGAAGAGATACACATACACATCTTAAAAGGAGCAGTGCAGGTACAGACATGTTTGTTCATTATAATCAGCCATCACAAGCAGAGGGGGGCAGGGAACTGTGTTTCAACTAGGGGCTGGAGGGGGGGGATTGGAATGTGACCGCGGAATGCCAGACGCTCTGCCCAGACGGAATAATTACAGATTCCAGAAAGGCAAGGCTCCATAACTTAGCATCATCATTACCACAGCACATTAAACTCGGAAAACAGGAAAAGTTAAAGAAGAGCAGATCACATTAGAAGTGAACTAGTTAGAATGGTGTATTGTTCTCCACGATGAAAAACAGGCCTTACTGAAATGAATACAGGAGGTGGGGAGTGTCCCTGTAACAGGCGTTAGTATCAGAGGTCCTGTTTAAACATTGTTAAGACCTTTGGCTAGGGGGTTGAGGACATTTGTAGGAGGATGGTTACAGCAGTGTATTGAGATCAATTAGTCTGCCTACACATCGCTTTCCTGGGTCATGCAACCAAGGATCACTTCAGCAGGAAATTTTTACTGGTCACATGTTTACAGCCAATAGTGTGCTAAAAAAAAAAAAAAGAAGGAAAAAAAAAAAAACAATGGGTTTGTTTATCAGCAAGTAAGCACAAACAAAACAGTTACATAAGCATATCAGGGCTTAATCAAAATTGTAAATTGTTTAGAGGGCGATTTGTGCAAAAAAAAAAAAAAAATTTAAAAATAAAGACTAGCAACATCTGTCAAAAGTGCCTGTAAATGGAAAAAAGAATTGTACCGACCCCCCCCCTCAAAAAATATGTTCTATCAAAAATATTTAACATTCTATGTTCAAAGTCCTGTGCATAGTTTTGAGCTTTGTGTGCTGATCCTTGTGTAGTATGCCATTGAAGTTTAAATGCAAAAAAAAAAAAAAAAAAAAAAAAAACAATCTGAAACTGCAGAACCAATCTATGAAGGTTGATTTTGAACAACAGTTCAGTAATTACAAATTAAATGCTTGAGAGCTGACACTTTTTACTGGCATTTCTTACTGTGAAAAAAGTTATTACTATGATAAACAGCAGAAATGTAATAGTTTTCAATAAATAACCATAAGTCTTTTTAAAGCTACAAAACATTTAAGAGTTGAAGACAAATCATTAAAACTCTAAGCTTCGCTAATACCACAGACAATAACTACACAGAGACACCAACAAGTAAACAAAAAAGTGAAATGAGGAAGAAGTGAAGAGTACAATCAACTCAAAATGTGCCTACCTTTGTGCCAACTGATATGTCATGGACACTGCTGTAAAAGTAAAACAGTTCTCAATTAAAATAACTTCATAAATCAGTCACGTTTTTTTTTTTAACGAGTTCAGTTAAAATACAGATGTTTACCAGTTAAGAAACAAGAAAACTGCATATAACGCTTGTTACAGTACATACAGAAGCAACTTCCTTGTTCACAGATATTCACAAAGTACCTCAGAAACACAGCTAAAACCAAAAGGAGACATGGCAGAATACACCAAATACGTACTCGATTTCAGGGACGTAGCCGGATCCCAGAGGGTACAACTCAGTGGCGTCTAGGCGGCTGCAGCAAATTAGAAACACAAACAGAAAAACTTCGTCAAAACAAGTGAGAATTATACGAACAATAAACAATCATTTTCCGCTTCAACTGAGTTCAAAGACCATCAAACATTGCCTTCGGAGTGGTTCGATCTACCAAAACCAGGTGATCGGACTATTCGAAAACGTGTGAAGTAATCTATACACTATCATATATCGTACCCCGATTAGATAACTCGGCGTAGATGTCTGTGATTCAATCAACATGAAACGTTCAGGCCAGACATCTTCTACATGGCCCTGGCGCTCAGCAGACAAATGAATGCGGAAATGAGACACGTTGCTTTAGCTAGTGCTCGAGCTCCCGTGAAACGAAGTTACAAAGGTGCAGTTAGCAACATCAACTCATGCCTGCGTTAGCAAACGCATGTGTTGAGGGAAAAACGTCATGCTCGACGTTAGTAACACTGACTCTGATAAATAAGAAACAATACTTCATGGTTTTCCAGAAATAAATAAAATAACTTAGTTCAAGCGAGTGACTTTAGTTATGACGAATAGCCGTGACGGTGTCGGTGGCTAACAGTTGCTAGTTAGCGTCCGCTTCTGCTAACTGTTGCATGTTTTGAAGAAGAAAAAAAAAGCCGATTTGAGTTAACTTTCCCGGTCTAATTGTTAAGCAAATCTACCATAGAAGTTCTAAAACCTTAATAAACAACATTCATCAAAAAGGTATTTACTTCTTGGACATGTTTTGTTTAAAAAACTAAGTCTTAAGTGCGGTTGTTTCCACTTACCCGTCCATTGCACAAGAAAAAAACTGCAGGTCTGAAGCGGAGGTAGGGCGGCACTCTTGCTTGATTTTCTTACAAAATGGCTGAACACGCAAAGGCGAGCTCTGATTGGTCCAAGCAGTTCGAAGAACAAAAAGTGGGAGGGGACAAGCCTCTATGCGAGTGCTGATTGGACAAAACGACTATCATTTCGGGAAAAAATAAGGCCGCGGCAAATTTCCAGTATATCATGTCAAGTGTTTGGGCTAAGATCAAACGTTTACTCAGCATTGGCAAACACATCATGTAGGACAGTGGTCCTCAACTTTTTTTTTGCAACACAGTACCCCTTGTAAAATATTTTTTCAGCCAAGTACCCCTAACCACTGCAAAGTATTTTTAGTTAAGAAAACCCATGAAATACAGCACTTCGTCATTTGTGTTTGGTTTATTAAACTTTTGTTAGCATTGTCAAGGCGACAGTATGATTTGGCTCATAACAGATGGGGTTCAAGTCAGAATGTGGGATTTTAGGAGGAATGAACTGGTGTAAATCTAAATGTAAATTCAGTTTATAAATGTAAACTTACAATTATTGAAATATACTAAATATTTATATAATATTACATTAAGGATGTTTTAAAGAAAACATAAAAAATGTTTCCAAAAAATTCTAAGTACCCCCTGGAATGCCTTGAAGTACCCCCAGGGGTATACGTACCCCCATTAGAGAAACAGTGATGTAGGACAACCTCTTGAAAATTTCCAAAATATTTTAAATCTACAATTGTATGTATGGGATTTTGTTTTTATTTAATTATGCAATGAATATATTGTTTTAGTGGTACTGTTGAATATGAAAATGTACTCACTATCTTTAAAGATTTGGTTAACCTGTAATTCTCTGGCTAAGATGTTCAAGCCATTATACAGCAAACAAACACACCAGCTACATATTATAACAAATATAGACAATGATCCGGTGATGATTGAAGATTTTTTCTTCTCCAGACTTTGAGAATGAATGCTGTGACACACAATTCAACAAGAGAGACAGGCAATAGCAATACACTAGACACTGTGGTATAACTATCTGGCTTTTATGTACATTTTGTTTCATGTCCAAACTGCTGCTATATGCTCTATATGCCCCACATGGGCCCCAAGTGGACGTGGGCCCCTGGACCTGTGCCCACAATGCCCATTGGATAATCCAGCCTTGCCTGCAGCTCATTCAAAGCTCTGTTTTGAGTCCTCATTAAGACCAAGAAAGTGGACCACATTAGTCCAGTTTTGAAGTCTTTGCATTGGCTACTTCTCCGTCACAGGATAGACTTTAATATTCTGTTGCTGTTCTATAAAACTCATTTTTGTTTGGGACCAAAGTACATCAATGACTTCTTAACCCAGTATGAGCCTACCAGAACCCTCCGGTCATCTGGATCTGGTCTTTTATCAGTTCCCAGAGTCAGAACCAGAAGTAGAGAAGGCGCATTGAGCTTCTATGCTTCAAACACAGAGAAAGCCTCAGATCAGCTGAAACACTCAGTTTATTTCAAACTTGACATCACAAAAAAAAGGACCAGCACTCTCTGTCAAAATTAAAACTGAAACTCTGACTACCTAAATAGAACTATATAGTATGTAATATTTGAAATAGAATGTGTAAATAAGATATTTTTGTTGACGGTATTGATGTAATTTAAATCAGCAGTTTCCTTTCTAACAAAATGACATTGCAGCTGATTGTTTCTGATCGTGATGAATGAGAAGTGAACGAATGTCTTTGAAATATAATGTTGAGAAATAATATAAACTGAGAGCCAGTGTCTGGTGACAGCAGGCCGAAGCGGCAAACTGTCACAGCTGATGATGTAGTGACTGAGCTCTGTTCATATTATAATTTGTTTCTGGAAAATATGAGTCTTGGACAGAAGCTGGTGCTGTACGTTGATGTAATGAGTTTGATTGTTTCATTACATTATGTTTGTGTGCCTTTCCTAACAAACCAATTACAGAGGAAAGGTAATTATGGGTAACTGATAGCATGGCAGCAATTAGATTTTGCTGCCATTGTGGAGCCAAATGGGATGATTTATGTGTTCTATACTTCAATTTATATTTGTATTTTTCAAATTCAAATATATTCAACATTATACAACCTCATTCTTTTCACTTTTTCATGATTCCTTTATGTTCCATTGTGCAATCCATTGATGTTTTTCATTTATGTAAGTGTGGACAAGCATTGTCAGGGATATGACCCAAAAACAGCACACAATACATCCTCTGTCTGGATATCACACAGTTCTGCTGCGTCTCTTAGGAGGTAAAAGGTGTCTCTCAAACTGTTTATAATGCATTCATGTTGGACTCGGGAGGATTATTAACCGGTCATTTATCAGATGTAGCACAGCTGTTTGATACGTTAATATAATTATAGCTGTTGTGTTGAATCATGAATACCTGGCCTGATAAATTGCTCCGTTTTCATGCCTCCTTCTCTTTGTCACCCTAATTAACCCTCATTTTCCCCCTGTTATTTGCATAGAGTGCATTTCACAATGAAATGACAGTGGATGTGTGCCATCTAGCGGTGACGACTGGGTAGTGCATGCAACAGAATTTTACCATACTATCATACTTTATTCTCTGCCAGTGCTGCTACTTAAATTATACTCTGATCTTCATTTTCTATATTTGATCAAACCTTTGACTTAACTTTTCATCCCAAATGCAAATAAGGGATTGTTCAATTGCATCAGCTTAATCTTTTCAGGAACCAATTGTCTTTGCTATATGATGAATAGATGGTTTATCATTGCATAATCCTGTATTCATCTCCCCTACCAAGTGAACCCTTTTGTGACTTCTTTATCTGAGATGTTTAATTAAATCTTCACTTATTATCTCTCTTGTGCACACAGCTGGTTAATTACATACAAACTTATCTGACTTGCTGTTAATAAACAGTAGTTTTATTCAAGATTAAACATTTAGACGACCACAGAATAGATGAACAGGCATTGGTCTAACACAAGGTTGTTTTTTTTTTTCTGCTGCTGTCCCAGAGACCCACTATCAAGCAAAGCTTCAGCTCACCAAATCAACACATATTTTTATGAACACAGATGTATGTATGCATATGGACACAAATGTAATCTCTTAACACAAAGGCTGCCACTTTGTCTTCTGTATAAAGTTTTGTCCTCTCAAAATGTTAAACTTTGAGTCAAGGCTAATTTGCTCATAGGTGTTAAACAAAAAGCAAAAACAAAAAATAAATGAACTTTTCTATTTTTTTAAATCTAGGATATAAAGTCAGTAGGAAACAGGAAGTAGTCTGTATTTTACCTATAGTCCAAGATGCATTTATTTATTGTTATCATGTGAAAAATAAATTTTAAGTTCTCAAATACTTGTGTAGTGCTCCTTCAGAGTAGAAGGCAGTATTTCCAGTGGGTCCTCGTGACCAGGAGCACAGCAAGAAAAAAAATCCCTGTCTGAAATTGGCATCAGACAGGCAAGTCCATCCAAATGAACCTGACAAAGGCACCAACAATACACAGATGTTGTCATCTTTTTTCTTTTAAATACAAACATCAAATACAATATACAGCCCTTGCAAAGGGGCCATAGAAAAGAACATGAGTCAGTATAAGAAATAAAGTTGTACAATTACAGTGGAACTGTACATATGGAAAGCATAGACTGTACTTTTTTTTTCCGTCCACACCTGCCGACCTCCCCTTGGAATGTAAGAAGGGATCATTTTTCTCTGGTGGAAAATGCAGGCAGGACTTGAGAGAATGCATCTGGCACTGAAGGTTGCTAAAGATCCTCTTATTCAACAAGAACATGCAGCAGGCAGCAGCATCTGCCTCATCAGCTATTTTAATAAGACAGAGGGAACAAGTTGAACAGTAGTTGGTGGAGGAAGAGTTTTGCATTAGCACCAACTTCAGAGGTTTTTGGAAGTGCACACAGTTAGTGCTACGGTTTGACAGTGACAGATTGTAGAAATGGAATAATGGTGTTGGTGACTGAAAGATACCCGGGAGTGCAGAAGCATTGTAAGTATAGCCTCAGTGACCCAGAACCAGCCATAATGTCAAGTGTTTGCCAAACAAATGAGTGGACAAGGGCCAAACTGGGACCAGGCTCTCAGGGCCTTAAATAACTTTTATTCTACATGCATGCTTTGCTTTGTCTAGCTAGCGACAAGCGCTGCTTAAAAGGTTAGGCTAACTTATCTCCTAAAATGTGGACTATCTTAATTATCATTAAAATAAAAGCAACAGAGAAAAGTCTAAATAACTTTAATACCTGGGCACAACTGAATTATTTTATATTGTGTTTTTAAGGCTGACAAGATTTAAGGTCCCCAAAGTTATTTATCTGAGAAAAATCTATTCAAATGCCTCCATTATTATTTTTTTTCTTTTTTTTTTAAAAATGTAAATTTATTCAAGTGTATCTGGACCCAGGTTTACACACAGTCAGGGGTTAAACTGGGAGCAAGCAAGACAGAAACCAACAGCTGAACAACACACAGTGAAATTATAGTATTGTTAAATTTTATTTGGTTCATAAAAAGACAGAAATGTTTTTTTTTGTTTTTTTTTTTGTTCGTTTCTTTTTTCGGATGGGTGGGGGCTGAGCAAACCTGTCTCTTCTCGTCAAGGTGAAATAAATCCCAATTTAACCCCTGGATTTTACATTCATGTGAACGTGATAGCATATCATAAAGAGCGAACAAGTGATGAGTCGAAAAAGCTGCAAGGCGTCATGCAGTGCTACCTCATTAAGATTTACACCAATTCCACTGTTGAGAGAACAGAATTACTTCAGCTTTTTTTCCCCCAATAATAGTGTCATGGTATCAATAATCTAAAGATCATTAAGTGTAAGCATCTCATTCAAAAAACACAAAAGCTGTGATCTTCATGTACATGTGCCACACACAGTATCTAGTATTCAGCTAATTTGATTTGCAACATGGTCAGTGGTGTTATTTGCCTCTTTGATGTAGATTTCTTTTTAAACATAACACATTCCTCTAACACTGCAATTATATTCACTGTTACTGACAGAAAGACTTGTGTGACTAAAGATATGAGCACATATGAGTCTACGAAAGCACAGACACTTGTTATGAGCGTAACGTGAATCTTGTAGTGCTTACAAGCTTAACATGCAGTTAATGGTTGGAGATGATATAGTGAACCAAAAACAATAAATACATTGTATAAAACATAATTTCATATCAATATATTAAAATACTATTCAAAATAATATCTTAGACAATATTGCAATATGAAATTGACCGATAAATAGTTGGTAGGCCTCCACATATACATTTTATATATATATATATATATATATATATATATATATATATATATATATATATATATATATATATATATATATATATATAGTATCTCTGTCCTTCATAGTTTGCTGTTTATATTTAAATGATTTCATTTTTCCAGATTTTCCTCACTGGTAGCAGTACAATCCAGAGAGCTAATACATTTTCTTTTTTTCCAACAATAATAACAATGAACATACAGTACACAGTCCCATAATAAAGATATACATACTGAATACAATATAAATGTCAAGACAGAAAAATAGAAAAATATCAATAGAAATCAAAAGTCAAATACATGTCAAAGAAAGTATATGTAGTAAAGTGTACTCATGAGTCTTTGTGATTCTTGTTGCTGGAGCTCATATTGGCTCTCATTGTTGGTATATTGGCTGTTTAACTGTACTGCTGTTCTTGTTGTTGTTTTGAAGTCCTGGCACACACTTCCCCATAAACACAAAGTTACAGACACCTGCAAATACAGACTCATGCAAGGGCACACAGAACTGCACGAGTGCAGGCGTGTACTCACCCATACATATCCAGTCACACATAAAGTAAAACGCACACTGCTCACATGACCGTGCAGCATTTGCAGGTCTGTTTCTTCTCCTTTTCCTTGTCTCCCTCTTCTCCATTAGCCTTCTCTTTGTCTGCCATGCTACCATTGGGCGGAGCCTGGTCTTCCGTGGCCACCTCTCCTCCTGCTTTCCCCTCCCCATCCTCAATCACAACAAACTCTGCCTTGACGTTGCCGTCCACCCCTTCCACACCCAGAGCTGTGCCGGTCTCCTTCTCATCATCAACGGTCTTGTAGCCCAAGAAAACCAGCGTAACTGGGTTGTCTGCACTGGCTTGGTCAGGGCTGGGGCCCAGCAGTTTGGCTTCTATCCCTGTCCCTTCTCTCTTGGGGGTCTGACCAGAGGACTGCACTACTCCATTTTCACCTATAGGGAGCACCACAGCATCAATGAAAGATTATGAAAGAGTGACAGAAGAGAGAGAGGCCAGGGGTATGACAGACAGACAAAGAAAGGGAGGAAATATTGTTTTAATGACCTCCGGCGGAGACGTCCAGTTTAATAGAGCAAATGAAGGGCTATAATTAGCTGGCTTTCTCTTTCTGCCAAAGGTGTTCAGGCTGTGTTGCCAAAGTTTCAAGTGCGATAACGTTGCTATGGGCACAAAACTTACCTCCATTTTCTTTGGCCACACCTTTATTGGCTGGGACGCCGGTTTCCAGTTCTTCAATTTCTTGCTCCAGCCTGACTCATAAGCAAACAAACATGGAAATGAATGAATGTATTTCGAATATGGCCACATGGACTGCATGCGGAGTCAAACTCAGCAAATCAAAGAAATGTGGACTTCAGATTATTGATCAATCAGTCAACATTTGTGTGGAGTTGGCACATAGCCACAGTGGGATCTAATGCAAGTAACTGAAACATAATGTCTTGTCTGATTGGCAACCAGGAGAAATACAACGACGCTACTATTTTGACCTTTAAGCATGCTCACCTGAGGATGACCTGCTCCAGAAGTTTGGTCTTCATCTCATCTTCCTGCAGGCGCTTCTGTGTTTCCTCTTCAGCTGGAGCTCCATCTAACAACCAGCGCTCCCTCAGCGCCTTTGACTGCAACCAAATACAAGAGATATTGATATGATCATGAACAGATGTGACCTGGCATAATAGATGATTCATTTCATTTCTTTATAAAGTACCACCCTTGATATATCCATGTACTTTTTTGGTGGATTCATTTATTAAAAGCACCTTAGTACTCTTTGCCTGAGAGTAGCTCTCTTGTTGAGGCACAGTGACAAAGTCTTTGGTTCATCTGAAGCAAAAACCTATCCATAATTGTATCCAGTGTGCTGACTGCTGCTGCTCAATAACTCTGTCACACATTGAAACGGCTGCCAACCCTTTGGCCAAGGGGACAATATGGCGCCCGGCCAGAGGATCGAGCCTGCCAGCACTGAACTGAAAAACCCAAACTAACATATAAATCTCTTATTTTACTCAATTGAGCATGGGGTTTGGAAATCAAGATAAGATTAAAAAAAAAGACAAACCAGTCGTAATCTTAAACTGCATCAAACATTTCCTGCAGCTTGACAGTCATTACAAGATTATTTTCTGGATGAGGAGAGAATATTGACTGTGGTTACAAGTTTCCCCCCCCCCCCCCCCCCCCCCCCCTTGATTTAATAACTACAAATAAAGTTAATCCTAAAACATGATAAACTCCAGAATAGGAGTGAAAATGAAAAATACAGGAATTAGTATTTTCATCCATCTCATTCCTCCCATGCCTTCCTCTTCTTTCTAAATGTTTCCCTCCGTGTTTATTTCCTCTGCCAATTTTTAAATAGCCATGTATTCTTATCTTCACTCCCCATCCACATGTACTCCTGTAGATAAGCTAATATCAAAGTGGATGGTTGGCATGCTTTGAGGTAAATATAACAGTCTTACTTGCAGCTGTTCAATCACACGGCACACTAAAACCATGCCTGGCCACATGAAAAAGTTCTGTTTTCATGAGCTGGGCTGACAATCTGGACCACCGCTCAATGTGAATTCCTCTCCAGTGATGCAACATGAATTTCAACAGGAAAAACTCCCCTTATTTTCTTTTTTTTTTCTTTCTGTTTTTGCTTTCCTCTCAGACTCAACCCCGGCCCGTTTCTCTCTTGTGCATGCTTCCTATCCATCATAAAGTTCACGAACTTGAGCACAGTTAAAAATGCCGCGGCGCACCTCTCTCATTTTCTATCTGTGTTAATCTGTTTATTTTTATGTTAAACTGTCCATCACTCTGTTGCAACTCCTAGTTTCTCCATTGAGTAATTCAGCTCCAGACACTCAGCTGCCCAGAGCTTTACAGCACACACTCACACGGTGTAATTCAACACTCTTCATTCCCCAGCCCTGCATGGTCTCCTGGGCAATGAATCTGAACCTGCTCCCCCTCTGCATCTCTCTCTCTCTCTCTCTCTTTCTCTTGCCACACCCTAGTATCCTAATGTCTGACATCACTATATGTGGTCACTCATGCGAATGCAAGCACGCGCACACACGCCAGACAGAATAAAAAGTCGTAAAGCTGGGCTGCTGAAGTTACATCTCTTTCCATTGTTCTTTGGTGTAAAAGCTGCTAACGTAGCAGACAAAGGGCGGAACTGGGATAGCAGTCACACACGCACACACACGCACACCCCTGCACAGACCCATACACACATCTATGCACGCATCCAAATGAAGCGAACAGCTGTAAAGAGAAAAGCTGTGTTTCAAAATGCATTTTACTGCTTTTCTAACTCAATTTCTTAAAAGCAAAGCTTGTCCAGTCCATTTAATCTTATTATTGGACCAACCAGAGGATCAGAAATAGATATTTTTGTGCTGCTCAGAAGGATTGGTTTGTCATGTTTAGATCCAAGCTCATTTGTTGTCTTGGAAGACATCACAATGGGACACGAGAGGGTCCAGATTGGTTAAAGAACATCTCTGAACATTTAAATGCTAATGACAGCATCACCCCTTCCCCACTTGTCGATTCTGACAAAAGTTCAGTCCACCTGACACGTGCACATGGTGCATAATGTTGGAAATCCTTATTATGTCATTTTTATCACACAAATTTGGGGGAAAGACCATAACTACCTGTATCCCTGTTACCTTACCTTTAACAACAAATACTTGATAGCAGTTGTTCAGTTCAACTTGTGGAAAAAAATAAGTGTCTTAAAATACTCCAAAAGTGTTTTATTGAATGTTTCATGAGATGAAGAATAACAAATAGAACAATTTGGCATGTATTTAGTAAGCTGCTGGTTGAAAACTAATGAAAATGCAGAAGTCAGAATGTTAGAAGTTGTTATGACTCAAGAGTAGGAGTGTTTATATCACTAAAGATTTAAAAATCAGACTTCCCTACGGTCTGCAAATGCAGCGTTAAACGGGCTGGCAGCTCTCAGATGGAGTGTCCCTGCTTTTGTCAGACGTGTCTGAGCACTAGAAAGTAGCTGCTTTGCAAAGGTTAATGTACATCAATGTTGCAGACATGTGACTTGGTTTGATTTCTTTGTAATTTCAACCAGAAGTGCTTGAAAAGTTAATTTTTTCAACTTAAGTTTAATAAATCAGATGTAACATAATAATGTGTGAGCTTTAAAGGCTTTTTTTCTACATATAGAGACAGCATGTTTCACCATATTAGTACCCATATTCCTCCATTCCTCTTTAACTTAGAAGCAAGCATTTATGTTAGTGTTTAGTGCTGGCAAATACCACTATATATCAGTTTATACCTCAGCACAGAATGCAAACATTTACATTCACCCCATCAGCCACACCTCTGTGTTATCGCTGTAATACTGCTTCTCATGGTTTCATCTGCACAGCTGGCCTGACTGTGTGCAAGATCCTGCACTAGTGTGAGTTAGGTAAAGCCACAGGTAGAGTGGAATAAAAATGCTGTTTGTAAACGGAGACATTTATTGGCTTTTCCACATGAACGCTGCCCTTGCAAAAGGAATACTTGTTGTGGTGTGAACAGAGAGCTCCTAAAACTCCTGGACAGCATAATTACGCTTCCCCTCTGCGTGTTTGCGTCTATGTGTGTGTGTGTGTGTGTGTCTGCGTGCGAGACGAAAAAGCGGGGTGCGGTGGGTGTAAGAGCAGTTTCCTGTTGGTGGGAGTGGGACAAAAATCTGTTTCCTCTGCAAAAGCCCACTGCATTGTCTGGGGCTTCTGTGTTCTTTTATGAAGCGACACACGCAAAATCCAAACGCATGCATGTGCGGACACACAACTCACAATGGTTTGCTCTGTAAATAGAAAAAGTGGGAGCACGCAGGGGCAGTAGCGCAGGTCACCAGCACACAAAAAACGCCTGCGCAGGCGCATACACACCTCAACCTTTGCTCTTATCGGTGAGCTGCCGAATTGTCCGAGGCTGAAATAGCTTTGATAGTGCTGACACATGCACTGACAATAGCCTTGGCCCTGATATAATGAGTGTGTATCTGCATGTATGAGAGTGTGTGTGTATAAACAGCATGTGGAGGAGCTGTCGGGGTTATCTGTTGCCCATTCTGAACATTCCGTGACAGCAGCAGTTTTGGGAGTATCTCACTATGTTGGACCGATAGATTTGAGAGTTTAATGTTGTTGTGTGGGTGTGTAACAGCGCTCGCACATGGAGCATGACTCCCGAAAAACACGCAGAACTGCCCGGCAGAAATTTCTCTTTCAAGTGCTGGTAAAGGAGAGGCGTGTGGGGGTGCAGATGACACATACATTCATTTTATCAGTGGAGAGCTCGAGTACTTTTCAAACAAAGTCAAACTGGTGTGTTCTCACATGATGTGCTCTGCGTTGCTACATCAAGCTACAATATGCCTGCTGACTGGCTGCAAGGACAAGCGCTCACCCGAACATTTCACAGACCTGGTACAAAGGAGCTGGCTGGGTGAAATCTGTTTATAGGCCTGCTGATTCAGATATTTCAGCTCGTGCATACATACAGGAGCACTAATTACCATGTGTTTAGGTATTATATTTGTGGGGTGTTTTGAATTGAAGTCGACAGACTGAACACATTCATTATTTGCTTACAAAGGGGTGGAAAACATGTTAAATTAGAAGAAAACAACTAAGGATTTTAAAAGCTAAATAAAATGAAGGTTCTGGTGCAATAAAGCATAAGAAAGGAATACCTTTGATCTAATGTGAAAACCTTTACACGTCTGTGCCTTTTTCCACCCTGTAATACACAATATTATGCTACTTCTTGAACTGACCCTCTTTTTTTAATATATTCTCTTAACATTTTTAAATAGTCTTCAGGAATAGTTCTCTAAGCTTCTTAAATGACTTTCTAAAGTTCATCTTTGGATATTTGGATGCTTTTTGTTCTGTTCTCTGTCCAGATGATCCCGCCCTGCTTTAATAATGTTTAAGTTCAGGCTCTGAGGAGGAATTATCACTCCATAGGTCCAGTTGCCATTGATTTTCAAATTGTTCTTGAACAATTTGGGATACTTCAACATTTTCTTCTTGTTTTCCTTCCATAAGAATGGCTTCTAGTCAGCCACCTTTCCATGGAGACTATTACCGATCAGAATTCAGCCAACAGTAGACAGGTCCAGTGCAAAAAGCATCTGTTAGGTTTTGCAGGTCTGATGGAGAAAGAAGTCCAAGTGTGCATCTTCTTTTTTTGTCCCCCACTTCTCTCAAAAATCCTTAGCACACACTGCACACTATGCTGACATATTTTCTGCTAATTACTCTTTGGAAATCACTTTGTTGGTGCAGAAACGTGTGTTATGTCTGGCATTTTCTGCAGATGCAACTAAAGAAATGGGATCAAGGTAAGTTTTTCCATTCTACAGATGATATTGAAAACTTTCATGCATATGCAAAAATAGTTTTATTTTAAGTTCCTTATCACCTTGAATAATAATAATTTACTGTTCAATGGCTAACCAAGCAAAAAACAACAACAAACACTGTCAGGTACAAAGAATGGACTGAAAATTAGTGAGAAGTCAGCCAATATCCAAAGAAGAACTTTGAAAGACCTTTTGGAAGCCTGGAGAATTACTAAGACGACTTAAAATCTTTATGAGAGAAAAGAGCTCCTTTGAATAAAATATTAAGGAATGAGTTGTGGGTCCCGGCTGTTGTAGAGATTTCTAATCAAAGTATTGCCAAAGCAGTGATTCATATCCAAAACGTGTATTCATGCAGGACTGTGTGTGCGTACCTTGAGATGCTGAAGTTGTCGTCGATCATCATCCAACTGTCTCCTTTTATTTTCAATCTCTGTCTGCTTCTTCCTTTTCTCCTGTTAACACACACATACAAGTCAGGATTACTCACAGGAGCACAATGAAGTACAATGTAAATAGTTAATCCCTTGTGGGATGTTTTAATGGTAGTGTAGATGACTTAATATTTGGCGTGGAATTGGTACTGGACAGAGAACTTTTCTCTGATGTATAAATTCATTGTGAATGAAGAGCATTTAAAGCACTGATGGGAATTTTACTTGTGATGCAGGCCAATACTTGTGGGATTGGAAAGCGCACATTCCCTGTCTAATCCACCCAGTCAGGCTTCAAGGTAAACGTTTGTGGCCGAGACACAGCGGTTTTGGATTTGCATTTGAGAAACTGATTGTATTTTTAGATGAAATTTAGGAAGCGAGTCTTTACCAAGTGAACAACAATGGGTTCATTTCAGCCAGCTGACAATGCTTCACAGCGGTTACTCAGACGTTACAGTAAAGATTTTGTTGTGCACTTGTGTGTGATAATGTGGTCATCCGTACTCTTTACGTGATAGGTTGCCATGGTCTCACAAAAAAAAGCTGTTTCTAATGGGATGTAAGCCATTCTAAGTACATCAAACGGGTTTCCTACTTTTACTGCAGCAATAACAAGTCTTGGCTGTGATATAAGCAACCTGCCGCCTCTGAGCTTTCTTTTCAGCCTTTTTCTCAGACTGTTTTACAGTGCTCCAACGGCACAAAGCCGATTCACATTCACCTTGCTGTTACTGGTCTTTTCCATGACTCTCAAGCAGATAGCCAAGCTAAGACAGTTAAAGAATATGTGTGTAAAAGCCATCTCATTCAGTCAGGTCTAAACCACTCAGACCAGTTCTGCTTGGTCTAACGGGTGCTTAGCACAGCATACCCTTAATATAAATAGGCTAAGTTTAGACCTGAGGTCTTACATCAAATGCACCGTAGAATCTCTTTCACTAGTTTGCGTCTCTTTAAAAACTGAAAACATCTCCACATAAAAAAAGTCATACTTTATCCTCTCCAAACAGTAACTGTCTGGTCAAAACAAGGACTGGCCTGGATATTGGGCCAGATTGGGCCAAAAAAGGGAAAGAATGGACAAATGCTGGCTACGAAGTCAGGTGAGATATCAAGAGACAGTTAATGCTGTTGCTACCGCATTAACTTTTGATGTCCTCTAATGGGTGGGGGAGATGGGATCTAAAAGGTTGAGTCATTAAGACAGGCTATCAGACCTTGACAAGCAGCAATGATTTGTTGTTTCTACAGCTATCAGTGTGCCCTGATGTGCACTCTGTAAGAGAAAGTAAGACACAGACAGTGGTTGTGTGCGTATGTGTGGAAATAGCTTACAGCGATGGCCTGGAGTCTCTCCTCTTGTGACACCTCTGCCATCCTGAAAAAAAAGAAGAAATAGTTTAAAACCACACAACCATGAACATTAAACATTACATACAGCGAGAATGAACATTTTTGGACCGCAGAATTCGCTCGCCAACCATTTACCTTCAAGTGACTTCCCAATGACTGAGGTTAAATATCTGCCGATTTGGCACTAAATCAGTGTCTGCTTCCTGTTCGGACGAGTCAGTGTAGGCATGCTAATGCGCAGGCAAGGCGCTGCTGGAGATTCCTGCTCTAATAGGTTCCAGACCAGAGATCCAGGATGGAGGATGGACGGAAGCAGGATTGAAGCCAGAGGGGAAAGACGGCGACTGCTGCTTAACTGAGATGGGACAAAAATATGCCCACATCACCCTCCCAAAGCAAACACAGTAAATGTTAAATATCTAATTATTATATGGAGCTAATGATAAACCATTCATAGGAGGTCATAAGATGTGAGAAGTTCAGGTGAAGATTTCTTTATAATAATGATAGATGCATAATTTTAATACCCATCGGGCTGTAAGATAAGAATGAGCCAACCTAGTCTTGTGGAAGAATGAAAATACAAAAATATAATACTTATTTAGGTTTTAAAGATGCATTATGTAACTTTTATATTTCTGCGTTCTGGACTAATTTGATGACACAGTGACATCTATCATGTGCAATTCTGGAGCTGCTGCTGCTCAGCAGCGTTTTAAAACTGAAAGACCGCATTATACAACTTTTTCATCTGGGAAGCTGCGTGACGTTGCAGCAGAGATTCGCTTGACGTGCTAGAAAATGGATATCAACACACTGGCTGTTTTAAACGTGGACTGCTGCTGATTCAGCAATAGAAACGTAAGAAGATTAAAAGACAGAAAGGGACAAAACGAGTCAGTGTAAGATTGTCTTTTGCTGGCTGGGGAGAGCTAACAGGTCATAGGATGGTAAATGAATGCCAAATGAGCCGTCGATAGGGGCCACGTGACGGGGAAAATGGCAAAAGTTCTGTAGCGTGTCTTTAAAATAGGATGACTTCTGTTCATACCATAGTTTGTTCCAGTACCAGCTATGTCGACCTAGGGGGAAAAAATGAGTGGGATGCATCCACAGCCTATCTATATTTAACCCTCGAAACATGAGATTTGCCTTCTGCCAAAAATACCCTCTGACATTCCTTTTGTTACTGACTAGATAAGTTTTGTTATTGTGTTAATGGAGTCCAAATTATAAAAGATTTTCTTCTCTGCCTATTTGTATGTTGTTGGTGCCCAATGTCATTTCTGTGTTTCTTTAAAATTTAAATACAGTCAAATTCTTAAATTTTAGTTAAGTAATTGATTAACTGACATAAAATAATAAGTTGTTAAAGCTTGTTTTAATCATTAATATGCATAATAAGCCTGCCTTCCTGTTGTGTGCTATCATAACCACACAGTATATCTATGTGTAAAAGTGTTGAATGCATTGAATGAGATATTTTGGTCTTTGACTCATCATTCCTCATGAAAATATGACAAGTGATTCATACTGACAATGATCAGTTTTAGTCATATTTCTAGTTTAACCACAATTTAGGCCAAATGTAGAACATCTGGCTTATTATGATAACACTGAAATTTACAGAAAAGAAATAAAATAATCGTTCAAAGGAAAATTATTTAAAACATAATAAAATTCTACATCTAAATATATTATTTCACTATAGCATTGAGTTGAAGTGGAAACCTGATAGTATAATTGATATGTGGAGGTCAAAATGGTCCAACAGTGATTATAAAGTTTAAACTCACTGACTTGGTGTTAAATTACCCAAAGTCGATAGCAGAAATAGACTTGTCTAAGTCTCTACTTACTTGTGGCTCAGCCTGCAATATTGTTTTAGGGATATGCAGTACAGATAAGAGACGGTTAACAGTGTTAGCAACGTGGGCCTTTTCTAGCCTGGACTTGCATCAGAGCAAACATGAGATCTTTATGTCTTTTCAATTGTCAAAACCATACTCTTTAACAAAATATCAGTCAGCCAGCCTGCCCAAGTCTCATCAGTGCAAGTAAAACATGTTGTTACTATTCCTGACGGGTGGCAAGGACCCCACTGACACTGTGAATTAGCTTGCACAAAAAAATCCAAGCTAAATACTCACAGAGCTTTGCTTGAAAAAAATAAAGAATGCAATGCTTTGTTGCTGTTTTTTTATTCTCCATATTAGGGCTTTGCAGTGTAACATTTAAAAAAAAAGAAAGTCTCAAACATCTTCTTTCAAGCTTGCTAATTCAGTGTGCAAACACTGAAGCCCTGGGACTCAAACAGCCTCCAACATGTATTATGGAGGAATGGTCTGTAACATGCGGGACACTGCTTCTGGAGCTGTTGCACACAATCACTCAAGTGATCCTAACAGGCACACCTCTCTCTGCTTTCCCATTAAGCCGCATCAGCATCACATGGAGACTTTTCGGAAGAAAAGCAAACCACAATCATCTGATCGACCCCTGAAGCGCCCGCATATACACAGACATATTGTACTTTCTGGATGTTTTCCTTTTTTCTTTCTAATTTTTGCATATCTAACCGATCGAGCACAAACAGCAGAATAAAAAGACATGTGAATGAACCATGTGAAAATGCTCTGAGCGAAATCCGTTTTATTATCATAGACCAGCGCTGTGAAAAATAAAATGTACCATAGCTAATGGCATCAATTAGCATCAGCTGAAGTCATTACAGGACTGAATATCCTGATGTGGGGAAGGTCACTGAGAATCTATAGAGAAAGTCCAAATCTTCACAGCAACATCTGTACCAAGCAAGATGTGGATGAAAATGACAACTCCTTAAGAAAAAAATGACATATAGAGTTCTGATAATGTTCATACTGAAGGAATTTCTCTCTCTGAAAACCAAGCAGCAACCTCCAGTGGTTCAAAGTGTTAGCCTTTGTGGAAGTGCATAAAACTGCAGTTTCCCCCTCATCCGCTATGGGCTGGCTTCAAAACAGAGCGAATTCCCATAGACTCCCATGTTAAAAAGGCCAATTTCACAGTTGAAATTAACATGTTTACAGCCTGGTACAAAAATACATTTTCTGTTTAATAAGTCAGGTTTACCTTCATGACAACTGTGGGGAGAGTGAATTTTTTTCTAACTCGCCCATTTAAAAGAAATTTAATGTCAAAATTCGACTAATTTAAGGGCGTGTCCTTTTGATCGACAGGTACCCGAACTCCCGCTTCAAGTAAGAAGAACGTAGAACAACCACAGTTTTTAGCTGGTTAACAACATGAATTAGCTTTAGCCCGCTTACCTCTGTTAGGTGGTTGGCTCTTGTTATCTCCGGGTTAGCTCAGTGAGCTCTTAGCTATAGACAGCTCGGAGTTCGCTCGTTGTCAATTATCCACCATGATGTTCACAACCCCCCTCTCAGCTGAGACAACACCATAGACTGTATATAAAGAGATGGACAGAGCCTCTGTGACGTTAGCCATAGGTTTCTGAAGAGCTGAATTGAAGCTCGGTGGGCGGTTCTTACTGTTGCCATCTTGGCAGCGTCATGCGTGTCATCTCACCCGCAAAATACAAATATGGGCAAAGAGGTGGAGCTGAGAGGGGGCCTGTGAGCGTCATGGTGGATGATTGACATCGAGCGAACTCCGAGCTGCCTGTAACTAAAAGCTAACTGAGCTAACCCCGAGATAATGGGAGCTACCCAGCTAACGGAGGTAAGCGGCCCAAAGCTAAGTCACGTTGTCAACCGGCTAAAAACCGCGATTGTTCTACATTCTTCTGACTTGAAGCAGGAGATCGGTAACTGTCAATCAAAAGGACACGCCCCTAAATATGCCAAACTTCGAGATTAAATTACTTTTAAAGGGGCGAGCTAGAAAAAAATTCACTGCCCCCACAGTTGTCATGAAGGTAAACCTGACCTATTAAACCAAAAATGGATTTTTAAACCAGGCTGTAAACATGTATATTTCTGCCATGAAGTCGGTCTTTTTAACATGGGAGTCTATGGGCATTAGCTCTGTTTTGGAGCCAGCCCCTCGCGGATGAAGGGGGAACTGCAGTTTTACCCCGCCGGAGGTCGCTGCTTGGACGACACGCATGCACCTTCTAATACGGCGATGGTAGGAACCGCCCACCGAGCTTCAATTCAGCTCTTCAGAAACCTGTGGGTGACGTCACGGAGGCTCCATCCATCTTTTTATATACAGTCTATGCTGAAAACTCTAGTCCTGAACTGCTGAGTCAGCTCATTGTAGTTTGTGTTTTTATTTTGTTATGACATCACAATAAAAATTAGACTTTGTGCAAAGTGTGTAAGTGTGTAGCAAATCAGTACTCATTTGTAGTGTTTACATATTATCATTTTTTTCCTGTAGTTTTCCATCTATTTTCCAGTGCAAAAGTCAGTAAAGTTGACAGCAAAGTTAACTAGCTGGGTATTCTGGGTTAAATTTTTCCACCATTTAAAACAGAACTGAAGTGTTCTGCTTGTCCAACCTACAGGCAGCTGCTATAATAAATTTTCAAGACATACTGGAAAGCTATGTCTACTTTGTTTGAGAAAATGTTGGCTTATGTTCTTCTGCCTCTCTAATAAATTATGTACACACAAGGGGAAGCGATAGCAGAAACATGGATGGACCTCTTTGCTGCATTGTCAGGAGAGTAATCACATTTATGGTGGTAAAAGGAAGACATGCATGGAGGCAGGAAGTCACTCAGAGACTGGTTAGCAAAGGCAAACCAGGACACATAAATGCAACTGATCAACATTATCACTCAGACAGAGCTGAGAAAGAAGATGGGATTTTAACAGTCAGACTTTAAGACAAACATAAACTAAAAGTATGGATTATTTTTTGGCAGCGTGTCAAGATAGGTGTATAAGTCGGGGAAACAGACTAATGACCGTCCTTGTTCTCTGAGTGCAGCGCTGCTATAGCATTTCCAGGAACACATTAACAGCCTCCAAAGAGCACCATCTTCCTTGTCTAACCACATTTTCGTATGGTCCTCCAGCACCAGCAGCAGTCACTTAGCACTAAAATTTCCTTAAAATAATCAATTTAGAACTTTTGATGATTGATGAATTGTTTGACTTCTACTGAACATGCAGGATGCATCAAACTCAAACTGATTAAATAGCACATTTATTTCTGAATAAATTTCCTGCAAAACAAAACAATTTTGTTCAACTTAAGATATTGCTTTTGTAAATAAACGTTTTAAATGCCTGTATGATCACATAAGTTGCTTAAAAAAAACACTGCAATAATTATTAAAGTACATTTAGTACTGACATGAGACCACCCCACTGTGTGACTCCTGAGCAACCACGAGCCATCCAACAATGCATTGTGCTTAATTTACCAGTAGTTGTGGATGACACTCATCCCCATAGGATTATGTTAACAAACACCTGGATATAGACACTGAAACTAGATGACTAATCTAATCCTCCTACACTCACACATACTCAGAAGCAGAGATGTATTTAAAGCTTTCTTTTATCAGATAGTAAACATCTTGATGTGCAACACCTAAACCGAGCTGATATCAGATCATCACAATCAAGTGGTATTTCTGTCAGAAAACCACAAATTTGAAAAAGAAAGATGAATAAATACATTTTTCTACATACATATCAAGTTACCACATGATATTCTAAAAAGAACAACCAGTTAAGAAGCATAGTTTGAATAGTTAACGTCTTATATATCCCATTGAGTTATTCATACACACAGTCACGGCACCTTAAAAGCCCAGTAGCACACCAAATTCACCGCTGAAAAAGGATTTTATCATGTGCATTTGCCAACTAAATTAATGGGTTTCTTTCTTCATGTGAAGTGTCCTGAGATTGTTGTGAACAGATATCAACAAGAAAAATCTATGCTAAAGCTTATCGTTAAAAAAAAAATCCTTCAACTAATGCCAAAAACATCCATAACTCCATGAATAATTCTTATACATTCATGGATTGTTGGGCAATTAGACCTCTTCTTGCCAAATAATTAAAAAAAAAAGAAGCCCAACTCTAACAAACTACAGAATGTTTTCAATAAGAATAAGAGTTCGAAGAGACAAGCAGTCAAACAGAAACAAAGGAAAAACACAGGTGAAACTGATCTGTTTTTCCATAACTGTGCCCTTTATTGTCATGTGGCAGCTGCATTTTACAGAGAATCTGCAACAAATAAACTAGAAAATAGCTCTGAGTGATGCTAATTGTTGAATGCTGGCATGCATGCGCTTATTAACTCCTTTTATCGAGTCATTTCTTGCCATCTGAGCCAAAGATGTCTTTTACTCAGGTGCTGATTAATAACAGACATTAATGAGCCTCGACATTCTTAGGTAAATTGTGGATGCTGGAAATGATTAACAAGAGTTTTAGGACAAACTAAATAATCATAATTACTGCCTATTAAAATCTGTAAAAAATCCCAGGCGTAAGCAGTCACAGATATTACAAAAAAATGCTTTCCCTTGGGAAGGAAGGGTGACGGTGACAATGACTCTTCAGCTAAATGATTCAGGCTTTGCGATTTTTAAAACTGAGAGACTCTCGAAGAGGAAGCTAAACTGAAATCCCATTCACACTCACTGTGATGGAGTCGCACTTCTTTCTCCTCACTACTCCACACGTCCTTCCTGCAGGCCAAGAGAGCAATGTGACAACAATAACCCCTCCCTCCTTTTCTGTCCGAGCTGAGCACTTGTCCCAGGCCAGCAGGCACACACACACACACACACACGCCGTGACCTCTTCACCACCACACATGCAGCTCTGCAAAACTCCTATCAGAGGCACAACACAAACTGGGCCAAACATAAACAGCATGGTGCCAATAAAAACTGAAGGAAGTCCGCTGAGGTCACATGTTAGTATTTCAGGGTCGAAGGGTAAAACTTCGTCCCACTTGAGGTCTCTGCTAAATAAGAGCTGGGTCAGTACAGAAGAGAAGGAATACTGTGCTGTGTAATGTCCATGTCGAGAGTACAAATGAAGTTCTGTTTAACGTCCAGGCTGAGAGACCAAATGAGAAGCACACGCTGATTAAGACATGTGGTGGGAGAACAAGAAGAACTGAGAGTCTGTTTTGACATATTGATTTACAGCATTTATAGCACTTACTCCATATGACAGCATGAGAACGGCAAATTTGTGCTGCAATTGTAATTTGTAGTATGAAGGTAGTGGTGGGAACTCAAATATACAAAAGTTTACCCACTTCGCAGTACAGGTGGTGTTACTGAACACTCCTTGCTCACTTTAATATTCTTGTTTAAAAACTTCCAGCGGACTGAACAGCTACACATTTTTCTTTTCATGCCAAAGCTGATGCGCATTCATAGTTTGGAAATGGTAGAAAGTAAAAACATTCTTTCATTTGCAAATCAGCACCAGTCCACTCCAAAAGTAAAGTCTTGGCCCAACCTCAAAGCTGGCCAACATGTCTTGGCTGCACCAGCCCACAACACAAAAACAAAGTAGTTTGAAAGATAAAGGTAGTGTGAGACGCAATACGTTGTTGGTGGTGGGGTATTGCTAAGGCAGGATTCATCACCCCGGCAATGTGGAACAATTTAATATGGAGCTTTCTAACATGTGATTAATGCTGAGAAGGGTCGATGCAAGCCAGCCAGTTCTCGCTCCCAAGGCGTCACAAACTGCCTGTATTGTCAGGAGCCAGTGGTGTCACAAATCAGTGCAGTGGGAGGCCTCCAAGCTTGGTTTATGGCTCTTAGTTAGATCAGTTTGGTGCCTACAGTGACGCCCATGCCAGTAACCAACACCCTTGTAGGTATTTGTATCATTTTTACTGCGACACACAGAAGAGTTGAGATCTTGGTGGATATGACGTGCCTCAGCTTTATTAGCAAAGTGCTTGTTATGGTGTTAGCATTATGGATGAACTTGACACTGTTGCAGCCTATTATTATAAACATGGCATGCCAAACTGAGCAATCACAGTTGTTGCTGTGACCCAGAGTTTTATTTCAGGGGAGGTTTTACTCAGGGAATGCTACAACCGTGTCACTGATACCGAAGCGTCGATAAAACATCGGTGTTCAGTCCGCAGGATAAAAATAATGAAACCTCAACTGAACTTGGAACTTAACTCCTTTGTTTGTTTGCTTTTTATAAATCAGCTTTGGGTCCTTAACCTAACCAAGCACCTTTAGTGCCTAACCCAAATTATACAGGGAATGAAACATGAAAAGAAAAAGCAATGGTTCGTATATCTGTAGCTTTCGTACTGCTTGTGATGATCCTCTTTTTCAAGTACACACACTCTGTCTGATCTGGAATGTTACTCTTTACTATGAATAAAAGCACATTTAATTAAACACGCCACTTTCTTTCAGCATCTTATGAGTCTCCTTAACTCTGATTTAAACGGTATTCCTGTCATCTTGCTTCATGGCTGCCCTTTTGTTTCTCTAGACTACTCTTGACCTTCATGTACTTCTGTCCCAGTATAATACTACAAATCTGTCGAGTCGCTGTCTTTGCTTGTTAATTCGTGTACATGCAGTGTCCAGGGACTGATTGCTGAGTCTACCGCTCTTGAGGCCATATTGATCTCTGTATTGTGATTACAGCCACAGCATAGAGGTCAGAACAGCTTTAGCTAGAAGAAGGTAGAAATAAAACACGTGTATTGTCTTTGATGTCACTTTTCAGTGTGTGACAACATATTTTGAGTAGGGTTTGGTTCATTGTTGACGGCAAGAATGAGCCAAGACTGGAAGGATGTAGTTGCTTTAAACTGCTGATGGTCATCATATCATCTATAGCCATGCTAAGACTCATGCAATGACGACTTTCCAAAGTGGAGCAGCAGCAAATGGTTAATTAATCATAATCGTCTACTAACAAATGTGACAAAACTTTACTGGTTAAAGCTTTTATAATGTGAGGATTTGCTCGGTCTCAGGAAATACAATGGTGGTCCTTCAGTAAAAATGTTACTGGATCAATCTCATGTCTCATTTGTTATGCAACAGTAGTCTCCATACAATTACTACTATAGGCTATACTATGAAGCATGCGTAAGATATAACAAGTAGCCATGAATCTGCTTCTAACATCCGTTATTTCCAGCAAAAACGGTTTGAACCTATGTTTTGTTTTATCTTCATTTTGTTTTTTCTGAAAAACAAACTGGCTTGAAAACTTTTAAGCCAATGCCTCCATTGATTGATAAGAAATCAGTCAAAATTGTTTTAAACATGTCCAATATGTGCTTCACTAATTAATGCATGAAGGAATTTTGAGAGGTTAGAAGAGTAGCAGAAGAGGATAAGAGAAAACTGGGGTAATGGCTTTAATTGACCTCCACCACAGTCTTCTTACAAACACAATATAACAGCATTAGCATCAACATGATCTGCTGACAGCATTGGTTCTCTGTAAAGATAAAAGCAACTTCCATAGTGAGACAGCTCCTGCATCCTGACAGGTGCTTTCTGTCTCTTTCAATCAGCAGCTTCCATATATCTCAAAGCCTATGGACTTGTGCTGTAGGAGCAGCCTCTCAATGTTAACACAGGAACCATTAGGCCTAATAGGTGCCTTTCCTTATGGCAAGGTCCCAATCCCCACTTAAGGCTCTCAGGACAGTTAGCAATTGTTTATACTGAGGGTGTTTGTCCAATATCAACCTGACTTATCTCCCCTGGTATTAAAAAAAAAAAAAAAAAAAAAAAAAAAAGTGGTTTCTTTTACAAGCGCTTTAATATTCAGTCACTGACTTCCTTTTAAACCCGATTTGTGTGTGTGTGTGTGTGTGTGTGTGTGAGTTTAGGTCATCTACAGTACAAAAAGAGGGATCATCCCTCTCTGCCGCTTATCAATAGTGCTTTTGATATAATCTTTGCAACAACAGTGCTGATCGTCATATGAGCATGTGGGTGTGCGCGTGTTTTAGACTGCAGATACAAGAGTCTCGCTCTCATACACACAAAGTCACACACATTCAAAATGAACACATACATTCTGCTGGGAACATTTCCCTCTGAGATTAAAATGGTTTAGTAGCCGAAAAATGACAGTTAATCAGAAGACAGATGATCTGTAAGGAAAGGAGAGAGAGAAAAAAAAATTAAATCCCCCTTTGCATTTTTACTATGTAGTAAGGAGGAGGATTTGCTAAGAGAGTGAGGAAGAAAGAATGAGAAAAAGTGACTATCCAGGAGAAAAGGAGATGAGATTATTAGAAAGTGAGCAAAATTAGGAGATGGAAAGGGCAAGGTGGAACACAGTGCATTATCTATTAATATCTCTGCTCAGACGCACCTTCTCATCATTTTGTATGCTTGCTAGGCAAGCTTTTAGTCCACCCCTTTTTTAAAAATTAACCCTACGATACCAGGCCCTCTCGTTATGCATGTCATTCATATGTCACTGATTTAAGCTTTTTGACTGCATATATGGTCTTTTAATGACATTGTGGTCAGTGAGATTAATTGAGAACTTCTGCTCTGTAATGTTTGCTCAACAGTTTATGCTTCAAATATTCTATTCCCAGACTAAATTCAAAATGAGTTGTTCACTACTGCTTAAGCTTTTCACAAACAAGCCATTAATGGAAGATAAGATTCTAAAAACTATATTTATATGTTTCCTTTGTCTTCACTTGTGAGTTTAAGACCAATAATTATTTTAAGTCAGTTTGTCCTCTTTTAAAGAATTAATTCAGGCAGCTAAATATGAACAAATCTTGAGTTAGGTCAGTGCTGTCCTAACATCAAGTCAAACTTGATTTCTTCAGCACTTTTCATGCCAGAGGCAACAAAAAGGGCTTTACAAGATAAAAGCAAGTCATAAAGGTTAAAAAATAAAGCGAACATTCACACACAAAAATTGATATCATTGCATTTAAAAACAATTTAAATCTATGGGTGTGTATGAGTGTACGTGTGTATGTGGTGTGTATCTGGTGGGGTGTTTGGTCTCTCAGAGAGCGTAAATTCCCGTCACAGCCTTAAAAAAATTCCTGGATCCAAACGGTGATCCAATCATCCTAAAAATGAAATATATACTTCCTTTTCACATTTCCAACAACTCCTGAAAATTTAAATAAAAGCCGTCCATACCTTTTTGAGTTATCTTGAACACATACAGATAAACACAGGTAAAAACATTACATAATGGCAGAGGTAAGAAAAAAGCCTCGGATCACGCAAGGAGCAAAGCCAGAGGGAGAGGAGCCAAGACAGGGTGCTACTTTCACATCTTGATAGCTCCCCAACATTACCTACCCCTGCTTTAACCCACTCCTAAAGATAAGAACTTCTCTATAATGAACAACTATAGATCTGTCTCTAACCTCTTTCATATCCAAGATTATTGAAAAAAAAAATTACATTTAACAACCTTAATGACTTTTTAAATGAATGCAGAAATCTTTATATTTATTTCAGTCAGGCTTTCGACCTCATCACAGCACTGAAACAGTGATTCTGATTCTGGTTTAAGGATCGGTCCTGGTTCTGCTGGTTCTTAGTGCCGCATTTGCGTGCTGCAGGCCAAGGTTGTATTGTTACAATAAGCAGCTTGTGGAGTCCCCCAGGGGTCAGTCCTTAGACCTCATCTGTTGAACTTCTATATGCTTCCTTTGGGTCAAATATTACAGAACTTTAACATTAATTATCACAGTTATGCAGACGGTACACAACTTTATGTGTCTGTCATCAGACAACTATAGTCCAACAGACTTATTGTATCAGTGTTTGGAGCAAATAAACATCTTGATGAGAGAATTTTCTACAGTTAAATGAGGACAAACCTGACATTGTTTTGTTTTGTAGCAAAGAGAAGACAGTCAGCATTGGTAAACAACGGGAGCTTTTAAAATCACTGACTCAATCTGTAACCTTGGAGTGTTGCTAGACTCAGATCTGACTTCCAGCAGCCACATGAAAAGTCGTTACTACGACAGATTTTGACCAACTAAGAAACATCAACGGGATTAAACTTTTAGTACCCAAGAAAGACCTGGAAACTCATCTCCAGTAGACTAGATCACTGCAAGGGTCTAGTAATGGGATTTTAAAGCGCATAAAACATCCACAGCTCATCCAGAATGCTGCTGCTAGAGCTTTAACTAGCACTATGAGATCTGAGCACCACACCAGTTTTAAAATATCTAAACTGGTTTTCAGTCAGTCACAGAATATATCTTAAAAACCTACTCAACGTTAACAAATCCCAGAATGGTTTCGACCCAGACTAGACAATGTTCAGGGAATATAAACCAAGCAGAGCTTGTAGATCCAAAACCTCAGGTCAACTAGCCCAGACCAGAATCCAGACTAAACATGGAGAAGCAGCATTTAGCTGTTATGCTGCAAACAAGTCGAACAAACCGCCAGTGGAGATTAACTTTCACCAAATGTAAACACTTTAAAATCCTGGTTACAAACATTTCTTTTCTCATGCGTGAAATCTACACAGTAACTTCAAACTTATTTGCCTTAATCATTTTAATTTACATTATAATTTAATTGTAATTTTTGTGATTTGTTGCTGCCTTTTACTCCTTTTAATGCTTTCTTTGCACCATCTGAAAGGCTTTCAATGTTTGATATTAATCACTTTGAATTGTCTTGTACATTAAATGTGGGGTACAAAAAAAATTGCCTTGCCTAAATATCTCACATAAAGCAACCACTTCCACATAGAGGAACTCATGTGGACATCTGTTAATCTAAAGATGGCGATTATAACCATTTTAATCACTGTACATGTTATTGTGAACTAACAACTAAGCAGCTTGGATGTTTTTAAACACGACATGTCTAACCATAGATTTATTTAAGTTGGGGTTAGTTGGGGGCACTCATTTCTATCTAACCTCATTTTTCCCCTGACAGGCCATGAATATGAATAAATGACCTTCCAGTTACCAGCCTATCTCCCAGTCTAAATCAGTGAAAGTAGATCCATCCAATCATTATGCCTCCCAGGTCAGGAGACACCACTGTAGACACACAGACAATCCATCTATGTGTTTCACTCATTCATTCAAACTGGCTGGCTACTGAAAAAAATGCACACACAAAGCTGCATATGCAAGCATAAAGGGGACAGAGATGAGGCTGCCCACAGTCATGATGCCACATGATGATTGGGTGAACAAGACAAGTGCTGTCAGCTCCACTGTGAGCTGCTGACAAAACACAGAGCAGTCAACCGGATATAGACCCTGAGCTACAGCCTGGCTGAGGCCTTTAGTAGACCTATGTCTCACTCATACAATAATAAAACACAAAAGAAGGAGGATATATGCTGCAGATTAAAACTTTTTCTTTCTGAAGCAAACACTGTAATTCAGTCGTGTCCGTTTTCCCACCATTTACATGTGATTACTTCAGTAGTTTTGTATAAATGACACATTTTGACTGAATTTATGCACAATGCAAACTTGTTTCTTCAGAAAAAAATGGCCCTCTAAAACTAAGATCAAAACAAAACATTCTTTGCACATATATGTATAATTAATGAATATACAAGGTGTTTATGACCTGCAGAAATTAGCTCCTTGGGAGAAAACAGACAAGGAATGGCCAAAATAATTTTTGTTGCACATTTTTCCCAGCATCTCTAGGAATCAAACAGGTGTCCAGCTATTATGTATACAGCAAATGGGTGTGCTGTGTTTACAGACAAATGCTATGCCCTTGCTGCTCTTGTCAACAAAGATGCTGTCCACAACCCAGAGCAGGAATCCAGGAGAGAAACAATGGTCATAAGATCAAACATAAAAGCACCCTTTGTCTGGTTGTACCTATACCTGCTGGGATCAAACGTGATAACAAAAACAGGGTAAAATTAATGGTAACATTGTTCTTTTCACTGACAGGAAAAAGAACACATACAAAAGTCTACGTGCTATTCTGAGAGGATGGGGGTAGCCAGCCACGGTCCACTGAGGATGCACACTATTATTCCCCCGATATTTACCCCAAAAAGCCAACTGCCTGTTCCGCTGCACAGTGTAAATTCCAGACGGGAGTATGTAATGGCCTGGGTTTATAAGCTCATGCGCGCCATGTTGGAGCGGACTGCTCACATCACAACACACACAGAATCCCCTGCTGCTCCCCCGCTGCCTCCTCATCTCCACAGTCTGCAACCAGTCAGCATCTCTCATCCACCCAGCGGCTGCTGGTGCCACTGGAAATTTCCCGGTGAAGCAACACCCCCCCCCCCCCCCCCCCCCCCCCCCAAAGAAAAAGCAGACCCAACGAAACAGATCGATATAACATGATGGATCATCAAAGGCATTCGCGTAAACATGTCCTCCTGTTACACCTGTCGGCCCCTATCATGCCTTCAGAGCACGGTGCTACTCGGTCCTGGTCCTGGGCGCGCGATCAAACATGACATGACATAATAATGACGATATTCTGTGATTCTCCCCTCCATAAATCAGCCTATGACTTTCCCTCCGATCGTGTTTTTTTTTTTTTTTTTTTTTTTATCCTTGAAGGATGAGCTCGCGGGGGAGCGCAGCGATATTTACACACAGTTTACAGTCATTTGTCGTTATAAGGAAGGCAAGCACACATGCACCGCCAATATTTCTCCGAATAATTTCCTCCCAAACTGTCCTCCATCCCTCTGTCCCGTTATGTCCCCTGTCCCTCCTGTCCGAAGCAAAGGATGCTGCCGTAGTGCACAAGCAGCTGCACAAATCACCGAAAGCAGGTCAGCCCCAAGAAAACAGAGAGGAGAGAGAGAAGAAGAAAAAAAATCCCGACTTACTCTGTTGCAGATCCCTTTTGCGTCCCGCTGCAGACGTCTTCCAAACAAGGTGTCGTGTTGTTTGTTTCTAAACGTAAATTCAGAATGCTCTTAACACCACCTCCCTCTCCTCCTCCTCCTCCTCCTTTCGCTTGGCACCAGTTCTGTGATGCCGCTGGCAGCTCCCGCGCACAGCCCGACGCTAATAAGACCCCAACGGCTTCCTGTCGAGTGAAAAACACGCACGCCGGACGTGGCTCCACTCGTGGTGAGAATCTCGTGGGCAACAGGGCGTCGTCTGAAGCAGGTTGTGGTTTGGTTGGGGTGAGAGAGAGAGAGAGAGAGAGAGAGAGAGGGAGAGAGAGAGTCAGGCTGGTATGTGAAGGGGAGTGCAGAGGGGAAAAGGATACGCCTCCCTGCCTTGTGGAGATAAAGGGGGCCCTGCAGCCACGCACGTTGATTGAGATACGGGACCTGCTCTTCTGACTGAGGCCCTGCTGGCTTTCATTCAGCCCTATCATATGACGTGAGAGGAACCAGCCTGTGTGCTTCGGGGCAGCTATGAAAGAGCAGTGTGCGTGCAGCGACATTGAAATCGCACCCATTTCTCCTACCAGCGGAGAAAGCGCCATTCGTACCACTTTTACTGTCCCACCTCCCCATCTAGTGGCGAAAAGGCAAAGAGTGTCAAGGCTCCTTCAGATGCGATTTCATTCCGGCTGATACATTGTTGAATAAAGCCAGGCTGCGTGGATGCCGGGGCTCGCTTAGTCATTAATCTGCTGCCTTCATCAAGTCAATTAGGTTACATGAGGATCACAGGGATATTCCTGAACAATGCCTGCCTGACCCTAATTATTCTCTCGCATCTGTATGCCGAGATTATCCACAACATGTTGCACCTACAGCCAGCGTACAGCAGGGGGTGCTACAGTCCCAGGCATATTTCGATGTCTCTCCAGGTATACTAGCACCAAATGATGCACGCGCTCCTGACAATTTATAGTATCCAAAGGCTTCTACAAAATTAACCATATGAAGGGTGAATGACGAAGCGCCCCCCCCCCCCCCCCCCCCCCCCCCAACTTCTATAGACATGCAGTGACATGCTTGTCTTTTATTTTTACTTTGTTTGACTTGTTAATTTATTTATTTTAATATATTCTATGTCGATTGACCTTCATAGAATAACATATTGCCATACTCATATAAAAGATATATTCTATAGAAACCAGTACTGGATCCATTTCTTGTCCCGTTTATCACTGAGTAAAACTTAGTGATGTATAGATACACTGAACAAATATATATAAACACAAAACGTCTGTGTTTGATCCCCTTTCTCGTGATCTCTGAAAGATCTGAAACTTTTCCTACATTCAGAAAAGAACATTTCCTTTATCACACAGCTCAATGCCACAGATGTCACAAGTTTTGAGGAAGCATCCAATTTGCAAGCAGGAATGTCCACCAGAGTTGTTGCCCATGAATTTTATATTATTTCAAATAATATGCATAATTTTGTTGAGAATATATGTATGTATATACATATATATATATATATATATATATATATATATATATATATATATACATATATATATATATATATATATATATATATATATATATATATATATATATATATATATATATATATATATAAGCAGCAGAGGAAAGCCGTCCAGACATCTCCATCCAGAAAAGTGCAGTCCTAGGAACAGCGAAGATACTGCACAGGACCCTCAAGCTCCCAGGACTCTGGCAAAGAGATGAACAGCCACCCGCCCTACCCTGGGGAGATGGGAGGGGTGGGTGAGGGAGGAGTTTTTTTTTTCAAATATATATTTATATGTACACACATATACATATTCAACAAAAATACACATATCCTATGTAAATATAGGATGACTCACTAATGACTAATTTGCAAATATACCGTCCTCGCCCTGCATATTCTAGAAGGTAACTTTGGACACTATGGATCAGGATTAACATGATGACACAATCTTTTTGATGAATATTCTTATTAATATACCATAAAATGATCAAAAAGTGCCACATTGTTAATTTGGGCGCTTTCACCCTCTTCTTTGTCTCTCTTATGGCCGTTCCCATTATAGAGCTCCACAGAAAATCATCTTCCTCCATCCAATGCTATTCTCATCATCTTCACCTACACCAGCTAACTTCATGCCCTCTTCTACTATATCTACTTATATCTTCCAAGGGTCTTTGTCAAGTACTCCTGCAAGGGGCTTCCAATCTCAGCATCCTTTCTCTGATCATGACTAAACCATCATGGTCTGGCCTTTGGATTCTCCGTCAAAACATCTAACAGGTGCTGACCTTCTGATGTTCTCATTCCTGATGCTGCTCATCTTTGTCACTCCCAAAGAGAAGCTCTACATTTTCATCTCTGCTCTGTTCTGTCTTCCATCTTTTCCTCAGGCTCACTGTCTCACTGAACCATACATCTTCACTTCTCACCATTATCTTATACACCTTTCCTTTTATTCTTGCTGATACTTTTTTTTTTTATCACACCTGGGAATGTTGTCCACTTGTTCGTCTTGATTTCTAGTTCTCCTCCAAAAAATAACCAATAGCACATGGTCTGAAAGGCCTTTCTGAGCTCATATAAATTAGTTTAGGTATGACTAAAATGATAAATAACCCAACATCAATGTCCTGATATGTTAAACTGTGGTTTAAAGTTATTTTGGATCATTGCTAATTTTGCAGGTAGGGGGAACAAGAACATAAGTGTTTTCCCATTAGCATCCAGGGATTTTGACTAAAATGTAAAGGTGGACTGAAGGTGCGTTTTTTTTCTTTTGTTTTTTTTTCAGAGCATATCTAAATGTCAAGGTTACTGTCTCAGATCAAATCTTGTCTTGATCAAAGGTTATTTAGCCGGCCAGGATAAAAAAAAAAAGAAAAAAAGAAATGCCCTTATTAACAAAGAGCAAGCTGAGCAGACTGAAAGAAAGACCAGAAATGTGTTTTAGGTTGTCACTTTGAACACTAATGTACTTTGTTTCCTTGTTAAAAGTTCTAAAATAGTAAATCTGCAAATACTGCGGTAATATGTCGATGAGTGAAAAACCAAATTACATTGTGTTGAACGCTCAAAGAAAACGCCTGAATAAAAAATAAGTGGTTATGATATAAACTTAATCTGACGCAATACCTCTCTTGCAGTTGCATGTTTGTCCGGCGTTTGTAGTCTCGTGTTGAACAGTCAAGCCTAAAAAACTGGATTTATTGGATTTCATTTTTTTCTTATTCCACTCTTTTCTCTAATCCCTAACCCAGAGAGCATCTTTTTGCTGAAGTTGCGATTTTTTCTGGGTTACTTTGTTTTGAATAATTTTGTACCTTTAGCTTTAATTACATTTTTTGTTTCTTTGCAGTACTTTTGTATCTCTTCACTTTGTTTTAAGAAGAACCTGGATATCCTGCCAGTTAAAGGGTTGGCGGTTCAATTTCTGCCGTCCCCTGTCCACACAATTAAGTATCCATACATTCCTGCAAGCAAAGTTGTGTAGTTTGACATTTAAGAGGAATTTTGTCATTGGGATAAAAAAGGTGAGTTCTCCTGTGCCAGACAGAATACAAAGCAGTGTAAATTTTATTTATAGAGGGATAAGACTGGTGTTTATTGTCTGAAAGCTTAGAGAAAGCCAATGAAATAGAACAGTAGCTCAGCAAATCTGAGAGTCTGTGAAGGTGAATAAGAAGAATTTTAAGCCATTCTCTGAGACAAATCATCGTCTCTGTCTTTTCATACACATCACGTCTTCCATCTTCCTCTGCTCCAAGTCATGTTAAAATGCATGCATGTAATGTGCAAATACATACAGGAGGTTGGTTTGGAAAAGAGATGCAGTCTCTGTAACGGTATGCATGTGTACATCTGTCATGACATCATGATAAACACAGCTGAATTTGATAACGATAAGGAAGTTTCACGGACACTGTATCAGAGTTTGCACGTGTCAGGAGACCAAAAATAGTCCTGCAAAGCATCGTGATGTAAACATGAATCCAAACAAGCATGTGGGAT